>NC_080751.1:27340050-27665883 GCF_020826845.1 Diceros bicornis minor
TGGCAGGGATGGAGGAAAAGGAGTGTGGGCTTAATGCAGACTTTGGCGAATGGTTGGCACTTGAATCTCTCCTGCCAGAGTCATAAGCTCTTGGTCTGCGTGGCAGGAGGTATGAGAGAGGGAAACTGAGAGGTCCTAGGATAAGACCTCTCTATGGAGGTACTGAGGCTGTTTCCGTTCTGCCTTGAAGTTTGTGAGAAGGCTACACTGCCTACCCTTGTTGAATGATTTCAGGCTTCTTTACTGAGCACTCTCTTCAAGGACCTGGTTCAAATGATCTCTTTATTGAGACCTTACAATGTGCAAGTCCTATATGTAGAGCTGGGGATACAAAATGGACAATCAAGATCCTAGCCCTCTGGTGCCCACGATTCTCATCTAAGAGGCAGAACTTAATCTGTAACCAGCAAAGAAAAGCCGACTCTGATGTTCTCTCTGCCCTGAGAGTTGACTTTTGTGTGTGCACATGTGCATGTGTACATACACACAGATGTGCACACACAGACACACACACACACATTTGTACTTTCCCACATGGGATAAATCAGAGTAATGCCTCAGGCCCCATGTTTTGGCAGTGGGACTTGGGGATGGTTCCAGGCTATGGCAGTGTGTGGGTTACAAGGCAAGGACCAGAAGAGGCAACTAATATGGAAGAGAGATGTGATTTTACTAGCTGGCCTGGGTTTTATGAACCTAAATCCTTCCATGAGGTAAATTCCTGTGAAATGAACAGCAGAAATATACAATTTGTTCCATCATTCATTTGTTCATTTATTCAAGAAATGAATGTTGGGTATCTGTCTACTCCGTGCTAGGGACTAGGGATGTCACAGAAGGAGAAAAAAGAAAGACAAAATCTACAGGGGAAACAGACATCAGATAGTTCCACAAATGTAAAGTTGCAACTGTGACAGAGGCTAAGCTATTTGGTGCTGTGCGATATTATAATAGCAGTATTTAACTTGTCAGGGAGGGCTTTCCTTAACTTACCTGGTTTTGCTCATGTAATGATTTTTGGGGTCTAGGGTAGGGAGAGTGGGCTTGCCCTCAACTTCGTGTTTTCCAAGGTCGATCTTTGCATCAGTATGTGAATGTATGCACGTCATTTAAATAGACTGGGCCTAACTTTTTATGTCTTTTCTTCACTTTTCATGTCTTTTCTTCACTTTTCATTTTATCTATTTATTTATTTGCACACTATTAGAACTATTTTTAATGTAACCACATTTACTCATCATCTTCAGGAGACTGTGGGAATTGCATCGAAAATGCAATTTCTTCAGTCACTCTCTGGACATGGCAGGATGTTTCCAATGAGCTGGAAAACCAGAGCTGAGTGATGTATCACAAAACTTAGCTTTTATGTTGAATGGTCCTATTTTGAATTGTGTTATATTAAGATAGAATGCACTGGAGGCAACGTGGTATGTGGAAAGAGCAAGGATTTCGAGTCCAAGAGGCTCTACACTCATCTATGGGGGGCCTTGGGTAAATTATGTATCTTCTCTGAGCCTCAATGACTCCATCTGCAAGATGGGGATTATAACAGCTACCTTGACGTTTTGTGTGAGGTTTAAGACAAACAGAATATTTGAAGGCTCTAGGACAGTGCCTTGCATTAGTTGGGGCTCAATAAATATTTTGTTTTCTTCCATACATTCTGATTCTTGGGCCTCTTTAGCATAGGTCTATATGGAGACACCCTGCTGATTGCAAAGAGGGCTTCCTCTACCCTAGAAAGGAAGACAGAAGGGAAAATTCTAAAGGGATTCCCATCTCGACCTAGAGAAGGGGAGGTTCCCGTACCCCAGCTTATAACAAGATTCCATAGAAGAGGGGATGGAAGATGAATGCACATTAAAATGACTCAAAACACAAGCAGACTCTGCAAGTGTTATGCACAGATGAGTTAATTGTTGTGCCTTAAATATATTTCCTGAAGAACAGAAGCCTGATCACAGCACACATCGTTATGTATTTTAGACAAACAGCACTTTGAATCAAATTATAGTACATGCATAAAATATTAAAATAAGACATTTATAACAAATCTTTCTAACTTAGTGCTCGGCTCTAAAATAGATTTATATGCGGATAAGCAATAGGTGCGATAAATGTGGTACAGATACCACAATTTAAATTGCAAATCAACGGGGCATCATGGGAAAAAGGAATGCAGACTTGAAGTACTGAGGGAAAAGATCCAGCTATGCAATATTTTTAGGTCTTCTGCCTGATTTCGTCTTGCAGTGTCTGTATCTGGACTCCATGTTTGATAAATTCCAATATCTGCTCTCTAATATAGTTTCTTTACACTCCCAATTTAAATGATCTAATTAAAACCTTCATTTATTGTTTCTTTTGTTTATTATTGAATTGTTGCCAATATGCAGTTTCCCAGAGTCTTCATGTTATTTTAGTTAGTTGGGAGATTTTAGAAGAACGTTATTGTTTCTCAGTTAACAAAATAGGCAAATGAAATGAGGAACAATCTCCTTGCACGTGCTGGAGGGCTGCCTTCTTTGCCAGATCACCTTGCCCTCTTTTCCTCCCCTGTGGTTTGTTGGACGATGTGTGGTGAATGTGTCGACAACTTGTCTCCAAGAATGATCCCTGCCTGGGAATATTAAACTTGTTTCATTTATTTTGAAGAACTTTGGGGCTATCGAATTGAATGTCTACAGAGCTGAATGTTTCTAGGCTGGCCGGGCTGCTAGAATTCAGGATTCTCCTCCATATCAGAGTCCCCCGGAAGAACTCTAAGGGATGAAGTTGTGCCCTTGGACTCTCATGTCCAAAGGCATGACTCTCATATCCAGTCCATGTTAGGGAAGAAGATCCTTTGCTGTGACCATCACTGGATGTAGGTGAAGAGCTACAGCTTGCCCAGCAACTATTTTCAAGGCTGGAGGCCTGTGAAGGGAGGGCAGGAGGAGCGATCACAAAGGATTAGTGACAGTATTTCTGAGTGCTGATAACTAAAGAGATCTTTTTTAGCCAAAATTTTACATACAGTTACAGAATTGAAACATCTCTCCTCAGCAAGGTGTAGAGTCGTTTTACTTGAAAACCTTTCTTCTTTGTCTGATCTGTATTCTGGAAATTTCTCTTCTCATTGAATATCTGCAATATTAGCTTTCCTTCACAGAGAAAGTCTGTATGGCCATATTTCATTTTCTTGTAATGTATTGTATCGAGTTTTTAATGCTTAGGTTTCTGGTGCAATTAATTCACCTACCTCTTTCCTATTCTGCTTACTATAATTGTTTTTAATACGTTTTTGGAAGCTGTTGCATTGAAAATAATAAAGGAAGAAATAAATGCCTTCATATCCAAGATTTCAAGTGGTAAGATTTGACCATAGTTTCATGTCAGCTGACCATACCAGAAGAGAAAGAAGGGCCTGTATTCCTGCTATAAACTTGCATCCACAAAAATGTATCTGTCACTGCTTGCCTCTGTGTGGGTCAGTACAATTAGGACAGCTCTTAGAGAGGAAGAAATTAAATATATGAATTAAATACACATATACAGATTGTTCCTGGAACTAAGGTACCAGTATGGATTCCCAATAGCCTATTTCAATATGAGCCAAGTGCAACCTCAAAAGAGAAATGTAAAGCGTTAGATGTGCCATCCATTACAGTAGCCACAGACCACATGTGGCTATCGAGCACTTGAAATGTAGCTGGTCTTAGTTGAGAAGAACTGTAAATTTAAAATACATGCCAGATGTTGAAGGCAATACAAAAAAAGTAAAATATCTCAATTTTTATAATGATGAATTACCAAAATGATAATATTTTGGATATATTGGATTAAATAAAATATATTATTAAAATTAATTTCACGTTTCTTTTTCTTTAAAATGTGGCTACCAGAAAATTTAAAATTATATATGTGGCTCCCCTTATATTTCTATTGGACAGTGCTGAGCAAGATTGATGTAAGTTAATATTGTAACTAATTGGCTTAAAAGACTTTGGTATCAGGCAACTCACTTTGTTCTTTATAGCACGCCTGAAATTCATTGTAAATGGAGTCCTATTTTAAGTGTGCCAGGAGATCTTGCTGGTTAAAGTAACCCCATGGTGAGAACTGCCATCTTATGAGTAATCACTCCCTAATATACCTGTTTCATAGCTTTGGATTTTAATAGGGTTTTCCTAAAGCAGAGTTCACCAATTTTATCATTTGATTTCCAACGTGGCCATTATTTATCTCTGTGTGAAGGGTCTCTGGCCTCTCCTGAGATACATTTTTTTGTTTGTCCATCTTTCACAATCACCCCTTCTTAGAAGGGAAGTGTGGTTTAGTTGTATGTACCTGGACTCTGAAGGTAGAACGCCTGGGCTCAGCACAGCACTTACTAGTGACCTTTGGCACATCCGTCTCTCTTAGTTGAAGTTTCCTCATCTGTGAAATGGAACAATAACCAACCCATGGCTCACAGGACAGTAAAGAGCATTCTATGAGATGATTCCTCTACCGGGTGTATGGACTCAGTGAAGTGAGTCCCCATTCACTTCCTTTTTTTTTATGAGTGCCTTGGGGCCCAACTTTCTAGGACACTGAGTCTATATTGCTGATCACTGAGTTTTTGTCCCAAGGGAAGGCCATTGTTGTGAGTGTTATGTACCTGTTTGAAGCACTGAGATGCTCATGACACTTGTGAAGAGAATCGCACATCAGATTTTGGCCTGTGTCTTTGCTTGGCTCTTCCTGCCCAAATTTCCCTCCTTCCCCATCGTTTCTTTTCCTCATTGTCTTGTCCATCTTACAATGTCCACATGAAGTGCCATTTTGTTTATCAAGCCTTTTTTGACTTCTCCAGACAGCACTAATTTATCAACTTTATACATTTTATTGCCAATGCAAGCAAATTTAAATCAAGTAGCAAATATTCATCTGGTGTTTCAAATTCCAGTGCTTACTATCAGGTGATTTCAAGCCTATTCATGTGGTTTCATCCACTGACCTGTAAGTGTTTTGAAGGCAGTGGCCATGCTTCATACCCATTTCACAACTCCCATACCTCTTGCTCAAAAAATACTTACTGATTGATGACTGACTAGGGCTTGACTAATAGAAAATACTTTAATGCAAGAGTGATTATTCATGATAGGGAGTTACTCATCAAGAAATACCATATACCGTCCTTACAGATATATATGGTAAATAATTAGTATACATGTCAAAATTTAAGAAGATTATCATCATGTAAAAATCTCTCTTATTTAACTGCTGAGTTCTAGGAATACCTGAGTTAGTAAAAAGATGACTTAAATAAGTTTCTGATTCTAGATCCTTTTGAGAGAGAGAGAGAGAGATACATATATATGCAGACAGATTTGTTAAGATCACTAAGAAGCACAGTTTCTATTTGTAGTCTTTTCTCAATAAGGCAGTGGGACATTGGTGCTTTCAAATGAGCTTAGAGATGTTGAATATGACATTCATGTCATTAAAAATAGTTAGCTGTTCTTGGCTACATTCACAAAGAAGTTCCCTAATGCTTCCTTTAATTGGCAGGATCTACACGTGGTATCTATTTGGCACTTGTACTCTGCAGTGATCGGCTGGAGCTGTGTATGTGTCTGCGTACATTCTCTGTAGGTGACACTACACCCTAATCAGACAATTGGTGCATTGTACTAGGACATACTGTATGCAGACAATGCCTCGCCTACCACTCCCCCCTCTTTTTTTTTTAAACCCTGAAATATGGTTGATATGGTCCATTGCAAAATGAACCTATATTGGAAATGGCAAAATTGTAATGTAAAATATACCGGGGTCAGTGGGGTGTGCTGTTTTTTGCATATATTTTTTCTCCCCTGACCCATGCCATTCCCCTGCATACAGGGAAAAAAGCTTCATCTCACACAGAAATGTGATGTCCTTTACTGCCAGAGGCTGTTGCTGTTTTAAATGAGGAAAAAGCACAATGCATGAAGAAGGAAAATTAAAGCATATTCATTTTGGAAATTAGATATGGTGTCAGGAGACTCTCAGAAAATAGCCCCGTTTGAATGGAGCCCCACACTACAAGACAGTTCACTGAACTTTTGACCACTATTTATGCTATGGAAGCTTTTGAAATAAGGAAGAGAGCAAAACATTTTATAGCTACTTGATAGCCGAGTTCATTTTTCTTTCTTTCTTTTTTTCCCACCAGGCATTTGTCTATCCCTTTGGTGTATATAAGTTATGCAAACACCATGTAGCTTATTGGCAGGCCTTTGTGTTAATGTTTCCAGGTTGGTTCCAAAACACACAGCTACTGGATGAGAGAGTCTCCCGGCCAATGTGGTGACCTTCCTTACCCTCCACGGCGCAATCAGCCATCTGCCTGTGGCTGGTCTGGAATGGCCAGCCCCAGCCCAGGTCATGGAAGTCTTGAGAGTGACAGTGACCTCTTTAGAGGTCATGCTGCAAATGCAAAGAGAATATACCTTTCACAGTTCCCAGGAATTCCTAATGCAAAATTGGACGGGGATGGCAGAGAGATGATGGAAAAGGCACTCTGTCTAATTTCTCCCTTTCTATTATTTGGAAGAACAGTTCTCAATTTGTGATCATCCCTGTTCTGCTTCATTGCTTCCCTCCTGCAGAGCACATCACACCAGCCAGGTTAAGTGGGATTCAAGGGCCCTCCAGGAAGGATGGCCTAGATTTTTGATTCAACACTGACTAAGGAAGCACCTGCACAAATGAGGCAAGGGAAGAGTTAATCATGAGTGGAGGGTGGGGTCAATTAGAGGTGAAAAAAGAAATCCAATTTGTATTGGTATTAATGAGAAATATGCTTTAACTTTTATACAGATATGAAGCATGGAGTTAAATATTACAAATTATAGGTTGTGAGTCTATGTCAGCTTTATTATTGTTATTACTATTAACGCAATGCTATCAAACCTAAGGGGTTACTGTGTTTGTTTAATTTATTTTCCGGGAAAGCTTAACATTTCATTTCCAAGTGAGGACCTTTTATTTGGCCTCTTGGTGACTTGCCCACACTGGCACAAATTAGGCCCCGCCTCTCTCGGGATCTGTGTGCTCCTTAGCGTTCTTTCTTTTTGATCATTACCAGTCTAAATTCTCACAGCTTTACCCTCCATTCCACTCCTCAGTCAACCATGGGTCTCACTTTCATTAGGAGATGATACAATATCGAGGTTTTAATGGTGACTTGAGGTGGGGTGAGGACAGGGGATGCTGAGAAAAGCCTTAACAATGAAATCACTTTGTGCCACAAGATGCTGAAATGTGTTTGAATGCTGACCTTCTGTGAGTGTGCTTGGCTTGGGAAATAGGGACAATCTGTCCCCATACATGACTGTGAGCTCTTTACAGACTCACATTAGGAAAAACTTCAACATGGGGACATGTTGCTATTTTCTTCTGCCTTGTGCTCTGTGGTTTTTAACTTCAGAGAGAGAGAGAGAAAGAGGGAGGGAGAAAGAGACCATGTCTCTCCTCCCCCACTCCCAGCATTATTCATTAGGAGAGGATTTTTTTCCTCCTTTGGACGGGAAACTTCTCTCCTCTCACTAGCTAGTAACAACCCTTCTGTTCATCCTTATGTCAAACCTTCACAACTGCACTAATATGATCTCTGACAATTGGAAAGGAGCTGGGAGAGTGCTGTAAGGGCCACTCTGAAGTCAGGAGACAGCGCAGTGTCTTCTCAGGGCAAGAACTCCTCCTGACCATCTACTTTCTGCCAGGACTGGGAGGGTGAGATCTGTGTGCGGACCTCAGGCCACAGGCTGAGAGAAACCTGAGAAGTGTGCTTTAATCAAAATCTTCTTGGCCTCAGAATCTACTCTCCTTTGTTTCTTGTTCTCCCTGAGGCTTCTTGGCACTGCCAGCTGCCATGTTGCTTTTGCTCTGATTTTGTGGGAGGAAAGTCCTAGCGAGCCCCTGGGGGACTGCTTTGTGCTCCATGCCCGTACTACCGACCTACCTCCAATCTATGGCCCGATGAATGGAACTGAGATAGGATGAGGGGGATGGAAGGGGGGTGAGGTCATGCTGGTCACTGTTGGCAAAAGTCAGGCACCAGAGAGGGTGACATCAGGTAAGTACTTTACAGTTTAGAGCTGGAGGTAGGGGGAAGTAAGGGATCAAGCTTGGAAAATTCTCAAGCCATGCCAGCCTGCTTCACCCTCACCTCCCTTCCTCCGAGGACTTTGTGGAGGTGGACCTGTGGACTCAGATGCCCTGTGTTTGTCTATCACCCCTGCCTTGGCAGCAGATTATCCCTACAGTTGTCACACCATTTGTGATGGCCCGTAGTTCCCCTGCCATTGTGGTGGCTGATAGGGACTGGGCATTTTACATGATGAAGAAAAGCGGAGACAGTAATCAAATCCAGCAATATTAGCCATAATTATATTTTTTTCCTCTCTTCTTAAGTCCTGTAGAAGAGAATGAGGAGACAGGCCTGGGCAGGATTTCCGCTTTGCTTAGTTACAAATGGACATATTATAGCAAATATTAATGATTTCATTAGTTTAGGAATTGCAAGTCTGACTCAAGTCTGAATATCAAGTTATGATGACCAGGCTTTAAATGCAAATCCATCTCAAATGAAAAATCCTCGCAGGTGGTGTTGGTAACATCCTCATTGCATATTGGGCAGGGCAGATGATGGTGAAGTATTTTCTGGGTCACAAGTGGCTTTGCTGGTAGTTCCAGAGTATTTCTATTATTCTTATGTAGTCTATGAAATGTGAAATTTTTTTTATAGTTTTGCTGTTCCTTTCTTTATAAAATTGAATTTTGGATAAAGGTTTCATGACATAGTAGACTGGGGAGGCAACTTGATGGAACAAAGGAGGGGGCAAACTTGAGTTCAAACTTCAGCTCTGCCACCTCGCTGACTGCAAGGCCTTGGATAGCTCACACTCTCCTGGTCTCAGTTATCTCATAAATAAAATGGGATAATAATCTCTACCGTGCTGCATTGTTGCGAGGATTGAGAGTAGTTCTTGCATAATATTTACTCAATAAAAAAATAGGTTTTTTATCATTATTATTGCAATAAGAGATCTCAGAGCTGGAAGAGGCTTTTAAGATTCATTTGCTCAAACTTCCCCCATCTTACAGAAAAAAAAACTGAGTATAAGAGGAGCTAAGCAACTTGGTAAGCAACATGCAAAATGGTCTCAGAGCATGGCGTGGTCCACATTCTCTTGATGCCCAGACTGGTGGTCTTAATCCATTTGGGCTGCTATAACAAAAATACTGTAGACTAGGGGGATTAAACAACAAATATTTATTTCTCACAGTTCTGGAGGCTAGGAAGTCCAAGATCAGGGTGCTGACAGATTTGGCAGCTGGTAAGAAGCCTTCTTCCTGCTTCAGAGATAGCTGACTTCTTGCTGTGTCCTCACATGGCAGAAGCAGCAAGGGAGCTCTCTGAGGCCTCTTTGATAAGGGCGCTAATCCCGTCGTGAGAGCTTCACCCTCATAACCTAATCGCTTCCCAAAGGCCCCACCTCCAAATATCATCACATTGGGGATTAGGTTACAACACATGAATTCTGGGGGGACACAAATGTTCAGTCCATAGCATGGACTTACTTCTTCCTTATCATTTCTCAGGTCAAGCCTTTCATGTTGTTGAAGATGAGTGCTAAATAAGAGTTTTTCTGAAGTGTTTTAATTTTCTTTTCCCCATTGGGTTTTTCCTAATCAATTCTTTCTTGAACCTTGCATATCACTTGCTTCTCTGATATCACTGTTCTTATCGGTTTTACCTTCTGATTCTCTTGAGCTGGAATACTTTATTGTCCACTGATTCTTTGCTGTCTCAGCCTTGTTTTCCCCAGAAGAGTAGAATACCTAAGCAAAGGGACCATGCAACACATTTTATCTACCTTTGTGGTTCCCAGACTTTTGCTTTCACTGATCAGTAAAAACTTTTCTTTCCGTCTTTCTTCCTTCCTTCCTTCCTTCTTTCCCTCTTTCCTATTTTCTTCTTCTTAGTAAGGAATGGATACAAGTTGGTCAATATTTAGTTTGCCAAGAGCTTTAAAAAGGCTCCTTTTATCTATTGACATCTTTATAAATAAAAAAGATCTTTGAATATCATTAAAAAATAGAAATAACATAATATTAGACTTAAGGAGAGCTTTCCTCAAGAAATAGCAGAAGGGCATGGGCATTGTCCATGTGGATCACTTAAAATTTTGTTACAGATCAGCAGAGGCCCATAAATTAGTAAATGGTAGCCATTAATTTAAGGGACAGGTGTTGGTTTGCAATGTAAATCGGACAACCGTAACCCATCAGAAACCTAGAATGGGGACAGCAATGTCGAACTGATATCACAGCGCTTCTATAAGGTTCAAATAAAATGACATGGAAAAATGCTTTAAACATTCTATCTTTCTGTGTAAATATAATGGGTTATAATTGTATTATCAGTAAGCATTTATAGAACACCTAATTTTATATATATTTAATTATATTATTTATAATATTGTATGTTATTATTATTATCTATCTAATTATATATACCAGTATACAAGAGCTCTGTAGGACAATCATATTTCAGTAATGGGAAAAACAATGGAAGTGACAATAATCCTGACTTCCAGTCATAGTCTCGTGAGCACAAAGGACTTCGGGAGTACTGAGGAAAAAATTATGGTGGTCCTTTCCTGACAGAGTTCACATGAATACTACCACCATCCCACCATCTGCACTGTCTCTAGTCCCAAATTACTTAGCCCTAATGCTGGACATCCATTCACAGAGAACTTTTGATCAACCGATTGTCTGAAATATGTTAGGTAGCTCCCTAGAATGGGATCTTGCTGGCGAGGCAGTGATGCTAGAAACTGAGTAATATGGAGCTGTGTAGAATGATTAAAAAGCAAAAAAACCCAAAAGTACCTCTCATTCACTGTTACCATATGCCTGATTCCTGAACAAACATTGAGCCATGTTCTTCCCTAGCCCACAGATGGCTGAGTGTGCGACAGTCGTGGGAGCACACACGTTTCGGGCCACTGCAGCTGGGTAAACCTCCCTGTAGAGCCATTATTGCAGATGAGAAAACTAAGGTTCATAGAAGCTAAAAAACTTGCCCAATAATGAATGGCAAATAACTGGTAAGGCCCAAGTTTTGGAACAAATCTCTCTGACTCCCAAACTCATGGTCTGTCCAACAAACATACAATCATGTATGTATGAGAGTTATGTGTCTTAATGAGTGGAACAAGTAAGGGTCATATGGAAATAATGAACTTCTGCTTTTTCTCTGCACCTCCAAATGGCTTGCCTTTCATTTTTCCCTTGACTAGTTCTCTAACTCTAGTCACAGTTGAATTGCTTTTTCCAAGGTCCAGAGACAGATATTAATTTGAGGGACAATTAGTTCAGGTGTTGTGTGGGGCCCAACTAACCTATGCTTTCTCAGACAAGTCAGTTATCCAATTATTTCTGAGAGTAATTACTGTGTTTTCACTCTAGTCCATTTCCACTCTTTGGCCCATTGTTTACCTCAGAGAGGAGCAAAGAATGAATTCAAGTTATAGTCTGACATTACAATGAGATTGCCAATAGAAATCAATGACTTGTCCCATGACAAGCCATGGTTTATGAGGCAGCCTAACGGTGTCCTTATATCTTTGCCTATCTCATTGTACTGCCATTCAAGCGGATGATACAATTTTCCTGTTGTAAAGAGGCTATAGTCAGGGCAAAGGCGGTCTAACTGAGTTGAATAAAACTGGAAGTGGTAGTACAGAAGCCTTATAGAGAAAAGGGTAGTACAAATAGGATATTCCAATAAGAGTAGACTGGGTTATCTATTAAGGTTGATATGTCCACATTTATTGACCTTAGAAAGAGAATATAGACAGAGCAGAGAGAGGTCAAAGAACTCACCTTTTCATCGGCAGGAACCTAGATCTCAGTGGAATTGAAAAGAATTATACTTAATGTAATGAAATAGCATTTCATCCATTTTGTACTTATGAGAACTTCTGCTTTTTTGGGTAAAGTGGCTGAAAAATACATCCTTCTCCAAACAAAGCAGCAAAGCCATAATGGAGACCATGGAGTCACAGAAGATAGGCAAAATTCTAATGCCGTACTGTCTGATATGGTAGCCACCAGCCACATGTGGCTATTGATTTCTTGAAATGTGTAGTTTGAAATGAGATGTGCTTTAGTTGTAAAATACATACCAACTTTTGAAGACATAAAGAAAATAATGAAAAATATTTCATTAATAGTTTTTATATTGCTCGCATGTTGAAATGACAATATTTTGGATGTATTGGTTTAAATAAAATATTAAATTAATTTCACTTGTTTATACTTTTTAAAATGTAGCTACTATGTAAAATTACATATGTGGCTTGCATTATATTTTGAGTGGACAGCAGTGATCTAGTGCAATGCCTAAATGATATCATCTGAGAGTCAAATTTCAAAAATTTGGCCTCATTTAGATGAGTGTCAATATGTATTTTCCTCATGTGGGATATGGATTTGCATCCACTATTGTGATGTGCATCTACACACACATCCATATTCATGAATGTGCGAAGAATCCCTCACCTTTGGATGAGAGAAATCATCCCAATAAATCCAAAGTTATTGTTTTCTCACGTAGAAATGATGTTTTCATGCATCTCTTTGTTTCAATAAAACGCTCAACCCCAAACAGTACGATTTGGAATAAGCTACTGGAACAATTTATTCTTTCCTCTCCACAGATTAGAGAGGTGGTACTTGGAGCAGCTTGTTAAAGAGAAGAGCTTGGCCCTTGCCCTTGCTCTGTGTTTAATGATCCTCTCTTCCTGTGCCACCTCTCTAATCTGCAGAGAGATAGGTACAAATTGTATCTATAATGTTATATTACTTAACAGTATAATGTATGATAAATCATAGAATTGCATCCCTACCTTGTAATTGGTGAGATGTGTTGCATGAGAGATCCCCTAATTCAATAGAGAATGGTTGCTCTTATGCATAACTGCCTCTCTGGATCAAACCAATTCAGCCCACAAGTGATGAGGGGAGAGTTAAAGCTTTTTTAATTAAAAAAAGCAAAAATATGACTTAGAATGGCTTTATAAGCCCCTGGATTCAAATGACTGCTTAATAATCCTCTATTTGAATGTAGCCTCTTTTTTCCCTTTCTCTGTAGGCGGTGGGACTGGACCATCTGTAGGAGATGGGTACCTGCTAGGACAGACATCAGGTGAATTCACGTTCTCTTATATGGTAATCATCACTTTTGATATGTTGCTCTTAGCCAGGTGTGTTTATTATTTTTGAAAATGATTGTCTTCCTATTCTCACACCCACACATATGTTTTATGCTCAGCACTTTTTGCTTTTGTTTTAAATCCGTTCCTTTTACCTTTTACACAGCTCACTCCCAGATTCTTCAGAGTTTTTTCATTGTATTTTCTTTTCTTTTCTTATTTCCTTAAACTGCTGGGCCTGTTTTATTTTTTAGCACTGCGCGTTTTGGTGACCTCTTTCCTTAACTCCTAACCTTCTTAACTTCCCAGTATTACTGGCAAAACTATAGCATCAGGGCATTTATTACTGAAAGGTGGAGTGCAGAGGACTGCATCGCCATTCCTCAGAATGCATGGAGCTTTTGGTGGCAAGCCACATTCATACAGAAATGCGGAGGAACAGTGACATCTAGATCATGATTGTAAACCGTCACACCTGTGTTCCTGACCACCCAAAACCCTCTGACCAACACTGCAGATAATTTGGTCATTGACTGTTCAGAAATTAGTTATGAAGACAACTGAAATAAAATTTGACAGGCAAGTTTAATTAAGTCTGTTACAATTGTTATGACTTATACAAATTAGACTGTTCCAGCTGGATGGGGCTGTAGACATAGCTAATCTTTCAGGAAGAGCTGAGGAAATGGATGAAATAACTAGTACTAGGCTCATTGATGCCTTGAGGGAGATCTGTCTCTAGAACTTGAGTTTCCCAGCCCTCACTCAGCCCTTTTTCCATCCCCTCAGAGTCCATCTCCAGAAGCTTCTCTTGAGGAGCTGAATTCTATGACTCGTTGTTTGAAAATATGCAATAAGATTTGTCACATACTTGCCACTTACAATTTTCTATTCATCATTAAGCAAATGAGTGAGATTCAATGACCTGATTTTTCATTTCAAAAATTTTCATATGTATTTTCTTAAGAAAGATAAAACAGATTGTGTGGTCTTATCTTAATTCGATCACTTCTCAAGTCTGACTTTCTGAAAAGAGTAGAAGGGCAGCTTTTTGACATGAGTCATTGATTCTGTTCAAACAGACATACGCACGTCACCAAAACTGCAGACTGCCACAGCCTACTTGGAAAAGTGGTGGGTTTGAAGGTGGGGTTGCCTGATGGTTTTCGATTGCATCTACATTGCTTTTCCTGCACTCCACTATTTCACATCTTAATAAAGAGAAACAATTCATTTGGTAAATAATCTATAATACAATTTCCAGAGATTACCCTGCCATTTCTCAACTGCCAGATATATTTTATTTTTACTCTGCATGTAACCAAGGAAAACAAGGTTGCAAATGATGCCAGTTTATGCTTTTCAGCTATGAATTGTCAATAGCCCTTGATTTTGTTGTTGTTGTCACTAATTTCTGCAAGTTCAAAAAAAAAGTGTCA
Source organism: Diceros bicornis minor (assembly GCF_020826845.1). Classification (NCBI taxonomy): domain Eukaryota; kingdom Metazoa; phylum Chordata; class Mammalia; order Perissodactyla; family Rhinocerotidae; genus Diceros; species Diceros bicornis. The sequence goes on from NC_080751.1 coordinate 27,354,728, forward strand.
TAAAAACAAATTGCTTTTAAACATCCTGTCGTTATTCACACAGTATTCTTCTGAGATATAAGAATATATTTGCCATGGTTTTTTAAATCACTTTTGATCACTAATATTCAGGCCCTTAGAAAAGGCTCCTTAGACTCTATTTTTTATTTTCCCCTCAGTTTTTTTTTCCTTCCTTGTATTTTTCATGCTGACATTTTTACTATAAAGTTGCATTTTCATCTAGGACAATGGCATCTTGTTTTTAAAGCAAACAAACACGAGACAATTTGTTTTGAAAATATGTGGGTTGATGACAAAGTCATAAGAATTTCAGAGAAATGTCAGTGCTAGCGTCAGGAGAGCCAGTTCTCATGTGTTTCTTATATGAAAATGGAATTTGGTGCCTTATGTACTGACAACCTCCACACGGCGCAGAAATTTCTTTGTTTTTGCTGGGCATTGTCTTCCTCTGTCGCTGTAAGCCCACAGATGGTTTCCAAAGATCAATTCTACTTTGCAGTGAATGTGTCTCTTAACCTTTTCCCTAGAAACTGAAACAGTACACAAGTGAGTCCCACACAAGGGGAAAGTCTAAGATGAACAGCAAGGAAGCAAAGGGTTATATTATAATTCACCTAGAAAAGAGCATTTTCACTAATCAGTACCCATATCATACATTTGTAAAAATGCCTGACAGGTGAAAAATCTTTGTTTTTTTGACAGTGTACATTTAGTCTTAAATCAATCCAACACAATAGTTCCTTTTTTTGCTTTACACAAACTCTCTTTCACCTTTTGATAAACTGTACCCCTGTGAGCCGTAGAATGTTTCAGATTCCTACCGTTTTCTGTGTTGCAGCAATATTTTGAGGGCAATGTAATGCAGATTCATTTGGCAGAATGTTTTCATATGCATATCAGTGCAAAGGTACGATTTAATGATTTTGAGGATTAAAGGCTCTGTCCGAAACTTTGTAATGTGCTGTGAAATACTTGCAGTGCGAATTAGACTCCTGACCCGCTGAGGCCTCTCTGAGGTGTTCTGTTTTAACCGGGTGTATAGAGCACAATAGCGATAAACCTTGAAGCAGATTAAGTAATTTCCCCTTAGTGGTGTGTCTATTGGAGTTTCAAATAACCTGGCATAGGGATTCAAAGTCTTGATACATTTGGATATTCCAGACTGTATTCCCTCTGTGTCAAAAAAATTTCTGGCAGGGCAGCATCATGCACTTTGACCCCCTTGTAAGACTATAAATGGATGCCCTACTGAGCTGAGTGAATGCTAATTATTTTGCAGCTCCTGAATCCTTAAAAATAAAATAAAAGAAAGAAAGAGAAGACAAGATAGCCCATTTGCATGCTTAAAATATGCCAAAGATTGTATGAAACAGAAGCTTGAGGCATTATGACACTCTCAAATCTCAGGATGCCATGGGGGATTTGATTTACTATTCTGTTTTACTTGGAGATATTCTTGTTTGGCCTAGGCAATTTTGATTAGAAAAATCTCTGAGGCTTACCTGAGACAACGTTCATGAGCATCAACTGGGCAGCCAGAAAAGTATGTGCAAGGCTCAGAGCTGGGACTTGTAATGGCAGCACCTCTCCACGGGAGCCATCTTGAATTCCACACTTTCCTACAGAAGGAAGTTTTCATTGTTACTTAGTGCCAACACCTTTGTGAGGTAAAGGTCAGATCTACATAATGAAACAAAAGCAGGGGCAAGTCAGGGAGAAGGGGAGTTGTTTAATCCAAGAGACCAACAAACTTTGGAGGTTTGATTGTAAATCCAAATGCTTCCCTGGGAATAAGCATCTAATTAGTATGGAAAATCTAAATGTGCCCTTGCTTTTTTGCTCCTTTCTACAAATGACAAGTCCTCTCATTAAACACATTTAAAAAAGCAGAAACTATGGGCTTGAGCAGAACGCTATATGGCTCACTCATTTTTCTACTCTTTTGAAGAAAAGAGCTGTGGGCAATATTGTCACTGCAGGGCGAGAGCACTTGGCAATATCGTGCTGACAGCACATTAAGAAAAATAAACAAGAGTAGTATAGATTGGGAAACCACACCTCTAGGAGCTCCAATCACTCTGTGTTTCCCAGATCAAACCTCAGAGTCTTTGTAGTGGCCAGCCCATTGGAAGGAAACAGGATATGTTGTGTGTGTCGGGGGGAAGGAGTGCTGTGCAGCTAGCAAAGAGGAAATGTACCTGTATGTGTGTGGGCATTGTATGCACAAGTGTAGTTGTGGGGGTGTGCATGTGTGTGAGAGTGTGTGTGTGTGCACATGCATTTGTGTGGGGAGCATGTGTACATACAGATATGTGTGTGTGATGATTGTGGAGGTAGTGTGTGTGTGTATTTAAAAAAATTATATGTCACTACTCATACTTTAATAAAATAACAAATATTCTTTTCCTCCCTCTGCCTCTTCTACAGTCTGACTATCTGCTCTTACTTATTGCAATTTGTCACCATAAGAAATGATAAAAAGAAGAGCTTACTGCTTCTTAATGGTGATAAGATGAAAATACAATTATTCCCTTGGTGGTTTTGATGGAAGCAACACGAGGCAGAGCACACTTTGGCCTAGGAACCTACTCCTGCTTATTAAGTTGGGGAAATGGGAGCATTTGTTGAGTGAATCTGAGTCAACATGATGTTTAAACAATGTGTCCAACTCCCCTTATTTCCTATGAGTTCCTCATTCTTTGGCCAGCTTTGCGGGCTCACCATCCCAGTGATTCTTTCTCTAGTAAGCTCTTTCCTCCTTCTACCATTTTCCTCTTGGAGTTTTCCAACATGCTCCACATTTCTTTTTCTTCCTTATATGCATCTCTAATTTACAGATAATGTATTAAAATTCAATATCCCAGAACCTCAGACCTCAGGCTTGGAATCACAGAAACTAAAGTGAAACAGGATCTGAGGATGTTCTAATTCAATTTCCTTATTTATAGATGAGCATGTTTAGAGCAGATTCCTAGGGGGCAGCCGGCTGTGGGTCTGAGTATCCAAACAACGTCATAGGGCTGACATAGACATTTCACCAGAAGTTGTGGCAATCTATGTCGTGGCAGTGACTGAAAACAGTGCAGAGGGCATTTCCTTTAGGAGATTAAATGTGGTAACTCAACATTTGTGACAGTGCTTTTGAGCTATAATGTGGTAAATGCCTGGAATGTAAGATGATTCTCTCTTTTTCTTCTTTTATAACTAATAATGTACTAGATGAAAGTTGTGCCATAACTTTTGAGAATATAAAACCTACTGAAACGTCTAAGTGAATATTACAAAGAAGCCCTCTATTGTGTTTCAAAATTCTTTAGTATTTAGTTTCCAGAAAGCTGCTTTGAACATTCTGCCCTTTAGGCAAGAAGGAATCATTCATACAGTTGTGGAGAAAGAGCACTGACAGAGCCTCTACAGGCTCAGATTCCATTCTCACTTGAGATTTTGCCGTATTTATTCACTTGATGACTTAAATGACCGTTAACTATTTAACCTGTCTAAATGGAATGCATGATTTTCTTTCATCCAAAAGTGATTCCCACCTATTGTCTGTTACAGTGAATGGAACCACCAAGTGTTCCCTTGCCCCAACCAGCAATGTGGGAGGCATGTTTCCCTCTTATTTCCTCCTTACCTCCGCCCACTCCCTCACCAGCATCTGTCTGATTTACTCATAAATATCTCTTCTGCTATCCCCATTGCTATTGTCCACATCATCATCTCTCACCTTGTTTTAGTTCTAACTAGTTTCACTTTCTCCTGCCTTGCTCCTTTCTCCTTCAAGTGCTAGCCAGATTGATCTTACAAATTATAAATTCTATTAGCTCACTCCCCTGTTTAATACCCTTAATGACTTAAGAATGCCCTACGGAGGAAGTTCAAAGTTGTTACCTCGATCCATAGGCCTTTCGTGACATGGCCTCTGCTGGCTTCTCCAGTCTCATCTCACTTCACAGCCCACACTCCAGTCTTCGTGATCTTATTCTGTTTCTTCAATGCACCATCTTACCTCTCACCTCCAAGCTTCTGCACATGCCATATCCTTGGCCTAATACTAATACTAAGCTCTCCTTTCCAGCTCTGTTATCTTCATGTGCTTAAATCCATTTTATCTTTCAAGTCTCAGCTTAAACATCCCTTTGTCTGGAAGCCTTCTCTGATTGCCTCCTGTTGGGTTGCTAACATCTCTGTACTTCTCCTATTAGAGCACTTATCACAAATCATTAAACAGTCAGTGTCCCCACTATATCATAAGCTCCACAAGATTAGGAAGCAAGTAAATATAATTTTTATATCTTCAGGTTTTACTCCAGTGCCTCATATATAGGATCGGCTAAAATAAATGTATATTGAATAAATGAATACATAAATGTCAATGACTTATTATGTGACTTTGAACAAGTCACTCATTTGGGACACTAATATCTTTATGACTAGCACGAGAACATTGAACTAAAATGGCACAAAGGTGGCTTCCAGTTTTAAAGTTGTATGAATTTATAATTATGTCTATTGATATACAAGAAACGTAATAGAATTTCAAAATAGTTATGAGTGATACGTTTCTATTTTTGATTTGAACTTATACATTAAAAACGTTTGTAATCCTTGTTCACGCCTACATCAGTACTATCTACCTCATGGTAAATATCTTCCTAATGCAGACAATGAGTGGTCACCATTAATGCCAGAGATCAAGAAGAGTTTACACCCTTACAATTTCAGTTTTTGTGGGCTTTGTGGACATGTGATAGAAACTGCAAGAAATACATTTTTCTTGAAGAATTTAGGTCCAATCTAAAAGAGAGCAAATGGCTCAGAAGCAAATACATATTTATTCTTTATCCAGGTTAATGAAATAGTTGCTTGAATGGAATGGACTAAAGACGGGAGCTAGTCAATATTTCTCTCAACTAGGTTGAACCTTTGGAAGTTGAACCATCAATATTTATATGGTAGCTAAGTCTTAAATTTCATTCCTAAATGGGAAAATGTGGTGTATTTCAGTGAGTCTACAGATTATCCATGTGAGGAAGCAGTTGAGCTGAGATAGTGCTGATGACAAAGAGAAGCAACAAGGTATTTGAGTGTAAAATATTCAGAGAAATTTTTTAGCTTCTTATTCTTAGTTTTGGATCATCCAAAAGGTAAGAAATGCACATAATCTACTGTCAGAGAGAGCCAGTTTGGGGGAGCCATAATGCAAATCAACAGAGATAGACTCCATATTTCCTCCCCAGAGAAGCTGAGAAAATGTTGGAGCTTTATACTGAGAGAATGATCCGATTAAATACCAATATGAAGCCAGCATGCCATGTGCCCAAAAAACAAAGCTAGCTACTCACTCTTATCAGTGTCTCTTTGAAGACCCCCTGAAGCTTGACCCTATAGTCATTGTCTTTGCTCTTTCTGATTCAGAAATATGACCAACTTTCCAAGTTTTGTGTCCTTCACTTTTCATTTTTTTACCCTTTTCTGTCTTGTTATGCTTATGTTCTAACATATCTACACTGTGGTATTGTGGTACTGGAATTAAACATTCTACATCTAGGAGTATTTTTCCAATTGACTGCCTTCTGGGACAAGAATGTATTCCTTAGACCTCCTGCCAATCTGCAGTTGCTAGTAAATGATATACTGGTTTGAAGATCTGGGTACTTTTAGATGGGGAAAGAAAATCATGAAAGAAAAATGATTTTGATCTGACACTGAAATTCAGACAAAGGATTGGTGGTGTTGTTTGAGTAGACAGTGCATCAACATGACTTTATATTAGATAGAAGTGCCAGCTTACAGCAAGCAGGAGAGGACTCAAGAATAAAATAAAACTAGGCCTACCTCTGCTTATTCAAATACCACCCACAACTTTCTGGGAGAACATATGCAGAGCATATTTGAAAACATTATAAGGCATGCATAAAGTACAATATTAGTCAATTTTATATGCTCAGTTGCATGAAATCTGTGTGTTTAAAAAATATAATAATTTGCATTTCATGGCTTTTGATAACCTCAGGAGTGCACTTGAAATTCAGCACATGCCCACAGCACCTCCCAGCTCACCCCATTTTTAACTGAAGACCAATGGTTTCTATTAAGGGATCAGGCAGGGCCTCTGACAAGCCAGTCAATAACTATGTGAGGTTACTTCATTAATGCTATAATGGCTGATAGAGTGAGAGGCAAAAAACAGGTTCCTGACAGCAGCAAATGAAAATGATAGAGATTCCTGAAGCAATGCGCCTTTCCTTTGTCATTGTCTTTTGCTTCGCTTATTCAAAATGTGGCATTTATGTATTCAGTCTTGATGAATGTTGCAGGCTTTAAGTACTTTTTCCATCTCTAATGCAGTGCCGATTGCACATTGTTCTCTCTTTCTCTCTCTCTCTCTCCCCCTCTCCCTTTCTCTCTCTCTTTTTTTCCTATAACCTCTGCTGTCAAGGCACTGCAGGCTGAAGGGTTGCAGGCACCGGCTAAATAGCTTTTGTGCTGTAAACGGTGAAGGTGATGGGACAATGCATCATAAGTGCTCACTGGGTCATAGAGCAGAGAGGGTGGTGGGAGCTGGACCCTGGAGCTAAAACAGTGCAAGTTCCCCTGGCTCTGCCACCCTCTTACTGTTATTTGGAAGCCAAGCGGAAATCTCCAAGCAAAGTCAAGTCATCTCTGTGGAGTTCCGACAGGGATGCCATTGGGAGAGGAAAGCTCACTGCAGGTGAATCAAGACAAGTCGCCTGACCAGGGCACTCCAGTTAGCTGCGTTCAGAACCATGCACAAATGTGGCAGGGGTGTGCTGGCCTGAGTGTCTGGCTTCTAGAGGCTGAAGTTCTTTCCAGTTTCTAGGTGCCTTAATGGGCACAGGCTGCATTCTGATCCTTGAGGGGACCGTGTATTCTGTTTGAAGGGATAAGAAGGAATACAAGATGGCAGGTCTCTGACATCAATGAGAGGGAGCCTTAGGGCAGCCAGAGTGGGAGGTGCCGGCATTTCCCTGAATTGTTATTAGGTGCCTCCTTTGAGGAGGTTCATAGTCAGGCAAAAGATAGACATGCAAGGAAGCCAGATTTGAGAGCTCCTTGGTGCCCATTCTGATGTGGTTTTGTGTGGCATAACAGGCCAGATTTACTGCAGCCCTTGCACCTTTGGTGGCATGAGAACTGTGAGCCATTTTGGAGGGGAAATGTGACAAGTATGTATATTTGAATTTCAATAGCCTTCACCAGGGAATTGATGTGCTTTGTGGGGTGCTTGGCTTCAGCTGGCAGAACATCAGAACAACAACATGGTCAGAGTCAAGGCAGGCAGGAATGAAAAATGCGATGGCCCCAATTCTCTATGGCTTCTCCCCACACAACTTGGGTGGTGGACATAGCCTCAAATTGCCACCATGTGTTTCAAAAACCGACTCAAATCCTTTGTGAAGGAGTCTGTACCCAAATATAAACAAACCGAAACCAACCAATCTGCAATTAAATGCATAATTGTAGTCTTGACGTACAGGTGACTTGCCAGGTCAGAAGCACCTTGGCAGAAAGGACTGACCTTTATTATTCTGTGGCTCTATCACAGAATGCAGTAATGCTCTCCTATCTTTGTTTACTGCAGAGGACCACAGCAAGAGTTTGTCTAATTGAAGATTGAGCTGGCCTGAACTACATGGTATTATGTTCAGGGCAGCCTCAGTTACTTTGGTAATTACAAAATTCTATTTTCATTGTGCCTTTTTCTCATTGATCTTTACCAATTGCTTACATAGTGGGTATTATTCTCTCTTTTTTGTAAACGTTATGGGCTGAATTATGTCCCTCCCTCAGCCCTCCCCCCACTCCGCCGCCCGCAAGTTCATATGTTGAAATCCTAACTCACGGTATCTCAGAATGTGACTATATTTGGAGACGGGGTCTTTAAAGAGGTAATTAAGATAAAATGAGGTCATTTGGGTGGGACCTAATGTCCAACATGACAAGTGTCCTTATAAGAAGAGGAAATTGGGACATAGACAGGTATAGACTGGAAACTATCCTCCAAAATTGTGAGAAAATAAATTTCTGTTGTTTAAGCCACCAATCCCCCATCATCTGTCCCCAGTGATCAGCATTTTAAGGAAATGAATGCATTCTCTGTACCCATGTTTTTTATTTTTACTTGTAAGTTAGGGGTCCATAAATAATGTATAGAATTAAATTGTGTATTTTGAAAAGTTCACATATATAAAAAGTTTCATATTGCTGTGATGTTCTATAATCTGCTTTATTTCACTGTGTTATAGTTTTAACATGTTCTCATAAATATAGAAATAATCCATTCATTTTAACTGCTGTATAGTACTCCACCGTGTAAATATAATACCACTCACTTATCCTTTCCCGTACTGAAGGAATTTGGATTATTTATTTATTTATTTATTTTTTACCATGATGAACAGTGCTGCCATGAACATTCTTACACATTTTCTGGGGCACTGTGTGAAAGTTCTCTAGGCCATAATCCCAGAAAAGTTATTAACTAGATCATGGCACATATATATTTTCAATTTAACTATATATTGTCAAATTGCTTGCCAAAATAGTTATATCAGCCTCTTTTCCCCATAGCAGAGTATGAACATCCCCATTTTTCCATAATTTACCAATACTTAGCATTCTCAAGATTTGTAATTTTCTCCTAGTCTAATGGGAGTGAATGGTGTCTCACGGTTGTTTGAAGAGTCTTCTTAACCACAATAGCAATGGCCACCATTTATTGAGCCCTTATCAAATGTCAGGTTCTGTACTATTTGTTTTACATCTTATTTAATCTTTATAATAGTCATATAAAGTTGGCATAGTTACTATCACCTGTATTTTGCAGATAAGGGAACTGAAGTTTAGAAAGATTAAGTAACTTGCTTAAGGCCAGACAACTACCAAATGATTCAGCAAGGATTAGAATGTAACTGATCCCAAAGCCTGTTGCATTAGTTTGGGTTTCCTCAAAAGCAGACTCTGATCAAAGGACTTGGATGCATGTAGTTTATTTGGGAGTTGATCCCAGGAAGTGCACATGAGATTATGGGGAGTGTCAGACAAGGCTAGAAGAGTCAATACAGTGTCTGTTAATGAGCAGATTACCACTGTAAGGAATTGGGATTCCATCTTTCTTGGGTTCCTCTGAGGGTTGGTGCACCTTAGAATTATCTCACCTAGTTATGGGGAACCTGGGGGTATTCATCCTCTGATCCCATTACTCATTGGTTGGGTTTAGGGCTGCTCTGCATAAGGATTGACCAAGCTCCCCCAGACCAGAGAAAGCCCTCAAGTCAGAGAAGTATAGAGATGTAGGTCCTTGAGTACATCCACCACAGCTGCAGAGGAACATAGAGGTGGGCTAAATATATGGAGAATGGCACCAACACCCACTCTGCCTCCAGTTATACTGCCATCTGCTAAAGCAGGAAAAATCTCCCTTCCAGCTTCTCCCTCTCATGACCTGAGGAGAAGCAACTGCACTTTAATATTTGCACTGTGGGGTTGATTTATAATTGATGAGACTTTTCCTACAGAAGTTGATGCACAGTATTGCACTTCACCAAAATTGTCTAACTTGCCATGCAATGGATATTTTTTTGTCACATTTATTCTTTCTTGGTTTTAATTACTTTATATGTGATAACAAGGCTCATCACGTACTTTTGATAAATTGGGGAAATGTCAATTTCCTCACTACCTTCCAGTGAAATATATAAAATAAAATTCATCTCTAACTCTGAAGTGGTTCCTATATTTATAAAGATGATTTTTCATTCTAAAAAGAGCTTCAATAAGGTCACAGATATAAAACTGGCCCATAAATAAAAATTTTAGCAGAAATCAGACTGGGGACAATGAAAACAAGGCAATATGCTTAAAAGAAATAACACATCACTTAGATTTGTATGTACTTTGAGTTTTCGAGCATTTTCGTGTTATTTCACCAGAACTGCTTAACGAGAAAGTGCTGGAATCTCATTATTCCCTTTTATAGATATAAAAACAAAAGGCTCAGAATGGTAAAAAGACTTTGCCAGGTCACCAGTGAATTGGTGACCATGGCTGAACTTGAGCTCTAGACTGCTGAAACCCAAACCTATTCTTGTGCAACCACATCGGAGTTTTTAAATATGTGGTTCACAAACAACCTGCAACAAAATTGCTGGGTTTACTTTTTAAATGGCCAAGTCCTGGGCCTTGCCTCAGGGGAGAGGTGTCTGATAAAACTGGCTGTATGCCCAAATGCAAAGGTGCAAGACATTTTGATGGGCACATGTTGACACTTGGATGTCATGATGGTCATGACATTCTCACCATCCCTGAAGATGATCTGGGGAGCATGCAAGCCACCCAGGATCCACTGCCCATGCTCAGGCAGAGTCTTCATACAAGCAGACAGCCCTACTCTTCACAGCAGAATGTTTTTGTGCCCACCCATAGTGGTCATCATCCTGTCGATGTGAAGAAGCCAAAATTGCTCCAGGAGAAAGAACATATTTGTGGTCATCCTTTCCCTGCCAATAATATCTTTAAACAAAACAGATTTACCCCCAGACGTACAGACAGGCTGATTCATGCAATCTGGATAACCGTCTACTTTTTTTCTCTCTCTTTAAAAAATTAACAAATGAGTTCCCAAAGCATAACTGCAATATAAAGAATGACTTATTGTGGCATTGATGAAGTGTCACTTAAGAGAGTTTTAAATACTTCCTGTAAATCTTCTGGTGTTTTAAGGGGCCAAACTATTCAATTTTATTTTCTCTGCCTATCAAAACTCTACTGTGGTTAACATGTTCTGTAAAACCTTTGGGGGCAGCCTGAACCGATTTCTGCACCATCAAAATGAACCCGAGATGAGATACTCATAGTACTCCCTTGATTTCCAGGATTATCGCCAGAGGCCATGGCAGTTGTCCAATTGGGAGATGATAGGGGTTTAGACATTGATGTGGCAGTGGGGGTAGTTAGAAGGAATTTGATTCTGTATATATTTTGGAAGTACAGCCAACAGGATTTCCTGATGGATTGAGTGTGAGGCATAAGAGAAAGAGAGGGGTCAAGGATGACTCCCAAGTTTTCTTTCTGAGCCACTGGAATGATGAAGTTGCAATAAATTGAGATGGAGGAGGCTGTGGATGGTGCAGGCTTTGTGAGTAGGATCAGTTAGGGACACTTTGTGTCTGAGGCAGCTATTCAACATCCAGCTGGAGATGTCAGGTAAACTTTCAGATATATGAGTCTGGACTTTGCGAGACAAGTCTGGACTGAAGATATAAATTTGGGAATCATCAGCATATAATTCAAATTTAGAGCTATAGGACTACAACTCACCGAGAGAGTGAGTTGTAGATTGAGAAGAGGAACAAGGACTAAAACCTGGGGCACTTAATAGCAGTCAGGAAGAAGAGGAAGAATCAGCCAAGGTGACTGGGAAGGAACAAACAGTGAGATGTGTGATGTCTTGATGTCAAGGGAATAATGGATATCAAGGCAGAAGAGATGACTTCCTGTCAAATTCTGCTGATAATTGACCACTGGATTTAGTAACATGGAAGAAGTCATTGGTGACCTTTATAAGAGTAGTTTCTATAGATGAGACAGGCAAAAGCCAGTTTGGAATGTGCTAAGAGATGAGGGAGGAGAGGAACTGGTAGCTGCATTAACTTGATTCCTATTTAACATCTGACCTGCACCATTAACTCCAGAAGACTGCCCTTCTCTTATGCTAGTCCAGCACCTTCAGCACACAGTCCTAAGACCACGAATTTAACCAGGTGGTTAGAGCGCCAACAACCCGCAGAGGACTCGGATGACCAGTTGACAATTCATAGCCATCATCTAGAAGTGCTTCCCTCTGTTTGTGGGGAAGATGATTATAATTGTTCCCAAAATAGCCTATTCGGCACCGGCACAGTGCCTCATACATAGTAAGTATTTAATAGCTTTTCTGTGGTCTGAATGGATTTGTAAGAGAATGAATGTGCTTGGGTATATTTGGAGCAAATTATCTATGTTTGGTCAATTTTCTTTTTCAAATAAAAGATCTACAAATGATTGCTAGCAAAAATAAATAAATAAAACCAGGGTAGGGGGAAAAAAACCTGTCTGAGACAAACACATTGTGTCCTGAAAGATCTTTTCTGTCATGCCAGCAGTCTCATTGGCTGTGATTTGTATATTAAGAAGATTTTAATTGCTCAGGTAAGTGCCTGCACCTGCTAAGACATTGTGTATTAGAGCACTTTATTCTACTCTTTTACAATACAGGGCACACTTCACCCATAAAATTATTCTTCGCACAATTATCGCTCCGTTTTGCTGAGGTAGAAAGTGCAACTTAACACTTTGGGTTTCACTCATTATTATTAAAATCATGGAAATTAGGATCATTGGGTAAATCTTGTGCAGTTAACTGCTGAATTGCCCCCGTCCTTTCTGCTCCTCTTTTCCTTGCACCGGTGAACAGGACTTGAGTTGTTACGTTATCTGCAAGCACGGTGGGTGCTGGATTGTTTTCAACACAAAAGGTTTATAAACTCCCAGCAGAGCTTCTCTGCTGGGGCTCAGGGAACATATGTACTAGCTGGTTTTCTTCTTTCCTTTTAAAATAATTTTTTTCCTGATTATAAAAGAATTACAAAAGGAAAATTAAAAATAACTACATACAGAAAGTAGCGGAAAATTTATAAAATACAGGGGAAAACAAAAATATTTATAATCAATCATTATTCATGTGTTTTTGATGTACTGTCTTCCAGTTTATATATAAATATAGAGAATGCGTATAGCGCAAACACATGCTCTCACACATCCACAGAAGCACATAGTTTCAGATGGAATATAAGCGAAAGAGTGGTTACATTTTTCTTTTACTAAGATAAACTAAAGCAGAGGTTACAGACCATATCCTGCCTGTTATTATAAATAAAGTTTTATTGGAACACAGCCATGCCCCTTTGTTTATGTGTTATCTATGGCTGTTTTCATGGTAACAACAGTGGGAGGAGTTGAGTAGTTGCAATAGAGGCCATATGGCCTACAAAACCTAAAATATGTACTATTGGCCTTTTACAGAAAAAAACCTATTGACCTTGAATTACTGTAGCAGCATTTTGCCACACAGCTTTCACTGACAACCAGGTGCCTTGTTGCTGATGTGGTTAGCAATGTTACTACAATGTCACTTCAGGGACTGCATTATTAATTTATCTAGTGGCTAGCCCATATATACTGTGTCTTAGTTGTGGTCTGGTTTGACCCAGCTCATCTATACTACATACTCATTGTAGGGTGATGCCTCATTTCTTCACTCATATTTACCTCACTTTCCTGAGTTTTGAGGCTCCCTAACAGCCCATGTGTCCAACAGTGGTCATCCAAGGATCATACCAGAACCTGTGTTGTCTTTTTCCTAAAACGCCAATGATCAAACTTCAGTGTGCCATAGTATGCACCCCAACAGAATCTGAGTCAGTAGGTCTAGGATGGGGCCCGGGAATCTGTATTTCAAACAAGCTTCCCTTGGTGATTCTGATGTAGGTTGTTTATACAAGCTCATTTTGTAAAGATTGCCTTAGGCCCTTTCTCTTCTCTCCACCTGCTCTACTGAACTTATCTGCATTCCCTTCCAACCACTTAGGGCTGTGATCTCAGCCAGGAATTGAAAAATCCATTGGGAGTTAGAAGGTTAACATGTCATCTCTATGGAGTGTGCTTTCATTCTATTAGGATTTCCTGGAGACAAAGCCTTAACCTGGAGAAGTGGTTCTTCTGAAAATGTCAAATCAGTAGCATGTCGGTGTAGGAGAAGTTTAGAGAAGTGGGTCTTTAGATGCCCCTAAAATACGACCATGAAATCTGTATTTGGACCAGCCCTGTTGAACACTGACTGTTTAAACAGGCGCTATATAAATTTGTGAGATATTCTAGTTAGTAAGCAAACAAAACCAAGCAGCGAGTTGACACATAGGCAAATCTTCATTGGTCAGAAGTAGTTGCTATTTATCTTAGTTTCTGCAGTTCATATTTTCTTTTATTTCATCCGTTAGCTTCTATTTGTCAACACTGACACCCTCCAAAACCTCTTTAGACACAATACAGACTCTATGTCAGTGTGAACGTTGACTTGTAGTTATAACAGCATTTTTTAGGCTACTAGTGGAGTAACTTTTTATCAAAAATCTGAATAAGTTTCCTGTTTGAGAGTTCCATCATGGTGTGTTGACTAAAAGTATTAAATGAAATGCTTTCTTTTCTTCTCTAACTGAGAAGCATTTCTTTAACAGCTATTATAGCTTTGGAAGGACTATAAGCCCTCAGGTTAATATGTCATTTTCTCCATTGCCCTGTCTTTAGGCAGCACAGTCCTAGAATACAATCATTTGAACACTTACTATTTTTTGAGAACCTGAGTATACCCAGTATTGGTTTAGGTGTAACGGGGGGGGGGGTGCAGAAGTGCCATAAAGCATAGTTTCTGTCCTAGAATTGCTTATAATATAATTGGAGAGAAAAATAATTCGTTAACTTACAATTGGGGCAAAATTCAGGACAGTAGAGTAAGACCCTTGCTATTCAATGTTTTAACGTTTATTCATTCAATCAGTAAGTATTTATTGATTGCCTATTGTGCATAGGTACCAGACTAGTAGTAAACAAAAGAGACAAAACCCTCGCCCTTAGGGAGCTTCTTCTAGTGGAGAAGACAGACTATAAACAATAGGATGTGAGTCATAATGCTAAGGAGAACCACGATAAAGCAGAAAAGGGGGGTCAGAGAGTGTGTGTTGAGGGATTAGGGGAAGCAGTGGTGGTTTACTATTTGTAAGCTACCCCAAAGGCTCCAGATTTGAATCTCATGAACTTTGAGACCCTTGCTTATATTTTAGCCTCTAAGGCCCCCAATCCAGAATCTCAAGGCTGCTGTGTTGTTCTGGAATCCTCTTCAAGTGGGCAGAAATTCTAATCAAGTGATAAAATCCTATTTCTTTACGAAACATAGTCTTAAAAGAGGAAGTATAATTCAATGACATGAAGACAATTGGGAATTTATGAATGTCTAAGTACATATCCCAGCTCTGAGGGAAGTGTCTGGAGGGTTTTCTGGCCGGATTTTTGCATGTTTTGCTCCTTATCTTTCTCCTAAGGGAGGTCTCTCCTGACCACCCATCTAAATCACCCTCCCCCACCATGTTACCTCCTTTCATTTAAATTTGTTTTCATAGCACTTATCACTAATTGATATTTATTAACTTATCTACCTGATAATTGCTATCTTCCCCTACTACAAAGAAAGCCCCAAGAAAGTAGGGAGCTTGTTTATTTTGGCCCCGGCATACGGTAAGTTCTCAAAACATTTGTTGAATGGAAGAAGACTGCCAAGAGTTAGCTGTACGGAACCGTACACAAAGAAGACAGAAAAGTCTTCCCAGACACTTTACCTTTAAAAAATTATCTCAACCTAATTTAAGATCCTAGTCCACTTTTTCAAAAAGAATAAACAACTTCTTATTTTAATGGCAAAATTTCACTAATTTGGAACAATCCAACATAGAGCAGCTCTTATTAATGAAATTTTTGAATTATCCAGTTGGTTTCCAAACAGATAAGTATACTTTTGTTTTATGAGCCCATTGTAGAAAAAGCTGCAATTAAGGCAAAATTCCCCATTCTCCTAAAAAGTAATTTGTGTGCATCTTTTTTCACTTAATAAAACGCACAAAATTCACTTACCTTGCATATGCTGTTTCCCTTCAAATAACCTAATTTTAAGTATATCATTTGAAACAATTGTTTTTCTATATTATGAAATAATTCAAGCAAATGGAAAAGTATATAGAATAATATAATAAGCATCTGTGTGCTCACCAATCGCCTTTGTCAAATCTTAACATTTTTCCAATTTGCTTCATACCTTTATTTCAGGTAAATAAATATTGCAAATACAGTTGAAACTCCCTGTGTAATTGTCCCTTTCCCCATTCCATTCTCCCCTTCCCAGAGGTCATAATTATCCTGATTTGGTTTTGTCTCCATGCTTGTTTTATAATTTTATACACATATATGATTCCATAAACAAGATAGAGTTGTGTGTATTATTATATAATATCATACTACATGTATCATTCTGCAACGTGTGTTTTTTACTTAACATGGTTATGTGATATTTATCCATCCAGATACATATAGCTAGGGCTCATCATAGGCTCCTACACACACTTTCCAGTTTACTCATGATGTCATCCTGGGTGTGCCTTTTTCTATTCCCACCTGTAGTACATGAAAGCTGTCATTAGTTCACATTCTCACTGATACTTGGTATTACTGGATTTTATTTTCATCTTTGCCCTTCTGATGCGTAAAATATTATTTATTTTTGTTTTGCCATGCATATCTCTAATTAATAGTACAGTAGAACATCATTTCTTAGGTCTACTGGACTTTTAGATTCTCTCTTCTATCAATTACCTCTTCATATCCTTTGCCCATTTTTCTTTAGGTTATTTCTCTCTTTTTAATTGATTCATAGAAGTTCTTTGAACTCTGACTACCAGAACTTTTTGGTTATTTGAATTACAAATATCAATATCCAGTCTGTGCTTTATCTTCTTACTTATTTACGACATATGGTATTGCACAGAAATATTTAATTTTAATTTAGTATTTAAATTTATCACTTCATGTTTATTACGTCTTGTTTAAGAAACTCTTCCTTTTTCTGAGACCATAAAGATTGTATCTTACACATTCTTCTAAAAGTTTTAACATTTTGATTTACACATTAAAGCTTTCAATATACATGGCTATATATTCATGTATGATATTAAGCTGGGAATTAATTTTGTTCCAATGCAGATATATAATTTTTCCCTACCATCTATTAAATAACTCATACTTTTCCCATTGATTTGTAAGGATACTCTGTCATATATCGATTTTCTGTAACTGTTTTGTTCTATTTCTGACATCCCTAGTTGGTTCTCTTTGTCTTTTTGTCTATCTATGCACCAGAACCACACTGTCAGTTGTTATTGATTTGGGGAATACACCATGGTACTTCCAGAGATCAAATATCTGTGTTCGAATCTTATCTCCACCATATTCTAGTGTTTGACCTTGTGTATGGTATTTCGTCTCTCCATGCCTCAGTTTCCTCATCTATAAAATGAAGTAATGGTAACTACCTAATGGGTGTTATGGCAATTAAGTTAGTAAATGATTATAAAATCCTTAGGACAGTATCAGACACATAAAAGCACTTAACAAAACTGTGTAATTGTGTTACTACTACTACATTAAAATGTCTTGATATTTTGATACTTGTTCTTTTTCCTCAAAAACTGCCTTAGCTAATCATTGTCTTTTCACTCTTGCATATAAATTTTAGGGTCAACTGGCCATGTTCCAAAAAATAACCCACTAGGATTTTAGTTGCAACTGTATTGACTGTTTTGGATTAATTTGTGAAAAATAAGCATTTTATGTTACCGAGTCTACCTATCTATGAACATAGTGTGTGTATTTTCTTTTCATTAAATCCTCTGTTTTTCAGTATAATTAAATATTTTCTCCTTGGGAGTCTTGCATATCTTTCATTAGATTTAGTGGCATCTTTTGAAATTTGTATTTCCTAATTATTTCTTTTTTTTTCCCTCATTTTATAATTTATATCTCTTTATTTATTTATATTTTTTTTATTGTGGTAACATTGGTTTATAACACTGTATAAATTTCAGGTGTACATCATTATACTTCTATTTCTGCATAGACTACATCATGTTCACCACCCAAACACTAATTACAATCCATCACCACACACATGTGCCTGATCACCCCTTTCGCCCTCCTCCCTCCCCCCTTTCCCTCTGGTAACCACCAATCCAATCTCTGTCTCTGTGTGTTTATTTGTTGTTGTTTTTATCTTCTATTTATTAGTCAGATCATACCTGATTATTTCTGGTATATAGCTTTCTGATGTTAAGCATACTTGCTTATCCAAGTTTAGAGTGCTGTAATTCTTTTTCACTTTGCTGGTTTCAGTTCACTAATATTTTATTTATTATGTTTGTGTCAATTTACAGACTTTATGTTCATATTTGACATTTTCCTCTATTTACTTTATTCATATTGCCTTAGCTGTTTTTTTTAAATGTTTCAAAAAAATATTTGTGTTTTAAAAAATGTTTTTAAAAGCTTCTTTTTTAAAAGGTTTTAAATGTTTTCATAATTTTATGATAAGCTCGTAAAGTGAGTTGCGGGGCAGTGTGTCTTTATCTGTTTTCTGGAAGAACGTGTGTACATCTGGGGGTATCTATTTTTCAAAGAATAGGTATAATGGATCTGTAAAATATCTGGGTCTAGTGTTTTTTTGTAAATAGATATTTTATCTTACTGATTTAATTTTTTTTAAATTATGAGTATATTAGGGTTTTCATTTCTTGAGCCAGTTTTTATTAGCTATACTTTTCTAAAGGATTATCCATTTTATCTAAATTTTCAAATATATTGACAAAAAGTCATTTAAATTATTCTCATAATATTTATATTTTCTATGATTGTGATTATAAATATAATCTTTGATAATGAACATTTGCATTTTTTAAATTTGTATTTGATTTTATTGATCTCTATAGTTTTTTTCTCTTCTCATTCATTATTTTCTCTTATCATTATTATTTTATTTCTTCTACTTTCTTTGGGATTGTTCTGCTGTTCTTTTTCTTTCTTTTTAAGTTGAAATCTTTGTTTTCTGTTCTATTACAAACACATAAAGCTATAAATTTTCCTTTAATTCAGTTTTAGCTGCATCCCACCACTTTTATGTAATATTTCAATTTTCATTGTTTTAAGTATTTTTTTTAACTTCAAACATGATTTTCTCTTTGAACTATAAATTATCTAAAAATGTTTATGTTATTTAAAATATTTTTTTACCTTTTTGATATTGATTTCTTGCTTAATTAAATATGGCTATATACTATTCTTCTGTAGTGATTAAATTCTTTAGTATTTACTGGAGTTTGCTTTGTGCTTTTATGCATGGTAAATTTTGGTAAATCTATAGCTATTGGACACTATTCTATTAATGTCCATCAAATCAAATTTACTGTTTTCTCAAATCTTATGTATAGTGACTTCATGTCATAGGTAGAATCTTAAGATGGCCCGAAAATCCAAGGCCTCTGTTTTCCATAACTTTCCCTGGAGTGTGCATAGAACTTGTGACAAGGGATTTCACGCCCTTGATTAGGTTACTGATGAGCTGACTCTGAGTAATCAAAAGGGAGATGGCTAGTACCTGAGAGTGAGCTCTAGGAGATCAACCCCCTCCTAACAGGCCACAATGAAACAGGGACCTCAGTCCAATAGCCATAAGGGACCGAATTCTGCCTACCAGCTGCATGAGCTTGAAGAGACCCCCAAGCTCCAGATGAGAATGCAGTTTGACTGACACCTTGATTTCAGTCTTGTGGGGCCCTGAGCAGAGAATTCAGACTTCTCACCTACAGAAATGGGGAGATCATAAATAGCTGCTGTTTTAAGTGCCTAAATTTAAGACAATCTGTTATACAACAAGAAAACAATTATGCTATATTTTTGTATTTGACTTATCAATTGTTAAGGAAGAGGTGTCAAGGTATCACATTATGATTATACTCACTAATTTCTGCTAGTAATTCTGCCCATTTTTACTTTTTCTATTTTGAGGCCATGATACTTGGTCTACATAAATTCAAAATGGCTACTTCTTAATGAATTTTTCTTTTATTATTATGTAGTGACTCTTTATTACTAATTTTGTTTCTTGCAAAACTTATTTTGTCTGATATTAAACTACTTATACCATATATCGTTTGCATAGTATTTTCCTGGTAGGTCTTTTTTTATCTCTTTACTTTTAGTCTTTGTTTTATGTTTTTAGAAGCGTCTTTAGTAAAGAGCATATAGCTGGATTTTTAAAATCCAGTTTAGGACTGTTTATATTTAAATGGTGAATTTTATCTTTTATATTTACTGTGATTATTGGTTTATTTTAATTTTTTCTAGCATCTTTTATATCATGCTTTTTATTTTTTAGAAAGATTTTCTGACATATTACTTGATCAAGTTCTTCCCTCTCTCCCATTTTCCATCTCTATTAGTTTAAGAGTTAAATATTACATTTTCATTATTTTGGTTGCTAGTTTTTAATTTTGACCAGCATCTTTTACTTAACAAATTTTAGAGTTAATCAACATTTTTACACTCTTAAAAAAATACAAAGATCTTAGCCTTCTAAGATCTTTTCATGTCCTTTTATTTTGTACATTATGTCTTACACTTTAGTTCTGCCTTATTTTCAGCATTCCAAATATTCATTTTTGTAAATATTGATTTATATAATCAGTGCTTATTTAGTTACTCACATTTTCTTTCTCTTAATTTGTTATTGCATCTTATACGTTAATTCTGTGTTCAATTCATTTTTCCTGATGGATATTCTTTAGTTGATCTATCTGCATGCTCCCAATATATGTATGCCTGAAATGGATTTATTTTGTCTTTACTCTAGAATGATAGCTTAATTGGGTATAGAATTATAACTTGAAAATTTTTCTCTTTCAGCACTTTGTAATAACTATTCCATCATTATTAGCTTTTTGATCTGGAGAAATCTTTGAATGCTATCTAATAAGAGATGGGGTCTATGTCCCTTCCCCTTGAATCTTAATAGACACTGTGACTGTTTGATCAATAGAATATGGTGGAAGTGACACCATGCCAACTTGTGGGCCCAGGCTTTGAAAGATTGGCAGTTGCCTTGTCTTTCTTTTTGGAATTCTCACTTCCAGGGAAGCCAGCTTCCATCTAAGAATTCTGATTACCCTGCTACTGCCATGCTGTGAGGAAGCCCATGTGAGTCACATGGAAAAGCTGCATAGAACCAATCATCTCAGATCAGGTGACAAACACGGGAGTGAAAAAGCCATCTTGGACATTTACTCGCCTGCTGATGTGATGTAGAGAAGATCCAAAGCCACAGATATATGGCCCTATTCTCATTGTCCCAATCTTCTCCAACTATTCAAGATACCCTAGCTGAGGCCTAAGTCATTGTGGAGCAGAGACTAGCTTTCCATACTGTGCTCTGCTCAAATTCCTGACCCATAAAATCATGAGCATAACAGAATGGTTGTTGTTTTACTTGACTAAGTTTGAGATGGTTTGTTAAAAATTAATGGATATCTGGAATAATGGCATTTTCCCTTTATAATACTTAGATCATATCAGAAAATTATATATTTGTTAGTATGAATATTTCTTTAATGTTCATCTTCCCCCAAAGAGTAGGTTCTATAAAAGTATAACACAAAACATAATTTGTTTTATACTTTATTCTTGGGGTCCATCCCATATAGGTGCTCAATAGATATTTGGTGAATGAACAGATATTTTGAAAAGTCTCTACTGCTCAACTTTTTGTACTAATTATTCTTTATTATGAAGTCTTTTTTAAAATTATTTTTTACAGGGTTGTTTATTTGGGCTTCTATAATCCACTAAGAAAATCAGTTAAAATAATAGATTAAAAAAGCTTCAAAAATTCAATGTAAACTGCAGATGCAAAATCTAGCTCTTTTTATGTTTTTAAGGGTTAATTGCACCTTCTGTATAGATGATTTTCTTGTCCGTAGAGGCTGGAAATAGTCAATAAACAGAAAAAGCAAGATTGAATAGATAGAGTACACATTGAAAAGTTTATGGTTTAAATTTAAAGATTACTTAATCACTTTTATTTTAAAATCTGGGAAACATCAGAATTCTTCCCCTAAGTGGGCCCTGGCTCCACTCTGTATGATGTGATGATGCGGCTACTTCATGGTTTCCTGACATCTGTTGCTCCATGTCTTCACGGACAGCTGCTGAAAGTCTGATCTGTTTATTCTCCTCGTCACTTGGTTATTTCTGCTTTTACCCTCCTAAGATAAATAATGCCTTTGTAATGAGAGCCTCTTGAAATAGAGTTTGGGGGAAACAAGTATTTGTTTGTTTGTTTGTTTTTTCCAACCCCTCCGTGTCCTAGAAATTAAAGTCAGTTTACATAGATACATAAAATGTAACAGGTTGAATTTTAAAAGATAGGGAAAGAAGGAAAGGAAGGAAGTAAAAGAAGGACAGTAAATTGATCTTGTTATAAGATTCAGAAAACTCAAACCATAATGACCTTTTTTTCTGGCTTCTGGTGGACCAACATGTGTCCTTAAGCACTACGGGAAGGGGGAGACTGGTCAATCACATGGTTCAAAGTGTCCATAATATGAATACAAACCAATTGTTCAGAAGTGCAGTCGTTCTTGGTTCCCATACCATATGGGAATTTCTCCCAAGTCCCTCATAAAGGGGACCCAGGAGGAACAAAATGGTTTCAGCTGAGCTCTACTTTAAGACAGCATTTAGGAGAGGCTGTAAAGAAATGAGGAATTCAGAAGAGAATAGGTCACGTTCATATTTGTATTCCTAGTTACTAACAGTGCCAGGCACATAGTAGATACTTACAAAATATTCTGTAAGCATATGAGAAAAAGAAAAGGAAAACAGCTTGTGATTTCACGATCATCTTTAATAGAAGTTCTCTGGAAGAAAAACTTTCTTCCGAGGACCTGATGCGATATCTGGCACCGCTTCCATCACCATCCGCATCAGGGTTGCTATGGAAAGAGCATCCTGTCCGGAGGAGAGTGATGGGCACCACTGAGAGTTAAGCAAATATTTTTTTTTTGTGAGGAAGATCAGCCCTGAGCTAACATCCATGCTAATCCTCCTCTTTTTGCTGAGGAAGACCGGCTCTGAGCTAACATCTATGCTAATCTTCCTCCTTTTTTTCCCCCAAAGCCCCAGTAGATAATTGTATGTCATAGCTGCACATCCTTCTAGTTGCTGTATGTGGGACGCGGCCTCAGCATGGCTGAAGAAGTGGTGCGTCGGTGCACGCCCGGGATCCGAACCCGGGCCGCCAGTAGTGGAGCTCCAGCACTTAAGCACTAAGCCACGGGGCCGGCCCCAGTTAAACAAATATTAATTGCATAGAACTGAGAAGGCTGCAGTGGGTTTAGCCGTCTTAGAGGAGAAGTCTCTGTAGCTTCTGCAGTCATCATTGCAGCCGGGAGAGCTTGGGAGGCAAACAGTAATAGTTAGCACTGTAAACTTATGTCCCCTCCCTACTATACAGGGCAACTGGTCAATCATTTTACGTTATGCCCTTGGGTCCTCCAATTCCCTCACCCTGAGTTCTCTTTAATTTAATAACATCTAAGGACTGACCAATTTTTTTCCGATTTCTTCATTTTCTGGAATAAATCTTAAAACATCTGTCTACATTCAGTTGACATTAAAGCTTACTTTTCTAAACCATAGTTTTCTTCTCTTTATCAACCTTCATGTCCACTGAACAATCAATATACTGTGGCCTGAAAGACACAGTGTCATTGTGTGGGTTAAAGTCAGAGTATGAAAGGGGGGTGCACAACAATGAGGCTATAGTATTCTTTGCTGTGTTGCAACTGTCCACCCAGGTTATGTGAGAAGGCCCAAAGGTAAAAGCCAAGTCACAAAAATAGGTTCCTTATTACCACACTGCTCCACCCTTGGAAGCATATTGCTTCAGTTAGAACAATGCTACACATTTTGTGTTGGTGAAGAAGGAGGCAGTCTTTCCTTTTATTTTCTTTGGTCAGCACTTTCTTTACTTGGAAAAGCAGTCTCTGTGTGAAAAAGCAGGAAACAAAGCACCGTCGTTTGGACTTTACTTTTACTCCTGCCAGTGAAACATCAAAATATTGCAGTGGGCGAGGCTTCCGTGATGGCGTTTTCTACTTTCTCTAATCTAGCCATTTGGCCACTGAAATGTGGACTCTCGGGGCCAGCCTGGTGGTATAATGGTCAAGTTTGCACGCTCCATTTCAGTGGCCCAGGGTTCACAGGTTCAGATCCCGGGCGCAGACCTACACACCCCTCATCAAGCCATGCTGTGGCAGCATCCCACATATAAAGTAGAGGAGGATGGGCACAGATGTTAGCTCAGGGCCAATCTTCCTCAGCAAAAAAGAGGAGGATTGGTATCAGATGTTAGTTAGCTCAGGGCTAATCTTCCTTACCAAAAAAAAAAAAAACCCAGGAAATGGGGACTCTTGTTGATTTTCTTCCTGCCTTTTTTTAATCTCAGAATTTGCTTTTGTTAAGGACTGGTTAACATTTCTGTGCCAAAACAGAACAGCTGTACAATAAAGGGGAGAGAAAGAGAGCTAGGGGATGCAGACATTAGGCTGTGTAGCAGATGCTAAGAAAGTCCAACAAGTCCACTTGGCGTTGTCAGAAGGCAAGCTTTACATGGTAATCCTCCAGTGAGCAGACAGTTAAGGGAGGACCATACCAGCCTGTGTTGTTTGGGAGAACTCTCAGTCTCTGAGGCATCATGGTAACAGACCCACAACACATATGCAGCCTTTGCCCAGTGGAATCTCTTAGCATCCAAAACACTTACGTCTGGCAAACCCTGCAAGTGGAATTTGATGTCCTTTCATCTATATGTGGGTACCAGGCTGTGGGACAGGAAATGTCTTGGAGAAGCAGGATGCGACATGCATCTTACTTTGCTTTTATGAACAAGTTGCCTCCACATTGGCTGTCCTTGTGCACACGGAGGGGAGGTCAAGGAGCTAGGGCAGCTGGCTCTTCTATAGACCAACCACACAGCTCTGGCCAGGTGGCCCCAGAACATCCCTCTGCACTGAATTGATGTTCAGTGAATTATACTAGTTTGTGAATCTCCAGGATCTGAAGAGAATGAGATGAGAGATAGATGTCACAGCTGAGCTGATAGTCTTGCCTGGCCTACGTGTGATGGGAAAATGGACTTCCAGGAGGAATGACTAAGAAAAGGCAGGCTTCAGATAATCAGGGCTGCATTGGTCTTCCACCAGCAGTCTAGTGTAAAAGAAACTGAGCTGCTCTGACATCAGAGCAAAATAGGGGTGTAAACCAATGGCTCTGTCACTTTCTAGCTGTACCACTTTGGACAAGTTGCTGAACCTTTCTGAACCTCTATGTCCTCATCTATAACATACAGACACCTGAGAGTGTGGTGAGACTCAAACAAGATAATGTATATTTAAGTGCTTAACTTCATCACCGACACTATTGCTATCCTCTTTGTTGCATTATCCTCATCATTATAGTTACTCACTTTGTTCTCTAAACACATAGTCTTAAAACATTATTATTATAATTAAGTATCACTGAGAACACCCTATATGTCACTGATCCACATAGTTGCAAAGCAAGAATAATGCACTTCCTCGTTAGAACAAAAACCTCATTTTTTTTTTCAAATAGGCAAGAGAAATCATGTTTTGATTTATTCAATACTTAGTTTAGTTTAGAGTTACTCAAAATAGTAGCTTCATTTGCAGATCTTTTCTCTAGGAAGCATTTTTTACAAGACTCAGCTTCTCAAAAACTAGCAGGGTGGCATTTATAAGTCATGTCTCTTCGTTGGATCTCATTTTCTTCATTTATGAAATAATGCAGGAGGTCTTCCATGGTCTCACTTGCCCTGTACAACTCACTTGAGCTTTATAAAATCCCACTGAGTTTCTTAAGGTAAGGATTGCTTCTCTAGTTTTACAGATTAGCTAAAATATTCCAAGAAGTTCTATGGTTTGTCTAAGGTCACTACTAAAGTAGAGAGGCTAGGAATTGAACCCAAAACTTCCAGTCCTAAGGAAAGCGTTCTGCTCACTGTCTTCAAGCACCTGAGAATTATGACAATGTCTTAAATAATTAGGATGTATTAAAGCCTATTGACTGTACTGTTATACTGGTCTCACAGGCACTTGAGAATTTTGTAGTTCTTCCTGATTATTGTTTTAATAGCACTTGTTACTATTAAAAATGAGTGATCACCGTCCAGTTACCTAGAGGCTGTTTTCAAAAGTTTAGAGATTGGGCAGAATCTATCCTGACCTCTTACTACTCTCAGGATATTGCCACTTGCCACTGAGTAAATAATTATTTGTTATGCCAAATGAGACTTACTCCCTTAGATGATATTCTCTCTTTCTCATAAATATAGTGTTTAAAAAGGATAGCAATTTGACTTTTGTTGTCAGATTTTATTCAAAAATGATGATGGTAGTGATAGTAATATTAATAGATAACATTTGGTGAGCTCGTGCTAAGTGTCAGGCTCTTTTCCCGGTATTTTACCTAGATTTTCCCACTTAATCCTCTCAGTTAAACCTATGAAGTAATTACATCTCTTACTTTCATTTTATAGTTAAGGAAACTGAGACACAGAGAGGTTAAATGACTAGTCTAGGGTCATGGACCTAGTAAGCAGTAGCACCAGGAATTGAAATCAGACAATTTATTCTTACATATTTTTCAGAGGTGGGTTAGCTTGTATCTTTAAAATACTGTTGAGGAGAGGGCTTGTAATTAATTCATTCAGTCAGTATTGTTCTAGAACCTACTGTGCGCCAGGCACAGTGTTGATGCTGAAGAGACAATGGTGAGCAAGATGGTCCTGGTTGTAGATGGAAAGTAGGAAAAGTCCCAGGTGAGGAGAATGGCAGGTACAATTATTTTGTTGCTTCCACAGCCAGTCTGTCTCTGTCTCAAGGAAATAGAAGTTCTCCTACAGGAGATTGGACTTTCTCCTGTATAGCAACTTATTCTCTGTTAGACTGTTTGGGTCTCTTTAAGATCTTAAGGTTAAAAGTCTTTCTATTGTTGGGGCTGGCCCAGTGGCGTAGTGGTTAAGTTCACATGCTCTGCTTCCGCTGGCCCCGGGTTCGCAGGTTTGGATTCCGGGTGTGGACCTACACACTGCTTATCAAATCATGCTGTGGCAGGTGTCCCACATATAAAGTAGAGGAAGATGGGCAAGGATATTAGCCCAGGGCCAATTTTCCTCAGCAAAAAGAGGAAGATTGGCAACAGATGTTAGCCCAGGGCTAATCTTCCTCACAAAAAAAGAAAATATGTCTTGTTATTATGGAATAACTAGTTACTTCACCTCCAGGTCAATTCTTCGGATAGATACAGGACACTGACACTGCTGTGTTGACTCTACCACTTTGATCGTAGGGACGTTGAGATCCTACCATTTTGAGTAAGCACATTCAAATCAGAATTTTGTCATCATTGAATTTTGTTGAGAAAGAGTTTTGGGTAACACAGTCCATGCAGCAAATTTAATTCGTTGATCAATTTTCTATAAGACCCTGCTAAAGCATTTTCAATTCTTTTCATTATAATGTTCATGTTATTGAAATTATTTTCGTCAAAATCAGTTCTTTTTCCATTTAAATCTTACAGTGAAGATTTGATTTATTGATTAGTTTTGTGTTCGTAACAATTTTAACATATTTTAGTGAATCTTCTTTTCTGAGCATTATTTCTGTTCAGCTCATTTTTCCAAGGTCTGACTTTTCATATTTTCATGAAGTATTGACTCTTCTATCAAAATTTGTTTTGTTTTTTAAAAAAGATTTAGGTGTGCATTTTGGACTATGTATTATTTTATGCTGATTATTTTTTATCATGATATTCATTATAAGTAATGACTGTTTTATTTATTTCCTAGCTCATCCATGAAAAAGATATGAGTATGTATTTTGAAATGTTGAGATGGAAAGGGAAGGAGAATAATACAGGCCATGAGGAGACTGGGGAATGGTAACAAAGAACATAGAGACAAAGTGAAAGGTAGTTGGGAGGAGAGGGAGAAATGGAAAGGTATTGGAAAAGGAGGAAAACAGAGGAGAAAGTAAGCAGGAGGTATGAGAGGAAGTCAAAACAACCTATGTTCAAAATGGAGGCGTCAAGACAATTGGCTCTAAGCAGTGAGGTCTAAATAATCTGTACCACTTTGCGCTAATTGAATATCCATGTGTTACCTCTTAAAATATGTTGGGTGGGACTCTGTCATTTCAAACAATGGTGACCCTTTTAAGATTTTCCCTTTGCAGATCTGCAAGACTCTGTTGTAACTTGACAGAGTCTGCTATTTTCTTACTTTATCCTTTTCACAGTAACCAGAGAATGTTCTAATGGTCTATTTCCCAGCCCACCTATGTTGCTAATATTATCTACAGACCTGTGGATGGGAATTTTGCCAGGGAGAATGTGTTTGGATGAACCTAATAAATCATTTTGAAGGAATGCAGTGGCATCTGCAACAGATATGCTCCTCCAGAGAGAACATCTTCCCAGGAGGCAAGGGGCTGGCTCTCTCCAGAGAACTCTGCATGAGTCTCACTGAAACCCCCACTGAAGTGAAACTGAGTGATTTTCAGAATGATGTTAGTAAAGCCACCTCAAGGCTACAGAATTAGCTGGGTCATCAAGGTCACATGGTCAGAGCTGGTAGCTAGAAACTGAAGCCTAGTCTTGCTTGGGAAGGCTGAATAAAGTATTGTCCTTTTATGTCTACTGCCACTAAGATATTCTCCAAATGGTCTCTATATTTTTGCTTCATAACCTTATTGCCCTTTGTTATTGAGTATTCATTTTTGTGATTACTGGTTTAACGTTTTCCGCTGACTAGAGGCCGTAAGCTCCACGAAGGAAGGAACCAGGTCTGTTTTGTTCACCACTCTGTGCCTGTATTTAATATAATCCCTGGCACATAGCAGGTGCTCAATTCAGGTTTGTTAACAAACAGAAATTAAGTAAATGGATAATCTAAAACAAAGGACAGAGCAGAGCTTTTCAACTTGGTGTGAACCAGAGTTACCTTGAAGACTTTTCTCCTTGATTCCTTTATGAGGATAGGAAGAGGAAAGAGGAAGAATGGAGGGGAGCATGGATGTGGGTCCTTTCATTCATGCCCTGCTTCTGTACCTTGATACTGGTTATCCCCAGGATGTGTTTCACTGACAACGTCGCAGGGCTGGATCCAGAGTTGGCTTTTCTGACTTTCTTAAATGATGGTGCTGGCTTGACTGGGTTCTCAGTCCCAAGCTCCTCCAAGGCAGGTTGGTAGAAGTGAAAAACTCCAGGATCCAGACTTGCCTCATGAGAACAAGCTGAGAAGAAGAAAAAGACCCTCAGAAAACTGAGCACAAGAGCTTTTGACATGAGGAAGGGCAGATGACATGAAATCAAGAATGTATTGGAATTTTTCAGATGTTTGGAGGGCGATGACCCCCAGAGCACAAAGAATGGAATTGCTTCTAAATGATGCCTGTACTTATAATAAACCATGAATTCATCCACTTAGTTTATGGAACAAGTATGTAAAAGGACTGTCCTTGCCTTCCTCTCTGACCTGAGTTCCTACCTCTCTTCCCTTCATTCTCTACACTCCAGCAACACAACTGTTTTTCTGTTCTTTGGACAAATCAGTCTTGCTCTTGCCTCTGGGCCTTTGCGTGTTCTGTTCCCTCTTCTAGAATACTCTTCCTCAAACTCTTCACATGAGTAGTTCCTGCCCATTGTTCAGTTCTCTACTTCAATGTCACTTCCTCATATTTTACCACCCTCTCTAAAGTACTCCCCAGCGTGAGTCCTGTTTTTGTTTTTTTCCTAACAGTTATCTCTGTCTATGATTATCTTATTGCTTCCTTCAGTCTTTCATTCACTCATTTTCTGTCTTTCACCCAACAATGTAAAGTCTGTGAGAGTATAAATGTTGTCTGTTTTGTTCACTGTGCTATTCCCAGCCTCTAGATTGTTACCTGGCATATGATAGGCACTTAACGCATTCTTCCTAAATAAATGAAAGAATGGTTGAATGAATAGATGAGATAAGAGGAATCTGAGAACTTAAGCATATTCTACATTCTGTGGTCTTTGAGGGCTGCGAGTGTTTGGATTTTATTCTAGTGCAGTGTGTCAATCTAGATTCTGTGTAGCCAACAGCAATATCCACTCACGTTAGTTTAGGCAGAGAAGGAACGTATTTAAAAAATACTAGAGGGGCCGGCCCTGTGGCTTGGCAGTTAAGTGCATGCGTTCTGCTACTGGCGACCCGGGTTCGGATCCCAGGCGTGCACCGACGCACCGCTTCTCCGGCCATGCTGAGGCCACGTCCCACATACAGCAACTAGAAGGATGTGCAACTATGACATACAACTATCTACTGGGGGACTTTGGGGAAAAAAAAAAGGAGGAGGTTGGGCAATGGATGTTAGCTCAGAGCCGGTCTTCCTCAGCAAAAAGAGGAGGATTAGCATGAATGTTAGCTCAGGGCTGATCTTCCTCACACACACACACACAAAAAATACTAGATAACTCTTAGTCAGGGCTTCCCCAAGGGTGTGTGGGCCCTAGGCAAGTATTTTGTTTCAAGTGATGCATGGCAGTTAACAATAAGGATAAATCTAATCTATGAACACTTACCCGACTAGATGACAATGCAAGACAACTGGGATATGTTGGATGAATGCAGATTTTTTTCCTGTGATTTCTAACCATATAAATATCTGGGGCTATTGAAATAGGGAACTATCCTATCTAATCCAGGACAACTGGCTGGCTTAATTAGGTGTATTCAGACATTTCCATATCCTGTACAAATAAGATAACATATGCTTGATTGTGAGGTCACTCATTATTTTATATGGATTTTTTTTCATATTTCATTTTTATCCTAATTTTTTGGGAAGTTATGATAAAAGATGTTTTCCCAAACATGGAAGACCCTGAAATTCAGGTGTTGAGACAGAAGTCTTACTTGCCCAGGTCTGAAGGTGGCACTGCTTATAGAACTTTCAGAAGGCTAAGGAGCTAGGCTCTGAAGCCATGCCATCATGGTCCACATCCAACCACATTGCAGACCACTCTAGTGAAAACTCATTTTCCCCTTGGTACCAACAAAGCTTGGGTGTAAATGTGAGCAGTCCTGCCACATTCACTCCCAGCAAGCCAAGCACTCCCACTGCTCTCTTGTCTCTGTGTGGAACTCTGTCTCATATCGCTCAGCCCCAAACCATGTCTCTCTGACAGATGCATTTTGATGGGTAGGATCCAAGTTACACACCTGTTCCCCAGCTGCAAGAGAGTCTGGGAATACAATTTTTTTCCATTCTACCTTAGAAAAGTAGGGCTCCTAGTGTGGAAAGTTGCTCAAATGTAGGGAGGATTTTCAGAGATGTAGCGACAACTGACAGAGGTCCAGTGCAGCAGCTTGTTAGCATTTTGAATAGGAAAATGATATGATTTGTGTTCTTAAATCATAAAAACACTCTGGTTTCTGATTGGATTATGATTAGAAAGTCACAAGAGTGGCAGCAAAGAGTCTGGTGAGGAGGCTGTTGCAGTCCTGTAGGAAGAGATATGAGACGTGAAGGTGACTTGGACAGGGTTGGTACAGCAGGGATGGAGAGAGGTAGGCAGATCCTGGTCCAGTGCAACAATGCAAACCACTGCAAATCCAATGGAATGGACTGGTGGATGGGAGCTGCGGGCAAGTTGCAGATCACCTGATTTAACTAAGGTATTTCTATATTATCATACAGAGAGAATTCCCTTTTTATTAACTTCATCTTCTACTTCTGATAAAATGTCTATGAAGGTGCTAGAAGACCAGAAGTTATCAAATTGGTCATCTAATATCACCTAAGATATAAATACCAAAATCAGGGTGTAGTACTCCACTTTTCTTTATTCCAGTATGGTTTTCATACTCTAGCTCATGGATGATAACTGCATTTTAATTGGGTGGAAGGTCTCAACAAAGCAGGTTAACAATATATTAAACTTTTTCCTTTTCTTTTTTTATATTACTTTTTTATTTGCTTAAACTGCAGCAGGCATCCAGGTCAAAATACAAGGCTCTCTGTTTCAGTTGGCTCTTATCTCCTTAAGAAGCCAAGAGCCTGGAGTCTACAAACTAAAACCTGATTTGAATGTTGCAAATCTGAGCCACCAGGAAGTGCTTTTAAAAGGAATTTCCTGATGATTGTAAAACAAATATTATCAACTCTTTTATTACTAATCTGAAGATAAATATATATAACCTGATCCAGCCATGACTAAGAGGAATATAGAATTTTCAAGAAGGTTTGAAAGGCTGAAAACCGTCCATAAGGAAGAGGAATTGTTTTAGAAGATCCAATTATGAATGATAGAGTGAAACTGAGTGAGGGGAAAATTTGAGCTGAACATCAAAGACAATTTCCTTCAATAAGGGTCACCTGTGCGGTGAAAGAGCCAACCTTGGAGCCTCTCCAAACAGGGTTAGTCATCACACTCACTCTGCAAGACAGCCAAATCCTGGCCTGGCTGGTCCCTGGCCCACACAGGGAAGAGGCCCTTTTCCTCCAAGGCTATCTTTGTTCGGTAGCGGTGATTAGATGAGAAATGAATTTCAAAAGAGATTTAGAGGATTTGCACAGAGCACCCAGAAATGTCAAAGTACCTCTCATACTTCCATTGCTGCTGACAGCGGAGGTGAAACAGAAGGTGGCCAGTGATCACCCACGGGAAACAAGCCCTTTATCATGACAACCTATTTGAAGGAGATTATTGCCGTTATAATAATAATTTATTGATATGAGACATAACAACTTTATTCTAAACAGTGGCTGGCTGAGTGGTGGAATGTCTTCATTAACTATGAAATGAGTATCCTCAATGAGATACTAGGAAACGCATTGAACGAGGTTCATAATTTGCCATCCAAAAAAATAATTTGCCACATTAGGAAAGAAGGATACATTTTAAACTGTATATGTATATTTCATGCCTGACATTCACGTCTAATGGTAGAAAGTTTATAGTTCTTGTGTCTTTTGGGTTTTCTGCTTAGATTCAAAGGAAAAACTAAAACTTTGCAAACAAGCTGTGTGAATGAATCTATTTTCTTTTCTTCCAATTTTTTTTTTTTTTTTTTCCCGGAAAGAGGCAGATACATGTAGGAGCATAGATCAGGGGAAATCTGCTGTTGGTTTTCATGAAATCCAGAAGACCAGGAAAAATAGGGATGCTCCTGCCAATGATCACCTGGGCACTAAAAATTATATACATTGGTGAGAAAAAGAACAGAAGACCTAGTGAGAGGAGACAGATACTGTGTCCACAGGTTAGATGACTCCATGTTTTTCAGGTGCCAAGTCTCCCCAGATTGCTCCATAGATCCAATTCAATCACAGTTAAAGTCATAGTGCCTTTATTTTTTATAGAAATTGAAATTGCAGATTGTAAATTTGATATGGAAATTCAAAGATT
Organism: Diceros bicornis minor; assembly: GCF_020826845.1. Classification (NCBI taxonomy): domain Eukaryota; kingdom Metazoa; phylum Chordata; class Mammalia; order Perissodactyla; family Rhinocerotidae; genus Diceros; species Diceros bicornis. The sequence continues at coordinate 27,387,953 of NC_080751.1, forward strand.
CTAGAATAGCCAAAATAACTTTGAAAAAGAAGAGCCAAGTTATAGAACTGAAACTATCTGATTTCAAAACATACTATAAAGCTACAGCAATTAAAGCAATATGATGTTGGTGTAAAGCAGGAATAGGGAAAGCTTTTATGTAAAGGTCAAATAGTAAATATTTTAGGCTTTGTGGGCCACACTGTCACAGCTACTCAGCTCTGCTGTTGTAGCATGAAAATAGCCATACACAATACACAGAGAAATGAATGTGGCTGTGTTTCCATAAACCTTTATTTAAAGGCACTGAAATTTAAATTTATATAAATTTTACATGTCATGAAAAACTATTCTTTTGAGTTTTTTCAGCCATTTTGAAATGTGAAAACCATTCCTAGCTTGTGGCTGTATGTAAACAGGCAGTGCACCAGACGACCTGTGGGCCATTGTTTGCTGACCCCTGGTGTAGAGATGACAAAAAAATCAATGGAACAGAATATATAGTCAAGAACTAGACCTTCATATATATGGGCAACTAGTTTTTGACAAAGGTACGCAGAGAATTCTGTGGAAAACGGTAGTCAAATGGTGATATAATATCCATATGCAGAAAAAAAAAATTTTGATCCATACCCTACAACATATACAAATATTAACTCCAAATAGATAATGTAAAACCTAAAACTATAAAAGTTCTAGAAGAAAATCCTTGTGACCTTCGTTTAGAAGAGGATTTCTTAGACAGAATACCAAAAGCATGATACATAAAAGAACAAATTGATAAATTGGACTTCATCAAAACAACAACAACAAAAAAGAGTCCTGCTCTTTGGAAGACTCTATTATTAAAATGGAATATCTATCAATAGGTGAATGGATAAACAACTGTGGTGTATCCATACAATAGGTCAATACAAAGGACTGAACTATTGATGCATGCTGTAACATGGATGAATCTCAGAATAATTATGCTAAGTTAAAGAAGCCAGACAAAAAGAGTATATACTATATGCTTCTTAAAAATGCAAACTAATCTGTAGTAGACAAAAACCAGATGAATAGTTTCTGGGGATTGGGGTGGGTATGAGTAGGGGCAGCAGAGAAGGATTACAAAAGGACATGAGGAAACTTTTGTGGATGATGGATACATTCATTTCTTGATCATGGCAATGGTTTTTCAGGAGTTTATACATGTCAAAATTTATCAAATAGTATACTTTAAATATGTGTAGTTTATTGTGTGTCAATTATATCTCAATAAAGAGATTATAAATATAGAAACAGGTAGTCAAGGTATTATAACTATTAGACAAAGACATTCTATACATCTCTGATTAATGTATTTAAGAAAACAGATGACATGATGGAAATTTTCATTGGAGAAATGGAATATATAAAAAAGCACCAAAGAGAAATCTAAAAACTGTTAAATACAATTTCTAAAATTAAAAATTCAAGAGTTAGATTTAATAGAAGATTAGACAAATCACAAGAGAGGATTAATTGAGTGGAACATAGTTATGCATCGGTTATTTATAGCACAAAAACACATTAAACATTCATTTTGTTCATTGGTCTGCAGCTCATCTAAGGCAATTCTGCTTTAGGTTGCAGTTTCTGGGGTGCTCTGCTTCAGGCTGCAGGTTTGTGGTTGGATAGGTCCCCTGAACTCCATGTGCCCATATTTTGGGGAGAGCAGCTTTATACCAAGGAATTTTAAAATTTAGGTGAAATAGTTTCCTCGAACAACACAATTACCAAGTTACCAAAACTGACACAAGAAGAAATAAAAAAATCTGAACAATACTAGATCCAGTATAGAAATTTAATAAAAAACTGAAAACAGTCTCACACAAAGACTCAGGTTCAAATGGCTTCTGGGTGAATTCTACTAGTTGTTTAAAGAAGAAATAAAATCAATATTACATCAATTCTTTAGAACAACAGGAAAAAAATGAAACACTTTCCAGCTCATTCTGAGGCCTACATAAATTTGGTAACAAAATTTTGTCCAATTTCTCTTGGACATTGATGCAAAATTCCTAAAAAAATATTAGCAAGTTGAATTGAATAATATATAACAAGGAAAATACATCACAACTAACTTGGGTTTATCTCAAGAAAGTAATGTTGATTTAACAATTGAAAAATCAATCAATGTAAGTCATTGCATTAAGAGAACAAATGAGAAAAATCATATGATCACTTTAGAAGATGCAGAGATAGCATTAGAAAAAACTCTAGCAGCCTTTCGTGACAATAAAAGAACATTTTCTTAATCTAGCAAAGAGTATCTACAAAACATCTACAGCAATCTTCACACATAATGGTGAAATATTGTGAGATTTCCCCCAAGACCGGGAATGAAACAAGGAGATCTGCTCTCACCAATTCTATTCAACATTGTGCTAGAGGACCTAGCCAGTGCAACAGGCAAGAAGGAAATAAAAGGCATAATAATCAGAAAATAAGAAGTAAAACTGTCATTATTCAGAGGTAACATGATTTTGTATGTAGAAAATCCAAAAGAACTAAAGTTCTAAACTAAAATTAGAATTAATAAGTGAATGTAGCAAAAATCAATTGAATTTTACATGCAATGTAATAAACCTTCACAGTTCATAAAGTTCTGAATGATAAATGTGTGTATGGTTACTGTACAAAAATGTGGGAGTCAGATGCCAATGATCACTGAGGTTAAAGTTTTCTTGCATGGATTCATGAAGGATCCTAGATTGTCAAATCCCAAGCAAATGGTAACTACTAGAAATTAAAATTTTAAGAATGATGCCACTTAAAGTAACATCAGTGGTCAATTGCTTAGCAATAAATCTGATGAAAGATTTGCAAGACTTCTGTGAAGAATATTCTAAAATATTATTTATAATTTAAACAAAACCTATCATGTTCTTAGATTAGCAGATTTAATATTGTAAAGACATCAATTCATCCCAAATTAGTCTATGGATTCAGTGCCATTCCAATAAAAATACTAACAGATTTTTTTTTAATGGAAATTCATAAGCTGATTCTAAAATTTATATGGAAATTCATATGGAAAGAATAGCCAAGAAAATAATGAAGTTGGAAGACATACTATCAGATATCAAATGTTATTATACTTATTGTTCTTATTATTAAACAAAGGTGCTACTACAATGAAATGGGGAAAATAATTGTCTTTTCAATAATTGGTACTGAGTCACTTGGATATCCATGAGGGCAAAAAAATGAATCTTGATTCCTACAACACAACATACCATATACAAAAATCAAATCCAGGTGTGTTGTGGATATAAATGTGAAAGGTAGAACTTATCAAAGGTAACATGATGGAATTTCTTCATGAACTTGTAATGGGTAGGGAAAAATTAATAGTATTTTGTGCTCAGCTCCACTCAGCAAGAAGCAAGCTCAAAAATGTGAAACAAGCTATAAAGTGTGCTATTCACCTGACCATCCCACTTTCGGCCTGTACATCTTGATTTTAAATAGTCAGAAGGAGTCCACTTTTATAGATGTCTCTCTAAACAACGTCTAAGATATCTTGGGGACTTTATAAAGACAATAAAAGGAAAAATTGGGAATGAATGTGAAAACTCTGAACTGTATTTTGTTTACTACCTAGTAAATGTAAGAATAAATCCATACAGCAAACTATAAACAATATATAGGGTTATGATATTTACTTCCAAATCCATCTCCAAGGATTTAATGAAAACTGTAGCCAGCTGAAGCTAAGGGCTTTTCTGTCTTTTCCACTATAGATTTCTCCTCTTTTATCACTCAGGTCCTGCTAAGGTTTTGTACTTCATGCCAGGCTGGAGGCATTGGTTATGGTGACAGCTACCAATGCAACCACTCAGCCAAAGAGATAGAAAGTATGATAGGAATACAGGCTTTAGAGTCAGACAACTTTCTCTGAAATCCCTCTGTGGATGCTTCCTGTTTAAACTTGAGCAATATATTACATCTCTTTGAGCCTGGTCCCCAGCCGAGGAATAAGATGAGATACTCATAAGGCTATTGTGGGGACTAAATAAAGATGGCGTTTGTGAAATGCTTGACCCAATGTCCAGTCCATAATGACTGGGTAAAAATGGAAGCTGAATTTTCACTTCTTCTTAGTAAGACTCGTTGAGAAGTGCAAGGAATTCTTAATCTCTGAAACAGTAATGACTCAAAATTTAGGTTTCAAATGAAAGTACGTATCCATGGATTTCTAAAGAGGCTTTTGCTTTTATTAAATATGTTCTACAAATTCCATACAGTCAATTAGTTGAAGATACTTTCTTTCCCTTTCCCCTTGTATCCACAGCTTTTGGTTTCTCTCATTCTCTCTGCTGTGCCCAGCCCTGTGAAATAAAGAAGGAGAAGGTTTATGTGATCCAAGGTTGTTTTTGTTTTTTACTGGAAAGGACAAGTCCTAGGTTGGATCTGAACTAAAAATGGGTTCTCCATTGTGCAGAAGTGATAAGTCCCATGCTACGTTTACACAACTCCCTTACTGCTGCAGGAGTCCAAGTTTTACTGTTTAAAACCATATGGCACAAATTATGCCATGCCCAAAGTTACTCATAAGCAGACCCTCGCCTTTCTTTACAGGTCTCGGTTGTGGGTCCTCCTTGTTTTACTTGTGGTCACTGGTATGTACTGTAGCAGTTGAAATCCTCCTTCTTAGCTGTTCCGTAGATAGCAACTCCCGCCTCTCCCTTGGATGTCCTACTATTGAGGAATAAGGTATTTTTTATTTACCAATGTGAGAACCTGCAGCCAGGCATATCTCTTTTACAATGCAGTGAACCTTCCAAACCCTTGTCTTAGTCTCTTGGAACCAAACAAATTACATGCCATCGTGTGCTGTATATCACGGCTAGAACGTTTATAACGTCTGGCTGAGTGGAGTTTGGGAATGGGCTTCTCTGGTGAGCTGGAGCAGATTGTGTCTTTGACTGACAAGCTGCCATTTTCTTGAGATTTGACGATTTGAGGTCCTTCACCTATCCGTGCAAAAAAACCTTAACCTTAGAGATCTTTGGCATTTGACCTCAATATTTTTATACAGTAACCATACATACATTTATCACTCAGAGCTTTATGAACGGTGAAGGTTTATTACACTGCACTCAAACCTCATTTAACCTTTTCTCTTGAAGCAATACTTTAAAACAGAGTTGAGGAGTCTGTACAACCAAGGCTGGTCGGTTGACTCATTTTTTGTTTCCATTCCTCAGAAGCCTTTGGCATGGATGTTTGTGGTCAGGAGATGTCTCTGTAACCTTGAAGAGACTTACCCTTCTGTTTGAAAGTGTTCTTTTGGGGCTTCTAAGTCCCTGGAAGCTTTCTGGTTGGCAGAGATTTTGTTATAGGGAAACCTCAGAATTGCTTGGTCATTGGCAGAAGTGTCCCTCATGTACACCATTATCTCTTCTGTCTCTGAGCATTGCTCTTATGCTTTTCTCCTTCTCCAATCCACACATAAGCCATTATGTAAGGGGCACTTCATGCCTGGTGACTAATGTTTCTTCCCTTACTATTCTGGCCCACATGAAACTTTCATTCCCTGAAAGTTTCTTCCTGCCTGAACCACAAAATTTAACCTTTTATTACTATATACTATTTCGGATTATTTTCTGATTGATTTTTATTTGTATAAATATTGCTTTCCCAACTTGCTTGTAAGTTTCCTGAGGACTAGAGCTGTATGCTATACTTCTGAACTCTATACAAACCTACCACCATGCCTAACACATAGGAAGAAGACAACATAGGTTGAATGAACACATTTTGACTTAGTATCTTTAAAAATATATGTATTTCCATCCGAAGAGAAATTTTCCTTAATAAGCAGGAAATAATTCAGAAAGGGGCAGAATTTCCTGCCTTGGATATTCAGAGGGTCCACATGGTCATGATTCCTTGGAAATGGGCCTCTTTGGATTTGGTGTGTGAGAAGGGCTACCATGTTGCTTCATGGGTCTAGAAGCAAAGCTTTGAACCCTTTGTTTTATTCTCTCTCTGTTAAAACTCCAGTTGATGTGTAGGAGCTGCCTGCAGCATTTAGCTGCACAAGGAGAAGTTTTAAGCTCAACGAGAAAGAGGACCATGTCTGTGTGGAGAGAATGAATGGAAGTGCGTGTGCCATTTATTTGTCGTTGCTGCAATGTACATCTCAAAACCAGGTTTGAGAGCTGACACTCTGGTTGCTGTTGATGTTACTTTTGGATCTGCCTCTTAGGTGTTCCCCTGAAATCAGTGCTAATCAACAGAAAGAGCATTTTCCTCTTGCTGGGGAAATGAAAGACACTGACTCTAATTTCAAGTAGATACGCAGACATTCAGTAATGACAAAGTTAATCATTTTGGTTCATCGCTTCAATTTTACTCAAACAAAGAATTGTTTCCCTTTCTGTTCTTCCCTTGAACATGACCCTTCAAAGTATTTCCACTATTTATAACCCTACTTGGGGCTTATCATCACTACGTACAATGTCTTTCTGGTTGTTTGGGGAAAGGACAGACAGGTGACATCAAGCCAATCTGGGCTGTAATGCTAGGAAGTGTATTCCTGAGCCCCAACATCCTTTTATTTCTGTGACACTTATTTGGTGTTTAACACCTGTCAAATAGTGTTCCAAGTGCTTTATAGATATTAACATAGTTAATCCTCATACAACCCCATGAGGAAAGTACTAAAATAATCCTCATTTAATAGACGAGGAAACTAAGGCACAAAGAGGTTACAGCTATTTTGCCTAAGGTCACACAGTCAGTAAATGGCAGAGCTGGGATTTGAATCAAGGCAGTCTAATTCCAGAATCCATGACTTCAACCACTCTGCCTCATTCCTTGTGTTCTGTGTATTTTGTTTATTTTTGTTTAACAGATACTTGTGGAATACCCTATGACCAAAGCATTATATAAGACAATTTGGGGAATATGGAGAAGAGGGGCACCCAGTTACTGACTACAAAAGATGTTAGCATTCAAGAGGAGCGAAGGACATGTCCAGCTCTGCACAACATATGTGGGGTGTTCTCTCTGCCCTTGAGGACAACGGATTCTTCACTGATGAGAGAAGAGCTCAGATGTTGGGAGAATTGATGACTAATTTTACAAGGAAGCAAAGATGTTGAAGTGCTTGTCCATTAGGAGACCTTTCATATGGGCACGTGGGAGTGAAAAATAGAACCCCTAGTCATTCCCTTAACAAACATTTATTAAGCTTCGGTAAGTGCAAGGTATGATATTAAGAAATACTAGCACATTGTAGATTCTTACTTTTAAATATTATTATAAGACGTCACCAATTCAGACTACATGGGAAAAGACAGTACAAAAAGTGATGCAAATTTGCAAATTTTATATTCAGTTAATGTGATGCTCTCCCTATACACTCATTTTTACAAGGAAGAACAACAAAAGAAACAGAGAAGGGGGAAGAAAAGAAAGGATTGGACATATACCAGTAATTCTAGCACATTTCAGTGACCAGGAACTCCAACTCCTTACTCTCCCTGTCCAAAGATTCTCAGTGTGGGTACCCCTGCTTGGCATCTTTTAAATCCATGGGCAGCATGAACTTGGCCAACGCACCAGCCCCTGAGGAATACTAAATGTACCTCATTTCATTTATAGGAAAGAAGCAAATTAAGACAGAGCACTTTTGTGTAAACCATCAACTGCCTTTAACAAGGCAGGAGGCTTGGGAATCCACGCTCAGGCTGCTGGTTTTTCCTGGCACCTTGTTAAACTTGGTTGAAAGTTTGCACGCTGGGGAGCAGCCTGCTTTCTCTTTGTTCCTCGAAATGGCTCTAACTGACCTGGTAGACCTGGGCGGATGGGGTACAATCTTAGATACCGGGCCTGGAAGAGAACAGGGGAGCTCAGTGGGCCTAAACTACCACCTTCAAGCAGTGCCCACCTCAGTTGGGCCTGAGGGCCTGTGCGCGAGTTCTCCTGTTTGCAAGCCCTCCAAAGAACAGGGCCGCCTCAGACACTGATTCCAACATCTAATAACACTTATTATCAAGCCTATCTATCTATGTCTAAATTAAATCCTTCGTCCTGCAGTTTAGTGCATCTCCTTTTGTTCTGCCCTGAATAAAGATGGAGAACAGCTGGTCAGCGTTCCCTGTAGAGGAACTCTTCAGACACTTGAAAGCTATTATTAAGTTCCCTCCGAGTCTCCTCTTCTCCAGACGCATTCTGAAGCTTTCTCCCACTTGTTTTCGCCACTCACTTTTCTCTTTCTGGCTTTAGGTCCTTCTCCAGCTGCTTGCTTCTTGAAGCCACCTGGAAATCTACTGCATTTTTTCCTAATGGTATTGTTACTGGGAAATGACGGTGGGGGATTTTGTTTCTCTTTCGGTCATTTTCTGGTAGACTTCGTCTTTAATTATTCTAGAATTTCATTCATTGGCTTGAATTAACTGAAGAATTTCCCCCAATCTTTAAGTATTCTGAGTCTATGGAGAACTTGCTAGTAAAATTGTATGTGTGTGTGTGTGTGTGTGTGGGCAGGGGGTGGGGGTGTGAATGTGTCCATATGCAAAATGTATGATTTTTCTCTTCTTTCTTATTCATTTCTTCCTAAATATTATATCATTATATCATGTGTACTTCCATTTTAAATGTGATTTCAAGCCACATTTCTTTCTAAATTAGGCATGGAATATTGTGTGTGTGTGTGTGTGTGTGTGTATACTACTGATTAATTTGTAGTTGCTGCCCAGAATTCAGTGGTGATAAGGATTCTGAGGCTCTGTGTAGTTAAGCAGGGAAGAATAATGCTAAAATGAATATTTTGTAGCATTAGCTATGGGTGAGAATAAGTGTGGTAGCGTTATTGCCAAGTTGTATGGTGCCTAAATAAGTGGTTGAAAAGTTAAAATAATAAACAATTGTGTTTTTTCCTTCCCTCTCCTCTTCCCTTTAGGAAACACAGCCCTTGTATTGATCTACCTGGAGGAGCATCATTAATTAATTTCTCACCTACTCTGATTCAATATATCCCAGCACATTTTGGTACCTCCCTCACCTCCATCCCCTATATTCTACTGGCTCACCAGCAGTCTTGGGATACATCTCCATTTCCATTTTCCCACCACATCCTAGGAATTTATCAACCCATTCATGGATTACTCCAACAGCCTGATAACTGGCCTGCTTGCCTCTTTTACTTCCACTTGGCCATCCTGCCAACATCCTAGGTAGATACTTTATTCATGGCAGCCTCTTGCTCAAGAAGTATTAGTGGCTTAGTATTGCTTAATGTAACTCATATAAATGCATATTCCTTTTTACTGACTTTTGGAGCTCTCTCAAAGTAGATACTATCCCATATACTTATTTTAGCTTCCTACCACTTCCCAGGAACCCTTTTGTTTCAGAATTTTTAAAATATATTTTGCACATTCAAAGAATTTTTACCCCTTCACCTAGAATCTCCTCCCCTCTTTTCAGCCATCTAAATCTTACCCATTGTATGAGACTCATCAGCCATGAAGCTTTTCTAAATGCGGATTTCCAGTCTTTATTGATGTCTCCTCTCTCTAACCTCCTACTACAATTATATTCTGTCACTTAGTCCAATTATATACAGTTTGTGTGTCTCGCTAACTGTTCTGCGTGAATCAACTGGTCTCTCTTCAGTTAGATTCTAAGTTCTTCAGAGAAGAGATCATACTTTCCCTTTTATCTATTTGTTCTACCCTCCTTTCTTTGTTTCAATCTGCCCCACAGCAGTGCCATGCTCAGAAATGGTACTCTGAAATACCTATTGCATGACCCTCCAAATACCCAGTCTGACTGCTTTTCACAATTATTAGATAAACTTTTTTTATGAAAATAATTTGGCCAGTCTTTATGGCTTTGGATAGATGGATTAATATTTCAGAAGGTATAGTTACTAGTGACATTAGTAAAGAAAAATGTATTTGGGGATCCACATAGTTAATAAATGATTCTCTTTTGGGGAAGAATAAAACTGATTTCATTTTGACAGAGCTCAAAGTATTATTAATTACACAGATGCTAATATGGTATTGAGGAATAGCATAGAAAGGTATTGAAATGCAATTTCTCACCTGGCTTGCATAAAGGGTGATGAGATGTTCAACACAAGATTTCTCTACTCTGACACAGTGAACATATTAAAAATTTCAGGCAAAATCCAAAAGCAGAAAAAAATCCTTAATCAATCATTAGTGCATAATTTTCACTAGCGTAGTCAATAAAAATCAGAAAGGAACGTGTTGGCTATGGTGAGTGTCTGATGTTTTGGGAGGGTGGGCTTCAGCTAAGTATGGTTTTAGAAACCCAGGAAAGACACCAGAGGACCTCAGCCTGGCTATCATTCTGTTCCCTACGTGATGTGGAGCTCCCCAAAAGTCACCTGAGAGGCAAAGCAAAACTGTGCCATCGAATGGCATTTCTGAACCACAGCATAGTGGCTTAATTGATTTATACTTTATTCTTTTCAAAAGACAGCTGAATGTCAAAGGTCTTTCTTTTGTGTAGTACTGGAAAACTGGTTGTCAAACAACCTCTACTCATTTAATAATTTATACCATTTTGTGAAAGAAAAGCAGCTGATATGCAGTAAATCTACTCCATATTTAAATTACTACATTGAACAATAATAAGGAGAATGAAAAATCTAGTCCATTATTTAAAATTAAACATATATGAAACTATTTTTTTCCAAATGATCACCAAAGGCTATAGTTTCAAGTCAGCACTGAAGCCCTGAGTGGAATAAAAATGCCTAACAGTAGTTTGCAAATGGCAGCAGAATTATTTATTCTATTTTTTCTATACATAAGGAATTGAGCTAAATGAACAATGTTTAAGCATGTCAGAATTTCATCAATTTTGCATGAGCATTCTCAAATATCCTGGTGGGGGTAATTGCTTGCAAATACATTTAAACTAATGATATGTTATATCCTTACTTGATATAAAACTATTAAAAGATACGTTATTGCATTTGACAATGCCATGCAGCTGGGTCAGATCTTAATGACAGATTTCTGCATTTGTGAATTGAGATACACTCTGCTGGAAGCAAATATTTTGTAAAAATAAAAGCTATATACTATGTAAGTTTGATCATTTATCTAAAATTTCCATTTCTGTTTGTTGAGAGCTACAAGAGTTAAGAGAGAAGAAAGGTTTGTCCCTTTCCTAAAATTGGAAAAGGAATCCAGAACTATAATTAAATCCTCCTCTTACCCTATTCCCCTCAGCAGGAGCGAACAGAACTTGTAAAATTCACCATGTGGTTTTAAAGGTCCACTTAGAGGTGGTTTTGCATCCCTTGCAGGCTGCAAGTGACTGACGTGCCTCAAACCAATTAGAGAAAGTGGCCCTTTCCTCCCACGAAAAAGGCGTGTTTATTTATAAGGAGAATTTAACTAGGCTGAAAGGAAATATTGGATGGGAAAAATAATTCAAGGAAAAAAATGAAATAAAAATCTGCTTGCAAAAATAGTTTTATTAAAAGGACAGCGCAAAAATCTGCTGAAAGGATTCTTTGGTCCTTCACTTTCAGGGGATATTGGCTTTTTTAATTTTTAGTCTGTTCTTGCTTTTGCCTGAGGTTAGTATACAGAGAGTCCAGTTTATATCAGCCTGGGTTTTATTTGCCTGGATCTCACCCCAGGCTCTGTGATCAAAACCCCAGTGTGATTTCCCTTCTTGACAATGGGCTAAAATGCATATTAATTTGTCTCCAGTGCCAGGATCTGTGACTCCAAGATAGATTGTGAAGCAGGCGTTAATGCTCATGCATGATTATGGAACTTGTAGAGTTAGTTCGGCATCCCACTGGAAGTCAGATGATGTTATGATTACAAGGGAAGTATCGATATACTTCCCTAATTGTTTCTTAGGACTTTGGGTTCTATTTATGATGTCATTACAAAGCTATGCATTATCTGCATAATCGCCAAGGAAAAGACTCTCATGAAGGAAAATGCATCCCACTGAGATAATGCCGCAAGCTACCGCTATACATTCACCGGCATATGTATGGTGTTGAAATAATAGGACAGCATGGAATAATGATGAATTCTTGTTCCCATCATGACAGAAAGCTTTCCCGAAATTATCACTATTACTGGCTTAATTGATCCATGCTCAGTGAAAGGATTTCAGCAAATGGATGGCTTTGGGACGCAATCCCTACTCCACAGTACAATTTCTGACAGTATCAGCCTAAGAAAGGCCAGTTACTCTTTGCAGAAGCTGTGATTGCCCTGCAAAGAATGCACACTGCATCTCTGGAAGTGTGTGTGTGTATCTTTACACAAACAGAACACACACACAATTTTGTTGATAGCTTGGGGTTCAAAAATAAAGGTAAGATAAACTTGCCTGTGGAATAAGAGGAAGATAATTTTTCTCAGCGAACAGACTTCACAGAGTGAAAAAATTACACATTGTTGTTGCTTGGTGTTATATATGTGAAGCTCTTGCCTTGACTCGACAGCCTGGCAGGACTAGATCTTTTATGTGGCTAAGAAGAGTACAATATACCTTTACTGCAAGGTTTTCAGTTGCACAGTAATTCTGATACATATTCTCTCCCTCTCCTTAAAAGGCACGTGTGCTCTGATTTTCAACATCGTTGAAGATTATTACAACTTCACTTCATAATACACTGTAAATTTTATTATAAAGCACCAATTCCTTGGCTCCTAAGAACAATCTTAGGGAAAGAGTGCACTATACTTCTTACTCTTTCAGTAATGTGAGAGGAGACCTAATGAAGCTCTTTATGCAAATTTTCCAGTTATCAGGTAAAATCTTCACATGGAAAATCTGTCACATGTTATAAAATTTCTTTATGTTATCAAATGCTAATGATGACTCAGAACACAGCCCACAGAGGATCTTTGAAATCTTTCATAAAAACTGTATTCCGCCCCAATATCAGAGGCCTTGGAAATTCCACCACTCTGAAGACGCGGGTTTGTAATTAGCATGGTGCAGACTTCTCTGCCCTCTGAAACCATAATGTTAATTACAAAAATTACACTGTGTTTAAAAGTGCAATTAAGAGACTCCACTGCACAAAGGGAATCTTGGAACCTCTTTTCACACTTTGAAGCCAGGTCATAATGTAGCCCATAAAAAGGAGGCCAAGGCTCATTCCCTTTTAAAGTCTTCAGAAGATCAGAGAGGCGATCTCAGCGAGAATGAGCTCTACTGAGCTCTGCCGCGCTCTTAATGAACAATGTTCTACCTGGAGCAAGGGAGGAGGCAAAAGGAGAAAATTAGCTGAAAAATAATGGCTGTTCTACACCCAGCTTGGCTATTGCCAACATCAACGCCCAGCTTGGGTCTACTTTGGGCCAATTCGGGAGTCATTTGCTTGGTCCTGGTGTCTGCGTGGCTCCCAAAGTGGGACACATATTTCTGTAAGTAAAACTGTAAGATGGAGTTTTGTGGATTCAGGCCTATTTTTGTACTTCATTCGGAATGCAACACTGTAAGGTTTATTTGATCAAAAAATTATACTGGGAAATAAGTCCCCTCTCCCTCCCGCTTCTTGGAAGAAATAAGAGAGAAACTGTAGAATAAAGTTAAGCACTCTCTTTGGTGATTTAATGGTAGGACTTGAGCTGCATTGCTGGTAGTGAAGTGTGTTAATGGTTAGTACAAAGCAGGCGGTGTAGACTAGTGGGCAAAACACTGGGGTAGGAAACAGAAGCCTTGAATTAGTCTCAGATCTGCAGCTGTGTGACATTTAGTGACAATTTAAATTCTCAAAGCCTCAGTTTCCCCACCAGGAGAGTGGGAATAATGTAGATCTTGAGGAAGATCAGGATAGAATTATCTGGAATAAGTTATTGGAAGGAAAAATACTCAGCCATCTGTAAAGGGGCAAGCATATACAAATTAGTGTTACTTTGGGTATGCCTTGGATAAACGTTATGAGAATTTCAGTTAACTCTTGAAGAAGTTCTTTTTCTCACCCTGTGTTATACGTTAAATTGCCCCCCCCCCAATTCATACGGTGAAGTCTTAAACCCCAGAACCTCAGAATGTGACCTTATTTGGAAATAGGGTAACTGCAGATGTTATTAGTTAAGATGAGATCATTGAAGAGTGGGGCTCTAATACAATATGACTGGTACCCTTATAAAAAGGAGAAATTTGGGCACAGAGACAGATACGCATGGAGGAAATACCGTGTGAAGAGACAGGGAGAAGATGGCCATCTCCAAGCCAAGGAGAGAGACCTGGAGCAGACCCTTCCCTCACAGCCCTCGGAAAGAACCAACCCTGCCAACACCTTGGTCTTGGACTTCCAGCCTCCAGAAGAGACAATAAATTTCTGTTGTTTAAGGCCCCCAGTTTTGGAACCAAGTTATGGCAGTCCTAGGAAACTAAGACACCCTGGAATTGAATGTGTCTTGCTTAGGGTCACTCTTCAAAAACTGAAATATCTTACCTTTCAGACAAATATACATGAGATCACACAGCCCCTTATGTCATTCCTCCTTCACTCACAACGAGTCTTTAAGTCACTCTTCCTCAATGCTGAGCCCCCAAACACATTTTTGGAGTCGGGAAGCCTACCCTAATTTCTTTGTCTACCTCTCTTTTTCTTTTCTTAGGGAACACTATGGTGCTGAATCACTGCTGTCTTAGGAGCTCTAGCAGGACGTGAATCAAGCAGTAGCATTTAACCCTATGCTGTGAGGCAGCAAAGAAGCTGCCCAAATTTATTTATAGCCCCAAAGTTTTCATTTTTGCCCAAAGAGCAATAAAAGGTAGAGAATGAAGAAATTGACATTAGCTAGGTTTTTTTTTTTTTTAAGAGTTGTGGAATAGACCCAGAATGTTAGAGAAGTTCTAACAAGAATGTTAGAGAAGTTCTAACAAGAAGTTAGAGAGAAGGTTCTTCTCTAACAAGAAGTTAGAGAGAAGGTCCCAGAAAGAGGGCAAACTTGGAGGTAGGCAATTCAATGCTGTTATTCTGGAGAGCAAATGGCAAAAAGACCATGTCCAGTTTCGTGTCCAATTATGCCTACTGTGTAGTTTCAGTCTGGCACTGTTCTGGCATCTTGGATAATAGTGCTAGGTACTCTAGAAAGAGATGTATGTATGGGAGATAAAATGATTTTGAAAACTCAGGAAGGCATTTTTGTCACCCTTTCCTTATTTCCATTCTCTCTCTCTCTGTGACACACATAAACACACACACACATGCATGCTAAATCCAAATGGAGAATTTTGCATCTTTTTTTTGTAGATTTGCAAAATCTGCAAAATTGCATTTCCCAGATGTCGAGAACACCCAGGTAAGTTGCTGCCTAAGTAATTTCCATCAAGGGAATTTTTGATTCTCTGTTCCCTGAAACCTCAGGACATGTTAACCACACTGTTTTGTGCTCGTGAGCCCCTATGTTGTCTCTGAGCTGGTGCACTTTGCTTAATCCTTCCTTCCATTTACAAATAAGTTTCTTGTGAAGTCTAACGTGAAAACTCCCAACATTGCCCAGTAAATCACCAACTTGACCTTTCATAGAAACATTGAAGGTTGGTGGTGAAACCAATTTAAAGATGGGAGGGAAATTCCTTGTCTCCCCCTCACCCCCTACTGCCCCCAAAGTCCTGCACAGCGTGCTGCCCATTGGCCTGGGCTGTTTGGCCTATGTGTCTGGAAAAATTCACTTCCTCCTCCTTCATCTTCTACCTGCCCGACTCGTTACAGAACCAGACAGTTTACATATGTGATCCTTCCTATTTAGAAAATTAATGGTGTTTTCTGGCTCCAAATCACAGCTTGTGGTGCTCTGCAGGCGATGAAAAACTTGGCCAGCTTCAGCAGCAAGGCAGCCATTAGAAAATTAACCCTTGGTGACCAAGGAGCAAAGGTAGGCGAGCAGGGTCCTGGCAACGTGGCAGGCTGTAGCTTTCAGGTGTTGATACATATGTTAGTCATGTAGGAACAGCACACATGGGGCCCCCTGAGAGCTTCTAGCTAGCATGTTTGTGGTTGGCCACTGTGGAGAGGGCACGGACATAGCACTTGGCAGCCAGTGCAACCAATATGCCACGCTTTTTATTAGAGCTCAGGAGAAAGCCCAGAGCCCAGCTTTGGAATCCCAGCCATCACTGTCTTGGCTCTACCTGATTAAACGATGTGCCATTCATTGCCATCCATGCATGCCTCCATTTCACACCCCCATGCTGTGCTCGCCCCACCTGCCTCAGGAAATGGCTGACCTCGGAACCCCTGAAACATTCAAGCCAGGGCGGGAGAAAACTTTAAAGTAGTTAATTTCACATTAACATTAAGTCTCCCTTTTTTGCTTTCTTTTAGGGTTTTGTTTATTTGTTTTTGTTTTTTGACATGGCAGCTAGAAAGGGCTATTTTCTTGTGTAGTTTTGAAACTGCCGTGTGTGTGTGTGTGTGTGTGTGTGTGTGTGTGTGTGTAAGGGGGAGAAGGTCAGGGTATGAGGCTTGGAAGTGTCAAGTCTGACTTTGGGAATTTGATTTCCTGAGAGCAATATTCTTTGGACCACTGTTATAGTTTTCCCTTTTCACAGCAAAGACTGAGCCAATGTGTTTCGAAGGTTCAACTTTGGTCCTGGATTTATCCCCGATGACTGTAAGATCATTTTCCTTGCCCTGCCCCAATGGAACTGGCATATGTGACCCCCAGGATCAAACGCATTGAGGCATGCTTTTCTATATTTATTTCTTAAACTGATGAGATGCAAGACTCTCGATTCTGAGCAGTCATGGATCTCTGAACCTACCACTGAGGGGAGAAAAAGGGCTGCCTAGAGTGTACCAGCACCCGTGACCATAGGCTTGAGACTTCCTGTCTCCCTCTCCTGCACACCTATCCTGCAATCCTGAATTGATTTTATTTTTAGGTTCTTAGTACAGGAAAACACAGCTGTTTATTTTACTGCTTCTGAATGCTGTGCTCCGTGGTATTCAGTGAAATCAGGCTATATTCATCTCTAACATTGTGTAACACCAGCTTTAATACAAACAGGGGTAAATAACAGTGGCACGTTAATTACTCCTTTCTAGTTTACTCTGACAAAAATGTACTAAAATGAAGACTAATATAATTATAGATGATGCATTTTCAATTAGCCTTTGTTAATACTATTAATAAGATTAATAATATATACTCAAAATGTCAATATGCTTATCTAAATAAATTTTTTAAATCACCCTTTCAAGTCCCAGCATCAAACATTAAGGCACAGCGTCTTAATTACATGTGCTCATCAACAAAGTTAAATGGATAACATCCCTCAAGTGTGGCAGAGACAGACAGAGGCGAGCTCCAAGGCTGCCTACATTGTCACCTTTCTCAGCCCCATTTTACTTTTCTGTAAACCATCGGCGTTTGCAGAGAGAACATACCCAGATCAGCGCAGGGCTTTGCGAAGTTCTAATACGGTGAGGGCTACTCACGGAGCGGCTTATTCTCTAATACACATACGAATAAATGAACCCTTTCTGAACTGAATGATAAAATGTGGGGGTTTTGCCTTTATAATTTTAATAATATACAGCACAACTGTGACTAGTGTTAATGTATAGAATTAATTGGCCCAGTGAGACATTTCTTCCAAAAAAGCAATAATAGCTGGATTCTCCTTGAGAATGTGAAAACCCTCTGGTATACTAATAAAATGAAAAAGGTTCACAAAATAATATCCTAAATGATTGGGTTCCCTGTACCAAAGGACCCCATGTAGTTTCTCTTAAGCGATCAAAAAAAATCATGATTATTCCTTTGGACTTAATAAAACATAATTGAAACAATATCAGTGAGGATAACATAGAGCAATCACATCCATGTCCCCTTAATATTTTTAAAGGTGAAATTCTTAACCCTTTCTCATTATTAAGGAGAAAAGACGTTTTGCAAGTAAGCAATGATGTTTACTTGGCTGATAACATATTGGTAATATGCCCAGTTCCCCCCGCCCTCCTCCATGATATGTGTGTGTGTGTGTGTGTGTGCATGTGTGTGTGATGTATTCTTGATCATGAAAACTTTCAACAGCTTCAGTTTGTAAATCCGCTGGCCCTCTCCTCCCTAGAAACTGGGGAAATGCATACTCCTACTGTTCTGTATTCATAAACAAATTAGTGTCCTTTGAATAGATTGAGTGTGTGTGTGAGTGTGTGGGGGGTTGTGGGGGCACAAAACTGTTCTCCTGCCTGGATGGATGTTTTCATCCCAGTAGCTTTTCTTTTTTTGCCTTCAGACATAAAGGCTCACCCGGACTGAAAATCTCACCCCTTATTCTTTTTCCCTACTTATCTTAACCTATTTATTCACTTGTTCTTATGCTACAACAACCAGAGAAAAACAGTGGCTGGAAATGAACCTAATTTTCCACGAAGAAAGAGGAGCTATGGAGAGTGTTGGGGACCTGGAGGGAGGCTGGGAAATGCAAAGAGGACTTGGGACAGAGCCGGGGATGCTGGAGCGACAGAATGCTGAAGATAGTTGTCCCAGCTACGAGATAAAAGCTACATTACATGAAATTAATGGAGGCTGTCTGCGACATACATGAATCACTGTTTCAACACTAAGAAACCAGCACAAAAGAATAAAGAAATCTGAGTACTAACTACATCTTCAAAGGTCTCCTATTTACCCAGCTATACTGGGTACTGACACAAGGGGGGGGAATATAAGAAAAAAGCACTGCTGTGATCGAATGAATGCGACCATATGAGCTATATTGGAGCCGTATGCATCCTATTTAGCTGATATCAAACACAGTTTAATGAAAGTTAAATAGTTTCTGAGGAGTGCATGAGCTGGAACAGATTAGATTCCACCGAGGGGTCTCTCAGCATATTGTTGCTCACATGTATTCCCTGCTCAGGGCTGCTACAATTCCAGCACTCCATTAGCAATACACAAAAGACTTATGCAGATAGCGGGCATAAGCTCCTACCGCCATGTTGGGAAATAAAAACACACACACACAGACACATGCACACACAGACGAAGGTTTTGTTCAATGTGTTCATCTCAAAATGGATCTGTGTAATTCAAAACTGATAAGAGCATTTGTAGGAGGAAGGAAGTAGCTGCCTATATTTTTAAATAGAGAAATATGTAAACTGCCTCAAATAGAAGATACTGCATCAGGCACATAATGAGAATTTGATCTTTCAGAGGACAATGACATGGGTGAGTGCGATGCCCTTTTGATCAGTAAGCTACGTCTGGGCTGAAGGTACGGCAGCTTCCCTGTTACCACTCTATGAAGTTATAGGGGTGTACGCTTCTGCAAATCCTCACACACAGTATTCCTCCAGCAATGCCTCATTTTAAAAATGTACAATTCCTTCCAGAAATACTGCTGAACAGCCTGTCCATCTATTCACATGGCTGTCGCAAAAACTGACATGAATTGCAATTAATAATTTCATTACTTGGCAAAGGTTTTTTTTTTAACTTCCCCACAATTAAATTGTCTATGTGCTTTTTCCCTTCCTTCTGTCCAAGCACCCCCTGCTCCGTCTTTGTTGAGCTGACTTTTCATGGCCAGTGACAGTGGTGTTTTAATTTAAATTAACAGGAGAGATCTTCACGTTGAGTCTTTCTATAACAGTGGCCGGAATGGTTGAATAGCATGGCATCATTTGCTCCTTTCAGATGAAGAGTAAAAGAAGTCACTTCCAACCTTAACTGTGTGTGCTTTCTCACTCTTACATAATTGCAGTCAGACTTCATTGAACATTTACTCTATGTCCAGCATTTTCCCCGTGCTAGGCTGGGTTATAAAGAGGAATCAGATATGCTTCCTACACTCAAAGAGCTCACAGTCGAGAGTAGGGTTTCTCAGCTGGGGGTGATTTTGAACCTGCCCCCAGGGGATATTTGGAAAGGTGTGCAGACATTTATTTTTGGTTGTCCAGTCTAGGGGAATGCTACTGGTATCTAGTGAGTAGAGATCAGGGATGCTGTTAGCACCCTACAGTGTACAGGGCCCCCCACAACAAACGCCTGTCCAGTCCAAAATGTCAAGAGTGCCAAGATCTAGAGGGATGATTGTTTCCTCTATCTTCCTCTAGGAAGGAGCAAGATGAAATTCCCAGTAAACATAGAACTCTCTGGCATATTTACACCTTGTTCCTATTCCCAGTAAATTCTGAACACTTTGGTGTATTGTCACCTGGTGGCACCCAGGGGCTGAATGAGGCTCCCATGGCATTTTGCTTAGACTTTGAGAGTAAACTCTTAAAAGCTTTTGCAGCCAGCCAGGGACAATGCTCCAAGTTTTTGGAAATCCTTTTTAGTTTCTTAAATGTCTAAAATTAAGGGTACGGGCTTTTCTGTAAATTCAGCCAAGGAACGGGAAAACAGAAAACACCAGGCACCTCTCCTACATTCTTTCTTAGCTATGGGGAGACTTTCCCTTTAATATTATTCAGGCCCCTCTAGGAGGGATGGAATTTTCTCAGTCTTCTTTTCTATGTCCTCTTATTCTTATTCCTAGGATAAAAATGGCCCCACATTAGGGACCTGAGTATCTGTTCAGGGTGGCCTGTCAGATGCACTAAGGTAATTGGCTCTATTTCTTCATTTCTGTGCTCAGGTAAAATAATTTCATTAGGGAGCAGAGTAGGTGTTGAAGTTGTCACCAACTGTCTGCTCTGGTCAAGAAAGATTTCCCCACATTGTCCCCGCTGTCCCTGTTACCACATTACATCATTACATTCCATGTGACATCATGTCAGAAGTGGTGCACACATTGAAAGTTGCCGCCAGCTGGTGGTGAAAAAATCAGGGGCTACTGTCCTGTTTGGCAACATCAACTAGCCTAGAATATCTGTAAAAATATTGATGGGTATGTCCTTCACTTCCTCCTAGATCTGTACTTTTCAGATAATCGGGACTATAACATCACTGTGGCTAGAAGCTAAAGCATAATTTATAATGAATTGATAGCAAAGTTTATCTACTATGACTAATAATCATAATGTAGTAATGGTAATGTCAGTCATAATAAGAAGGAACTAATTAGAGTGGTAAACAATATCTTTCCTTAAGAAACCTTACCTAGCTGAGAAAATAAGACATGTAGATGGCACAGCATGTGCTAATTCATTTAGCACAGTGAACCCAAGTAACAGGACTTGCGTGGAATGATTGATTGACCCAGGAAATAATTCACGTGGAAACTAACTGATCGAGCATAACTCTCATACCACCTTTACCTGTGACATGAGACACATCCCAACGGCACTGGGATGCTATTGCATGAAGTAGCCCAAAGCAATTATTTCCTAGGAAATGGCTACTTACATGTTCCTAGATGTAAGTATCAGCTGGCCTGAGTGTCAAGTGAAGAGGGAAGGCTGGCTGCAATGGTGATTGCAAAGGCATATTTTTGATAAAGAACATCGTCAATGAAATGAGACTACATTCTGCTGATTGGCAAGGTTTGGGGGATATTTTGGAGGGACTTATTACAGTGTGCTGTGAGGATTTCAAGAATCTTGCAACAGTTTCTCTTTAACCTGCAGGTGGCATTAGTAGTAAAAATGTATTTCCTATCATTCTTGAAAAAATATGCAGCAATGAAGTGAGGGAAACAGTAAAGGGCTTCACAGCATGACTCAATTAGAGGAGCAAACCCGATTCATTGCAGATGGCTTTTTGCTATGTTTAATAATCCAGGGAACTCAATGATCCAAATCCAGAAATAGTAAACTACAATCCTTATAGGAATTGAAAAATCTGGGGAAGTTTTTTCTTTCTCTTGAGTTTGGAACACAAGCATACGTCTATATGCATACACACACACATGTCTTTGTGATTCCGTTTCCGTGTGGGAGGCCAAGAATCTGAGCACTGGGAGCAAACTTGGTTCTTTACTTACAGACCGAGAATGGAAACTCAACATAGTGTGATCGAAACTCTCTTTCTGAAACCAATCCTCTTAAGATCCTCTCTCGTTGATACTGGCCCTATGTCTAGCACAGAGAAACTGTGCATTGCTGATATAGCAGTTCCTGCCACCACATTATGCATTTTTCACTTCTTCCTGGTGCAACAGCAACTTACTAACTGCACTGGCCAAGCAGATCCTTGGATGTGGTGAAAAACCTGCAATAGAACGAATTTAGTGACATCTTCCCTCCCAATCTCTCCAGATAGCTGCCAATCCAATCACTTATGCCTGGTAATGGGATGGGAAGCTAAGACAGTATTCCTTTAGAAGTTCCAAGGCATCAAAGAGATAACAAACTCAGAAAAACACAGAGAGAGGGTGTAAAACCTGTTTGGATTGGGGTCTGTGATCTTATTCTGTATTAGATGGAGGAGGATAACTATGAGGGAGATGTTACATAGAGTGGCCTAGCTCATAGTGTGCAAACTGTCCCTAAGCATCCTTCAATGGAAACATGGCCTTCTAGCAGAAAGAGCCTACAAAGAAATGGCAAGCACTGATTGGAGTTCTTGTAAACACAAAACTCGGATTGATGGATAAAGAGTCTTCAAGAACAGGCCACGGATCATGTAAAGTTAGAGGTTGTTTTGAAGTGAGCATTTTCTTCTCTGATGTTCCTTACGTTTAAATGTTATGTTGTTCATGCCGCCTCTGCTTCCCTTCCAAAGGACACGAGAATTTTGTTGATTTCTAACAGCCCTGATCATGTGCCAGAAGTAGATCTCTAGCCATGAGATCTATTTCTCAAAGTTCTTTTTAGACAAACTGATGTGAAGGCCAACATCATATCAAATATTTAACACTGACATAATGTGAAGCAGTCTATCAATAAATCAGCTAAATCGCAAACTTTTATTGAGCCTTCAAGTTATAATCTAAATTTCCCCTCTTCTCATTAGCCTCTGCCTAGCATCGCTATTTCTCTGGCTCTAGTACACCGGTTCTCTGCATCTCAGGCAGCACGGCCCCTCTTATCACTAGTATTGGTGGGAGTTTCCATGAAGAAGTTTATTTCTCCTGGAGATTGCCACTACCTTCATCTCTCACTGCAATCTAGGCTTCGACTGGATACTGATGGGCCTCTGAATTCTGTGTTCCCTGCAGTGGGTGAAACCCTGGAGCCCCAAGAGCCTCCGGGCTGCACAGCTGCTCTGGGGGGAAGTGGCAAAGATAGCCTTCCTCTCCATTGGTGTTAATTGCTATTAGAGGGGCTTCAAGCAGTGTCATTTGTGCCCAAAGACTTAGAGAGTATTTGGCAAAAGAACTTCTCTGGTAATAACCTATATTCTCTAAGCTCTCCACAGAACTCAGAGGCAGTATCATGGAGATTTGTCTAGTACATAGACCCACCATAGCCAAGGCACAAACACCCGGTGCCAAGCTGGGGTTTCCTACCTTAGACATGTTGTGTGTCAGAATCCGTGCTCCCTGATACAACTTGACACATATGCTCAGCTCAGACTTCACTGTACTCAAAGGAATCTTATTTCAGTGCCCCATTGTCCTTCCCTCCTACTGGGTCTTGCTGGGAACATGGACACCCTGATTTCTTCTGTCTGATCTCCTTAACTCCAGATTATGGACATTTTTAAAAGAGATCCACTAGTCTCTTTATTCAGATTAAAATATTACCTGAGCCAAAAATTAGGACATGTGGTCTG
This sequence comes from Diceros bicornis minor, assembly GCF_020826845.1. Classification (NCBI taxonomy): domain Eukaryota; kingdom Metazoa; phylum Chordata; class Mammalia; order Perissodactyla; family Rhinocerotidae; genus Diceros; species Diceros bicornis. Next base: position 27,411,562 of record NC_080751.1, read on the forward strand.
AGACAGGATTTTTCTTTCCTTCTAATTTGAAAGTTATTATATGAAAAGACTTACGTAGTATTGTGGACTGAATATTTGTGTCTCCCCCAAATACACGTGTTGAAACCCTAATCACCAAAGTGATGATATTTAGAGATGTGATCTTTGGGAGATAATTGGGTTATGAGAGTGGAACCTCCATGATAGGCTGAGTGCCCTGAGAGAGTTTGCTTCCTCTTTCTCTGTCTGCCATGTGAGGACACAGCAAGAAGATGGCCATCTGCAAAACAGAAAGAGCGTTCTCATCAGAACTCGACCATGCTGGCACCTGATCTCAGACATATCAGCCTGCAAAACTGTAAGAAATAAACTTCTGTTGTTTAAGCCTCCTAGTCTATAGTATTTTGCAGACCGAGCTGACTAAGACACATGGTTATAAAATGTTTCACAATTGGTTTTGTATTTAACAAATAACTTTTTAAAAATCACATGCAACCAAGACCATCTTGGAAAATCTGGACATATGATTGCCTCAGCTTTAGTGCATGCCATAGTAATGATCTTGACCCGCTGAAAAAACGTACTCTGTCACCTCTACTTGGAGTTCTCTTATTGGTCAGTTCATTCTGTCAAGGTTTCGCTCCTGTATGTTATAGAATATATGGCATCTATATGGCAATTTATGAGAATCTTGCAAGTTAATTATGTTACATAATGATATTCTCTGGCTGTGTTTTCTATTCCTGGCCTGCTACTTAAATGGGCCATGGCACCTCAGTTTTCACTGGTACAACTGTTATATGTGCTTCAACTCACTTGCATTTCAACAGCTTTGGAGATTCATTATTTCACTTTCATCAAATTCTCTTCAAAGATCTTTTATAGATAAGATGCAGTCTTGGTTTTATGATGGGTCAAATATATGCCTCCCACCTCTCACCATTTGGCAGAATGTAAACTACCACTCCCTGTAAATCCACATGCGTGTTTGACCTTTGCTTCCCTTGGATTTGTTTCCATTTCTACTTTACAAATGTATGCCAGACTAGCTCCAAATTTCCCCCAAACCCTATGCTCCACAATTCCTCCAAGATACACATGCATGCGTGCGCACGCGTGTGCGCACGCGCGCGCACACACACACACACTCCTTCAAGTATATGCAATTGAAAGGGTATAAACTTCCAGTTGTAAGATGAATAAGGCCTGAAGATCTAATGTAGAGCATGGTGATTATAGTTAATAATATTGTATTATATATATGAAAGTTACTAAGAGAGTAGATCATAAATGTTCTCACCACAAAAAAGAAATGGTAATTATATGACGTGATTGAGGTGTTAGCTAACACTATGGTGGTAATCGTTTTGCATAATATAAGTGTATCAAATCAACATGTTATGCACCTTAAACTTTCACAATGTTATATGTCAATTATATCTCAGTAAAACTGGAAAAAAGTATATGTAGTTGAATCCAATTATGCATTTCTGTATTCTATTCTACGCACAATTTTGGAGAGACTTCTTGATTACAAAACAATGGGCACTTTGGAGCAGAGAGGGTAAACCATTGGTGAAGGTAGGATATGGAAACTATGAAGGTAGGATATGGAGATAGGAAATCTAGGGATTAAGTACTGGCTTTATAACTTAACTACTCTCTGTCTCAACTTACTCATCTTGGAAATAGGAATCATAATACTTGTTCTATGTACTTTATACTGTTATCAAAGCAAATAAAGGAAATACTTTGAAAAACATAAAATGATGTGCAAACATAAGTATGGCCGGTGTTAGATCTATTACTGCTTAAAACATCTAGATTACCTGAAGGATGCTCAGCAATGCCCAGGAGTCCCAGGCAGCATGGAGCTGGTATAATACCTGCACTTGCTAAGGCAAACTCTTATACCAATGAGGCTCATATCCATGGATATGGGCCTTATGGGCAGTTGTATGTTAGATTTTGTCTCATCCTGTAAGAAAATTTTCCTTCACCCATTCATTTGACAGAGAAAATCAAAACACGTGAGAAGGGATGATTGTCTCCAAAGAAAAGTGGAGTGATGATTGTCTCCAAAGAAAAGTGGGGTGATGATTGTCTCCAAAGAAAAGTGGGGTGTGGAGAGTGAGTGAAGCATGGAGAGATGCCTCTGTCAGGACAGAGGGAGAGAATGTGGAAAGTGTTTTGGATTCTGCAGCTGGAAGATACGGGGAAAGGACTAAGGAGGAAGCATCTTTTTTTAGAGTGCTAGACCCTTCAAGAAGGGAACACTGACCCAGTAAGTCTCAGGCAGAGTTATGAAGGACTTTAAGACCCATTGGTTTTGACTTAGGTGTGCTTATTTCTAAATTTCTGCCCCTTTACAAACACATTTGTTCTCAGCATATTGCAGCATATCTGCATTCCTAGCCAATTCCCTTGAATTCCTAATTCTTGTTAACAACTCTGGCAATTAACTAATTACTCCTTCCACTGAAGGGCTCGGGGAGGAAGGGACCAATGATTTATAGCAGCACAGCATCCGTGCTTGTTGAATTGAACTCAATGGTTGGAGTACTTCATTTAGAGAATAGATGGGCAGGTGAGTAGCCAACAGGCTGAAGCCAGTCAAAAGACTAAAATTGCCCAACAGATGACGGGTTGGAAGTGCTGCTTCCTCTGACTCTTTTGTGCCGTCTGTTTCTCACCTCCTCTGCCTGCTCCCAGAACTCTCGGGAAAACCTGATGCTGCTTGTGTGGGTCCAGTGCTGACAGTTCTACAGAATGGTGGACTCACAGTGTTTACGGAGTCTTAGAAGTTGTCTAGCCTATAAGTGCAGGAAGTTGTTCTACAATGCGCTAGTGAATGGCCGTTTAGACCCTTCTCAAATATTGTCAGTTATGACTTTGGAAAGAAGCTCATTCCTCTGCTGGACAACAGTGTTTGTTGCAGTCTCCCTTAAAGTGAGAAAAAATCTTCCTCTTTGTAATTTATACTCATCACTGATCCTGCTTCTATCCAGTGAGGCAATCCAGAATAACTCTGCTCTCCCTCCTAGATAATGTGCCTCCAAAATTTGAGAACAGCTTTTGTGTCCCAATATTCTTTCTTCACTGCAGTTCCCTAAAGCTTGTGGAGCATGGTCTTCTTATCTCTTTCCAGCACTCTTTTATTTTTCAAGGGTCTTCTTAAATTCCAGCACCAAAATCTTAATGTAATTGCCCATACCGCATTTCTTGTGAGCCCTGTCCCTGCCATTTAACATTCCCATATTATCTTTGGTCCCAGTAAACCACAGATTCTGGGGAAACTATTCAATTAAAGCCAGTAAAATGACCAGGAACATTCTGATGACATTTGCTAGTTCTTACCTGAAATAACTTTGGAGTCATCATTTCTGTTTCAACCACTGTTTCTGGGGCTGTGTGGCATGGCTTGAACTTTTGATGTGCTCTTTAAGAGAATCTAAATTTACTGAGTTAATAAAACTATAGGCAGTGGTAAAGGCAATAATAGAGCAGGAAGAGGTGAGCAATAGCATCAGTCAGAGGGAGGAAAAGGAAGGTTGCTTAGGGGAGAGGAAGAGAAACGGTTCCTGCAGAAAAGAAAAGTGGTGTGTAGAGTGGACAGGGAGTCACCCCAAAGGGCATGGTAGTGGACATGGAATCACCCCAAAGGGCGAGACTGACCACGTGTACATGATGTGAATCGAAAGATGCTAAAACACTACCAGTTCCCACATATTCCTTGCACTCCTCCCACCACCAGAAATCCCTGTGAGGTTAACTCCTTTTGCTTGAGGCCACCGTAAAAATGTAAATGTTCTCTGGGAGAGTAAAATATGAGTCCATTATCAACCAGTAACATCCTAGCTGTACTTGACCAAATTAGAACTAGCTGGTCACTGAGCGGACCCCTAAGGGAATAGGCTACAAAACGGATATACTTTAATTGGGGAAGAATAAAGAAGGATATAAAAAGACAAAGTTTCAAAACTTTGTGGTATCAGGGGGTGAATAGGAGGGATAGAGGTAAGTGTTTGGTGGGTAGTGAGCTGCCTGAGACAAGTGGGGTACCTCCATGGAGGCCTCTGGAGCCCTCAGCAACTGTGTGGAAGCTTGGAACTGGCTGAACACAGGGAGGATGCTAAAATGCAGCTAAAAATGAATAGCAATAAATCTCCTAGGTTGAAACGCTATGGAGGGAGGCCCTGAGGAAATGTCGATAGAGCTGGAGCTCAGGAACTCTGAATCAGCCAGATAGGCACGATGCCCTAGTTCTTTGATTTTTAATTATTATTTCCCACTTCTGAATGGACTTAAGAGCTGGAATTATAAGGGAAATATCATATGATTCCCTGCTTTTTTCCCTTTTTATTTTATTCTCTTTGATTTTCCCCATTTTATTGCAGCTATTTTCCTGGCCAAGCCCCACAAAAGTGGTGAATTAGCAAATGGAAGAGAGAAGGGGTCAGAAAGCAGATCATAAATGGGAAAAAAGATAAGGAAGAATAATTTTCATATTTTTTATAGTCGTGAACTAGAAGGACTCTCTGACTTGCAATGACAGAGAAGCAACTCAAGTAACTTAGGCTCAAGGGAAGAGTATATTTATTCCCATAAACAAAGAGTAGAAAGGGAGGGTCACCTCAGGAATACTTTGATCCTGAGACTTCAATGCTGGCATCTCTTTCTCTTTCTCCTTCTCTCCTCCCATCTCCCTATTTCTTATGTGTGCTTCTTTCTGCCTGCTAGGTTTATTCTTTCCTGTCATGGAGGGGCTTTCTGCATATTGTAGGCTTACATCTTCACAACCTCATGACCATATGGGAAACAGTTTCCTCTTTTTTTTTGGTTCAGTTTAAGTAAAATATAAAACAGAGAAGGGCTCTGATTTGCTCGATGTGGGTCATGTGGCTATTCCCAGAATGATCACCAGTCAAGGCGAAAGGTGCTGTAATTGACTTATTCTGGATCCCATCTTACTCCCATAGCCAGACAGCTGATATCTGGTACCAGCAAGGAGAGAAAGGATGTGGACATACAAATTAAGAATCTTAATAGAAAGGAAGATTGGAGGAGTCATGAGATAGTAGTGCCCCTATATTTCGAGTGAGAGTGAAGATCTTGGTGGGGTTTTTTACAACCTGCAACCTACTTACAAAATTTTGAAAGGACTCTATTAGTCTGCTAGGTCTACCATAACAAAATACCACAGACTAGGTGGCTGAAACAGCAGAAATTCAATCTCTCACAGTTCTGGAGGCTGGACGTCCAAGATCAAGGTGCCAGCAAGGTTGGCTTCTCCTCAGGACTCTCTCAATGGCTTGCAGATGGCCGCCTTCTCACTGTGTCTTCACAAGGTCTTTCCACTGTGCACACACACTCCTGGGGTCTCTCTCTCTTCTTATAAGAACACCAGTCTTATTGGATTAGAGCCCCACCACTTAAACCTTAATTACCTCCTTTAATGCCCTATCTCTAAATACAGTCACATTGGGTGTTAGGGCTTCAGCATAAGGATTTTGAGTGGGACACAATTCAGTTCATAACATGGACTAATCTAGGTTTCGCTAAGGAAATGGGCCCAGCTAAAGAATGGTGTTCGAGTTTAATTTCTTTCCCTAAATCTTAGAGCACAGGTATAAATCAGGGAGGATGAACCCATTTGAAACAAATGCACAGAATATTTGCAATGTAAGTGTTGAGGAGATTAAGATCGCGTGGTTACAACTGATAAGGCCATTGAAGACGAGATCTAGCGAACAGGCAAATGACACTGGACTAATCTGAGCTGAGAATTCTGCCCAACAGAAAGACTGATGTTAAGTTCCCAGAAGGGTCTCCCAAAAGTGGAGATCCCTAGACTTGGGAGAGGCAAGTGCTTCTGTGCCAAGTAAAGGACTAATGTGTCTCTAATCTTGTCTCATGAAGTTGGCCATGGTTTTTGGCAGTGCCATCATCAGAGAGCTAAGTTTTTAAAAATGTCTAGGAAAATATAATACTTATCTGCAAATGTGAATGCTAATGGAACCTTACTGCTGGCTAATTTCCATCAGAGGAAATAGCTACATATTCAAAATCTCTACGGGTAGATCCTTAAGATTATCATTGCTATTAAAAGGCAGTTTATACCAGAACTCTTGTTTGAACTAAAGTGGAAATGCAGTCTCTATACTGAGAGAATAATAACCTGGTAGTTTTCCTTATTTAATAGGAATAAATGAGGTTTGGGAAAATAGAAACAAAAGCATTCTTAGAAATCAACTAGGTCTGGGGAATAATTACTATTAGGATCCATTGAGCGGAAGTTGTGTGTTTGTTCACTTGGTGTGTGTAATTCGTTTATAATCCTCCTACCTATGTACAGAGACTACATTTGGTGTGTATATGTGTGCATGTGTGCATTGGGGGGGCGATGGAGAAGGGGAGAGAGAGAGAGACAGAGAGAGGTGGTGGACAGAGAGAACAAGTGAAAGAGAATGAAATCAATGTACGAGTAACATAATTTAGAAATTTATGTTTTTTAAAAAATATACTTTGTAAAGTAAGATAAACCTGGCGATGAGTTTTCTTTCTTATACCCAGGTTTATGTAAAAGAGGAAAAAGACTCATATACAAATGGAAATTTGTGTGTCATGCCCCCTGCAAATATAAGCATTGATGTGCACATATGTCCCAAATTAATTCTGAAGCAATTTCATACCCAGATTTGTGTTAATGCATTTAGAAAGTAATTAGTTGTCCATTCATTCATTAACAACATATTTAAAAACTTCTTGCAAAACCCCACCTCCCCCCTCAACAAAGTGGCACTTCTAAGAAGACAGAAGGGATATAAAATATGTCGGGTAAGATGGGAAAACAAATCAAAAAAAGAAAATTACATGTTAGTTGTAGAAGAACATTAGTCATAAAAACGGGATTTACAAAGAAAACACTTTGCTTTCCTTTACCTTTTCACACAAAAATGGTGAAGTTGTGAATCGGAGCTGCGTCAGTGGGTACTTTAGCATTTTATGATTCCAGTTTAGTTTAATGTTTTTCTCTTGGACATTATAATTTTTCTTCCACCTGAAAAGTGTTTTATAGTTTTCTAAGCAGTTTCACATAGAGTAGTTCATTTGTGGAACTAACAGCATTTACATGGGATCACAATATTCTAATAGAATTGTGCAATTCACGTAATGAGTTTAACTTGTTATTAAAACGGATGTCACTTGGATAAGAGTGAAGGAGGAACCAGACTGGTCAACGCTCTTGAGGTAAGTGCTGACCATTCCTGATTTGTAAGAGGCAGGGGTCCGTGTGTCTTTCTTCAGGCCTCCTGATTCTTGTCTTTTATGTGTATACTGCCTATCCTTTGTCTGTCTCCATTTTCAGTTAGCACAGAGGATGACTTAGGGCAGAGAAAGTAGGAATCAAAGGGCTTAATATCCTACTCTGTACCTACTAAGGGTACAAGAAATATGTATGCTTATTTTTTGTTTGCTTGCATATATTTTGTAAAAAAAAAAAAAAAAAAATACCGAAGTTGGGATCCAAACGAGCATACTTGGCCACTTCTTAGTAGCTGACATAAAGATTTGGAAATATTTTATGCAGAGGTTAGCAGAAACTCCAAGCAGTGTTTAGGATGAGCTGTTAGCATTTTGCACCACTAAAATGCCCCTCTAGTCTTAGCATAGAGAGAATAGACCATACCTAGTGTTGAATGACCGTGTCTATTCTTTCTTCAGCTCTTCTCTGTTAAAACATTGATGGAGGGTTGATTTTCCACCTTCATACTCCCTTAAAATCTTATTTTTGGTAAAAATGCAAAATCATCTAGGATGGGATAATCAATTGGATAGTTATTGATTTTGAGATATTCTCAGAAAAAGGAATTTATGGGTCTGAGACAATAGAGAGGAAATGGGGGAATAGGAGGTGAAAATAAAATTACTTTGGGTGAATATGACCATGGACAAAACATTTTAACATTCAAAATGGGAGGCTAAAGGCACAAAGATACCCTGTCCCCTTCACGTTTTCCTTAAGAGCTGTGACAGAGATTGCTCGTTTCCATTCTCCTCATTTTTTCCCCCTTATAAACACATCCCCTGCATTGTTGGGTGTGGCGATGTGCCCAGCTAAACAACTGCATGACCCAGCCTCCCTTTCTCCTTCTTGTTTATATCAGCCTTCAGTTTTTGCACTATGGTTAGACTTTCTGATGCTGTGCTGAACACCTCTTGTGCATGCCTATTATTCCAGACACTGTTAGGTGACCAGCTTCACTCAGGTTCCTTTCCCTTCCCAATCCAGAGACTCTCTAATCATTGCCTTCACATGAGAAACTAGTAGGAACTTCTTCGACACTCAAGGAAGTACCAACCCAGAAGTGTTAGTGGTAGTGTATAAAGAGAGTTAATATATCTTGGGACTACTAAGTACCTTTACCAATGGGGGATGATGGACAATGGATCCATTGTCCTCTTTCTTTCTGTCAGAAGGTCCTGAGATGTATTTCATAAAGCTTCTCTGACAGCCCATGGAACACTGCAATAGGTCATCCATAGGGGTGGTATCTTAATAAAGAAACCTTGTATTGGCATTCCTTTCCCCTCTTATACACTTCCTCTATCCTCTACTCCTGCCCACAAATAAACTACCTATATATTAGCCTTTGCCTCAGACTCCTCTTTCCAGAGATCTCCTCTTCCAGAGATTCCAGACCACAACAGATAAAGTCATGGAGTAATAAACCAGTCCTGGATTGCCCAACTGAGCATCTTGATTGCTTCCAAGTTTCAGAAATTATGAATCAAACCACTATAAACATCTATGTGCAGGTTTTTTGTGTAGACATTAGTTCTTTTTTATAATTTCTATTCTCTATTTAATGAAACATCATTCTTGTATTTTCCTTTAGTTCCTTAGAAATGGTTTACTTTAGTTCTTTGAATGTATTTTAAATAGCTTATTTAAAGTCCATCTACTAAGTATAATTTCTAGGTTTCATGAGGAGAGTTTCTATTGGCTGACTTTTTTACTGTGCATGTGCCATACTTTCCTGTTTCTTTGCATCTCTCATAATTTTTTGGTTGAAAATTGAAAACAAAAAAAATATTTTTCCAATATTATATTTAAATAATAAAATGTAGCAACTCTGGAAGTCAGATTTCCCCTTCATCATCTCCAGGTTTTGTTCTTGCTGCTTTTTTTTTTTTATTTTTGTGGCTGTTTGTTTAATTACTTTCCTTAACTAATTCTGTAATATCCGTATTCTTTCATGTGTGGTCATTGAAATATCTGCACGGTTAGCTTATTGGCTAGCTTATTTAACAAATTACACTGAGATCTCCTTAAATGTCTTGAACCAATAATTTTCTGGGGAAAAAGCTGTTTTTAGAAGGCGATCTCTGAGTATACTGAAATAAAGAAAATCCATGCAAATTGGGGTTTCCAGGGAACTTCCAGACAGGTAACATAATGAAAATTCCATGAGTACGGAACTTTTGAGGAGGTCCAAACCTTTTCTGTCCATGCCAGTGGCTGTTAGACAGCTGGTTTTTATGCCTACTTCGATTGTGAGGCCTTTTGTTTTCAAGGATTCTGTGGATCTGGAGAGACAGTTATGGGAAAACGACAAGTTAGAATGCCACACAGGTTGCTCTTCTTACCATGATTCAACTATTTTTCTTGCATAAACACTTCTTAGGTTTTTGCAAGGCTTTGGTTAATTTCCAAAATTCTGAAAATATTTATTTGAGTATTTTTGCTAGTGCTCTCATTGCTTCTATAAACTAGTGGAGTTTTGGAGGTCCTTATCTGCCATGCCTGCAGTGTTACTCCCAGAATTCTGTCTTAATTAAAGAATGAAGGGGAAATCAAGATATTCTCAAATGAAGGAAAACTAAGAAAATTTGCCACCAAGTAGACATTAGGCATTTCTTCTCCTCTTGAGTTTCTAAATTATTTTTGTCTGTTGTGGTTCTCAATGTATGTAGAGGAAACATTTAAGACAATTATGTAATGGATATAGGAGGGTAAAGAGGTGTAAAGGGAGGTAATGTTTCTACATTTCACTCAAACTGGTAAAATGATGACAGCAGTGGACTCTGATAAGATGTGTATATATAATGTGATACCTGGAACCATCACTAAAAAATATAAAGGGATATAACCTCAAAACCACTGTATATAAATCAAAATGGAAGTATCAAATGTGCAATTAGTCCACAAAAAGGCAGGAAAAAGATATTAGTGAAACAAAAACAGAGGGAACAAATAGAAAACAAAAAAAGAGGCAGACTCAAGCTCTAACATATCAATAACTATATTAAATATAAAACAGCTAAATATACTAATTAAAAGACAAAGATTGGCAAGATAATGACCTAGTGATATGTTGTCTACAAGAAATTTACTTAAAATATAACGATATAGGTATATTGAAAGTAAAAGGGTATAAAAAATATATATGTAAACATTAATAAAAAGAAAGCAGGGGTGGCTGTATTAATATTATATGAATTAGACTTCAGAACAAAGAAAATTAGCAGGGACACTACATACTCATTAGTTGATTAGTACACCAAGAAGATATACCAATCCTAAGTATTTATGCACCAAGCAACAGAGCTAAAAATACGTGAAGCAAAAACAGATGGAACTGAAAGGAAAAGTAGACAAATTCACAATTAGAGTTGGAAATTTTAACATCCTTCTTTTAGCCATTGATAATACAAGTAGTAAGAAAATCAGTAAGGTTCTAGATGTTCTGATAGGATCTATTTGACATTTATAGAACATTTCATTCAAAACAACAGAATACACTTTGTTTTCAAGTGCTTATGGAACATACACTAAGATAGAGCATATCCTGGACCATAAAATAAACCTTACATATTTAAAAGAACTGAAATCATACCAATTGTGTTCTCTGACCACAGTACAATTGAATGAGTAATCAATAGCAGAATTATAATGGGCCAATCACCAAACTACTTGGAAACTAAACAACACACTTCTAAATTATTCAGGGATCAAAGAAGAAGTCTCAAGGGAAATTAAAGAATTACATTGAATTGAATGAAAATGAAAACAACACATCAAAATTTGTGAGACACAGATGAAGTAGTGATGGGAAGGAAATTTATGGCAGTAAATGATTACATTAGAGAAAAGGAACATTTTCAAACCAATAATCTAAGCTTCCACCTCAAGAAAGTAGAAAAAAAAAGAGCAAAATAAACTGAAAGCAAGAAGAAGGAAGGAAATAATAAAGAAAAGAGCAGATAGCAGAAAAATTGAAAATACTAAAACAATGGACACAATCAATAAAACAAAGAGCTAGATTCTTGGAAAAGATCAATAAAATTGACAATCTTTTAATAATACTGACAAAGATAAAAGAATGAAGACACAATTTACCAATATCAATAATGAAATAGGATATAGCATAACAGACTCTGAAGACTATAAAAGTATAATAAGGGAATAATGTGAACAACTCTACATACAAAAATTTGACAACTTAGACGAAACAGACTAATTTCTTAAAACGTACAAACTACTCCAACTTGCTCAACATGCAGCAGATAATTTGAATAGTCCTATAAATATTAAGCAAATTAAATTTTTAGGTTAAAATTTTCTGAAAAAGGATTTACAGGCCCAGATTGTTTCACTGAAGCAGTCTACTAAACCTTTAAAGAAAAATTAGCACGAGTTCTACACAATATCTTCCAGGAAGTAGAAGAGGAGAAAACATTTCTCAACTCATTTTATGAAGCTCATTTTAGGCTGACACCAAAACCAGGCAAAGATAGTACAAAAAATTAACAATAGAATTTATCAGTGATATTAATAACTGTTTATTTGAAAATACATATGTATATCTATGTAATCTATATATCATAATTTGGCAAGTCTGATTAAGAAAAAAGTGACGCTACATAAACATTTGATTTGTGAAAGGAAATATAATTACAGATGTGGAAAATATTTAAATAGCAAGAGAATACCATGAGCATATTTAAGGCAACAATTATTAATTCTATTTATACTGATATTTTAATGAAATGTATATATTTACACTGAGTGTATATATATTTAAATTGACTCAAGAAAAGCTGGACTAAATAACAATAGATGGATGCTGAAAGTCAGTCAACTGTGGATTTCCAATCCTGGTAATGATGAATCAACTATCCTGTTGAAAAAACCTGAAAATGTAGATGAAATATTAAAAAATAAAATACGCTTGAAGGCATTGGAGTGTTAGGTAAACACTGAAAACTTATCAGACCAAAACATCAGGAAGTCAGACATACAGAGAGGTGAGCCTAGCATTTAGGGCCAGTTTTATTCCAGAGCATTTGCTGATACCTGATTCAGTGAGCTGGAATGAGAACAAAGAATGGCAAATAACTAGAAGCTAAAAATAAGCATCTTAAAATTTTTATGAAAATACTAGATTTGAACAATGTAATTATCACAATTGAGAACTCAATGTACAGATTTAACAGCATATGAGGTACAGCTGAAAAGAGAAATAAGAAACTAGTACATAGGTCAGGCGGAAAAAATCATAAATTCAACACAGAGAAACAAATGGAAGGAAAATACAGAAGAGAGAAAAGACAAAAAGAGAAGTTCTAACATACATGCTAAGACACACCACACACCCAGAAGAAATGTAGAGAGAGTTTGATAAAGAGTAATATTTGAAGAGACAACACCTGAAATATACATACAAATTACAAATAAATTATCGTGAGTCCCAAGTAAAACAAATTAGGAGAAAATTACAATTATCATGAGATAATTGAGTCCTACTGATAATTTGTCCTATTGAGAAGTAAGGACAAAGAATAAGATCTCAATAGCATTGAGCAAAAAGACAAATTGCTTTCAAAGGAGCCACAACTTAACTGACAGCAGACCTCAGGACAGAAACAATGGAAGCCGGAAAACATTGAAATGCTATCTTCAAAGTGCCGAAAGACAAAGGTTAACCTAGAATTTTACAACTAGTGAAATTATCCTTTGGAAATAAAGACATTTTCGAAAAATAGTAAAAATAAATTCATCTATAATAGCAACACACTAAAATTAATTCCAAAGAGTACTCTTCAGAAGGAAATGAAATGATTTAATGTATGAAGAAGAGAGAGAAAAGTACAAAAAGGTAAACATATGGGCAGATCTAAATGAATATTGACTGTAAAAATAAAATGAATAATACTTTTTAGAGTTTTACACACACAGAGAGAATCAAAATATAAAGCAATAGCAGCTTAGAAGATATAAGAATGGGAAATGGAGTTAAAGTGTTTTGAGGTCCTTGAAATGCCCAGGAAAAAATGAAAGTACCATCTTATATCAGCTTTTTATATGTCAAGAATTTATGATCTAATCTCTATTATTATCAATAAAAATGAACACACTTTATTTAGAGTGTCACACACTTCTCTAAATTAACTGATAAAACCAAGCAGAGAATAAAACAGTAAGAAGATAGAATATTTCAACAATACAATTTACAAACATAATGTGACTGATATAGATATAGAATACATCTGCAGAATATACATCCAACATCTGCAGAATATAAATTCATATGAAGTGCACATGGAACATTAACCAAAACAGATTATCTGTTGATTCATATTGAAAGTCTAAACACATTTCAAAGGATTGTAGTCATGCTGAGTATGTTCACTGACCACAGAGCAAATTAAGCAGGTAAACAAAAACAAAAATATAGCTAGTAAAATCTTATATGTTTGGAAATTAAGAAGTATACTTCTGAATAGATTTTGAGTTAAAAAAGAAATTACAGAGGAAATCATAAATTTATGAGTGATAATGAAAATACAACTTTCAGGTTGCAGCTAAGGAAATTTAGAGGAGTAGTTGTAGATTTAAATGAACACGTAAGAAGATAATAAAGATAAAAAAATAATCTGAACATCAATCTAAAGAAATTAAGGCAAAAAAGAATGATGTGAAACTGAAAGAAAGTAGAAGGAAGAAAATTATAAATACAGCAGAAATTAAAGAAATAGAAAACAAAGATGCAATAAAGTCAAATGTTAATTCTTTGAAATGTTTTGAGATACTTCTGAAATTAATAAATTTCAGTTATCGAATAAAACTGGTGAGAAAAAATCAAAATCAAGAATGAAGAAAGAATGTTGTTACAGATCTTACAAATAATATTATGCTTATATTATGAAGTAGTTTATGCTAGACATTTAAAATTTTAATATTAAATGAGCAAATTCTTAGGGAAAATTCCTCTTACAAAAATGAGAATAAAAAGAAATAGAAAATGTAAATGTACACAACTGTTAAACAAAAATGACTTCCTTATTAAAAGTCTTCTACAGAAAATAAAATATACTCCATGGCAAGTTGGCTTCATGAGTGAATTCTACAAGTTATTTAAGAAGAAAATAATGACAATCTTATGCATCTTCTTCTGGAGAATAGAAAACAAAAATAAAATTAGAGAACACTTCCAACTCAATTTCTGTCTTGTTCATAACCTCTATACCAAAACTGATGAAGAATTACAAAAAGGGCTATTACAGGTCAATTTCTCTTCTAAACATAGATGGAAATTTCTAAACAAAAAAAGAGCAAACTGAATGCAACAATAAATAAAAATGGTCATATTTCATAATGAAGTTGGTTTTATTCCAAAAATGCAAAGTTTAACATTAGAAAATTAATTAATATAATTCAGCACATCAACACAGTAAAAGGAAATAAAAATATATTTTCAATAAATACAGAAAAGGCAATTGCAGAAGCGTTTGCTATTTATGATTAAAACAAACACATAATCAAAACATCTTAACCAAGTAAGAATAGAAGGAACTTCTCTTCATCTGTTAAAATATAACTGTAAATAAACTTGAAGCAAATATCATACCTAATGGCAAAATATTGAAAGGTACTCAAGATTGGGAATGACTCAAGGATGACTCTACCAGTACTATTTAACATTTCACTGGAAGTCCTTTTCAGGGCAATAAGATTTAAAAAGAAACTACAGAAATAAGAATTAAATGAAAGAATTACACTTTTTACTATTAAAGATGATATGATTATAATCATAAAAATTTGAAAGAATCTTTCAGAAGAATTATTAGAATTAATGAATGAGTGAGCAAAAATCAAAAATCAATTATATTTCTGTATACGAGCCTCAAAAAGTTAGAAGAAAATGAAACATATCAGAAGAAACCATTTCAATGCACAAATATAATAACTTATTTAGAGCAAGTCTAATGGAAGATGCATATAACTTCTACACAACAAACTATAAAACAATATTGAGAGAAAAGAAAGAAGTTCTAAAGAAGTGAAAGAAATACCATGTTCACTGATTGGATGACTCAAGATTGGAAAAATATCATTTCTCCCCAAATTGATATTAGATTCAATACAATCCCAAACAAATTCTCCAGTATTATGGAAATTGACAAGCTAATTCTAAAATTTATATGGAAAAGGGTCAAGAATATTTGCCAGGACTTGTTCTATTAGATACCAAATTTATAATGAAGCTACAGTGTGGTAATGAAAAATATACTTACTACATAGATCAGAAACAGACACACACATATATGGAGACTTGACTTATGGTGGAGATCCTTATAGAAAAGTAGAAATGAACAATTTTTTCACTAAACTTTGGTAGGTCAATTAGATATCCATATGACAGAAAAAACACTTTTTTGACCATTACCCAACACCAACAACAAAATCAGCTTCGTTTTGGTTGTAGAAACCTACAACCTCCTACCTCCAAATGGGTTGGAGATGTGAATAGGTACTTCAAAAGGAGAATATCTAAATTACCAATAAACATATGGAAAGATGCTCACAAAAGCCAGCTGTAAATTGAAATAACTGAGAGATATCAGTACATGTTCTCTAGACTAATTAAAATGAAAAAGACTGATAATGGAAAGCTGTAGCAAAAAGAGAGGTTGTGGAGCATTGCTGCTGGTCACTGCTGCTGGGAATGTCAATTAATATCATTGTTTGGCATTATCTACTAAAGCATTTCTATTCCTTGGGAGACCCAATGGAAATACATGTGCATATGTATCAAGAAACATCAAAGGATGTCAATAGAAACGTGGCTCATCATAGCCAAACCTGAAACAACATATTAGATAAATAAACTGTAGTACATCTGTATAATGAGATATTATACAGCAATGAAATGGATATATTATTGCTACATGTTGAAACATGATGAATTCACAGACAAATAATGTTGAGCAAAGGAAGTTGGACATGAAAGGGGACACATACTATATGATTCCCCTTATATTCAGTTCAAAAGCAAGGAAAACTAAACTATAATGCTCATAACTAAGATACTGGTTGCGCTTGAGGAGGAAGAAGAATGCAGTGACTGGAAGAAGGTAAGAAAAGAGGTCATCTTGGGTCCTGGTAATAGTGTGTCATGATCCGGTTGGAAATTACATAGAGGTTCACTTGTGATAATCGCTGAGCTCTAAACTATTTTCTATGTACTTCTCTATATGTTTCTAATATCTGAATTATTTAAAAAGTTTAAATAGTGAATTATATTCCCCAAAGTCTGAAAGAAATCATACATTATAAAGATATTCCAAAACCTAGAAAGAAATGAAAAGAACTTTCCCAGTCTGTTCTGTAATACTAGTACCTTTAATTCCCAAACAAGACAACAACAATATAAAAAGTAAACAAAAAACAAAACTAAAAGCCAACCTTATTATTAAGCATAGATGTAAATGTAAGCAAATATGTCAAAGATAAACAAATATATTAAATACAAGCAAATTTTATCTAGTCATGGATAATACTAAATCCTGAACAAGGTAGATACATCTCAGATATGCAAGAATGGTTCAATGTGAGAAAATCTATTGATATAATTAATTAAAAGAGTAAAAGAAAAACAACATATGACATTTCAATAGAGAATAAAATATCTTTCATATAAATCAATATCCATTCTCAATAAATATTTGAATGAAATAAAGGCACAAGTTTTTTTTTTTTTTAAAGCCAATAAAAAAGGCAATAAAGGTTTCGAAGGAAAAAATTAGAACACTCCTTTTAAAACCCTGTGGTTGAGAAGGCTTTCTAGAGCAGGAAAAAGAGAAAAAAATTCAGAATCTACAAAGGAAAGATTGACAGATTTTATGACATAAAAATTCAATATTCTATGACAAATATTCCATAGGCTAAGAAAAAAAGACAAATGACAGGCTGAAAGAAAATAACTGAAGTATATAAAAAATGATCAAGCATTATCTATCTATTTATCATCTATCTATCTATCTATCTATCTATCTATCTATCTATCTATCTATCTATCTATTTATCTGGAGAGAGAAAGAGAAAGAAAGAGAACATGAGAGACTCAACAAAAAAAGCATGTACCTCAATAATTATCCAAAAAAATGAATAGTCAGTTCAAGAGAAGAACAAATAGAAACGACCCTAAACCTTTAAATAGACACTAAACCTTAAAAAAAAAAATCAGAAATATTTGAATGAAAAAAAGATACTTTAAAGGATTAAAAACAGTTATATAGTATTTTACCATGTGTAGGGAAGTGTGAACCATCATACACTATTGGTAGTAATGTAAATGTGTATAGCCTTTTCAGAGGGGTAATTTGTCAATTTTTATCAAAATTCCCATAGACTGACCTAGATATTCCACTTTTCAGCATTTACTCTTTTATTTATTTATTTATTTATTTATTTATTTTTATTTATTTTTTTTTTCAGCATTTACTCTTGATCAGTTCTTGCAAAGCACACAAAGAAGCAAGTAAAAAGCTGTTCATTGTGGCAAATTATTATTTGTTTTTGGTAACTGAGAACAATTGGGGGTAAAATATCCTAATAAGTTTCAATAATCCAATATGTATATGGGTTAAGTTCGTTCATGTTATGGAAAACTATTCAGAAATCTAAAAGAATAAGGTGGATTTATAAATAGTGAAATAGAAAGATCTTCAAAAGAATTATCAAGTGGAAAACAAGTTATAAATCAGTATTGAGTACTATCCTATTTATGTAAAAGCAAACCATTTATTTTTATATTAAACATATATATGTGAATATGTACTTTGTGTAAGTGAATAGCACAAAGTCAGGCAGATACACTTAAGTGATACCAGTTGTAGCGATTAGTTCTGTGGAGAGGTGTGAGATGGGTGTTATGTGAAGTGAGATTTTTGCTCTTTAGTCTATCCAGCTACCTGTTGTTTCAATTCATAACACAAACTTATGTTTGTGCATTTTTTGTGTAATTAAAATATGAATTACAAATATACTATAACACTCACTTGTATCAAGGTATATGGGTTTATCAGCCTCTCTATGAGATTTATTTTTCAAGAATGCAAATCTATACATTTGTGTGTCCCAACAAATCATCTCTGGTGTCAAATAATGAAATTCTAACTTGAAAAAGCAATTCTAAGAAAACAGTCTAATAGGAAAAAGGAGTAATAAAAAGTAGTAAAGAGTTGTAGTAACATAGTAAAAAATGAAACACAATAGGTTATACCTTTCAGCTGAATTCAGCATTTGAGAACATTTAGAACGTCAAGACTTACAGATTACTCTCAGAAAGATCCCCACCTAATATTTTGATACAAAAATGGCTCTATATTCTATCTGATATTTATTGCAGAATGGAGGACCTGCACAGGAACATTCCATCCTCCACCTCTTCATTCCCCACTTCCCTTATTATTCTGGCTTCATGGAGAGAGTATTGACTTCTATTCCAACCATGTCTTTCTTAGTGGGACTCCCCTTCTGGACCCTAGGGACCCTGAGTAACTAGTTTGTGTGACAGCAGTTCTGTATTTTTGGATGATGAAAATTGATTTTCCTCCTCTTAGCAGGTGCAATCTCTGAGTGAGCCTTTCCCCTCACGACTTGTGCAGAGTATGCCATCAATAGTGGGACAGTGGATGAGGAGGAAAGTGTGGCGCTCTCAGTACACAACACCAAGGGGCCCAGTGAAGCCTTGCAGCAATGAGGGTACACTAGAAAAAAACTGTAATAATAAACTTAGTTCAGAACTGTTTCCTTCTTGGCACTTCCTGGACAAGTTCAGTATCTATATGAATTTTCTGGGATTATCTATATGGACAGATCTTTATGCGAGGCCTATTATGATCTGTACAGTTCTAAATGGATCATTCTTGTTGAACTTTAGTAATGAGAAGACTTACTTTAAGGAAAATAATAATAATTATAAAGAATCTCAATGTGGCTTAAATTATGTTTATTATAATGCCACCTATATATTTTCAAACATAAATAAGTCTTATTGTGCTTACAACTCTTTTACAACTAGGAAAGGCTAGCTGCAGAGATGAGACTATTTTGGTACACAATGGACTAACTCAGAGATTTTGAGTTGGGAAATAAATACAAAAGTACATTTTGTGCTTGCATATAGGATAGATTTGGAGTTTTGAGTCTAGAGACAGGGTAACTAGTCAGAAAGTTATTGCAAGTTGCTAGGACTAAGTTGTTAAGTGGGTGAGCATGTATATGATGGCTATGGGATCAGGGGAGGGGGGTTAAATGCACATAGGAAAACAAGAGTCTTTCTTCAAAGATGGGAAAACTCAAGAGAAAAGCCTTCTAAAGTACTTGGTATTTTTAGATATTTGTTTAAAAAGGTGAGATTGGCATCTATTAGTATAAGTTAGTGTTGCTAAGACCTTCAGAGATTGGGAAAGAAAGAGTGTGGTTGGAGGGTAGAGTTACCAGGCTGGTTTATATCAAAATCAAGTCCTTCAGGAATAAATACACAAGACAAGCAGACAGTCTGCAATGACAATTTACGAGAGAGTTTCTAGGAGAAGCCACACGAAACAGTAGTTCATCTGGATATCCAGAAGCTGTGGACAGTGCAGACTTCATCCAAATGCTCTGTGGTGCTCCAGGTTAATTTTCCCTCCTCAAGTCCTCAACTATTGCATGTGCTATAAATAGTAGTTTGTCTCCTTGCTGGAGGAGAAAATAAATGAGGCAGAGGTATAGAAAGAACACTTTTTAATGCTTCAGATAATTATATGTTGTGGAGGAATTCTAGAGAGGATGAAAGAAAATCTGCAGGGTTCAAGTCCAAGAAAAAGATTTGGGAAAATCACAAGAAAGCAAAATCAGGATCATATACAGGAGACAAAAAAGCAAAGGATGTAAGAAGCACCTCAAAGATGTCCCACTTCTGATTTATGTGGAACAAATGTACCTATTAATACAAATAAGCGTCGATTTCTAATGATTCTGAATTTGATGGGACAAGTGATGATCCATGCCAAAGAACAGGACTTGTTTTGCTGGAAAAGTGTTTAGGTCATTAAAATTATACAAGGGATGATGTCTTAGCGATTTGACCAAGAGCTCTGAAGATAACTTTGAAAGAGAGAATCAAAATTGCCCAGCAAAACCTTAAGGGAAAAATAGTAAGGGTAAGTACAGCAAATGGTGTGTCCAAGAGAAGAGTATACAAAGTCCACAGTATTTTCCTGTAAGAATAATACGGGCATTCATATGTTACTACAAGAAGTGGCTGACAATGGGGAGCAAACAATTAAGTTAAGAATTGGATACAATGACTAAAAACATATACCTAGTGTGTGACTTGGGATTGGAATACAGAAATACAAAAGCAAATCTGCCTGGATTATGTAAAAAGTCTTTTTGGTAGTAATTGATTCC
The DNA here is from genome assembly GCF_020826845.1 of Diceros bicornis minor. NCBI lineage: Eukaryota > Metazoa > Chordata > Mammalia > Perissodactyla > Rhinocerotidae > Diceros > Diceros bicornis. The sequence continues at coordinate 27,432,290 of NC_080751.1, forward strand.
TCAATGAATCAATGTGGGGATTTGCATTGGAAGAATTGTAAATATATATTATATAATATATAAAAACACATAATATATTATACTTAAATATAGATGAAGTCCATGGTCCAGCATCTGAAATATGTTCAGATTTCTGGATCCCACATTTTAAGGACACTGTGCAAAAGCTGGTGGTCATTCAGAGGTGCACAAGTAGAAAAATGCCCTGGCTGGCAATCCTTTCATGTAAAAAGTGGGATAGTAAGGAAAAAGAAGAAAATACCTCCATGTTGCATGATTACTCTTCCAAATATTTGGAGAGCTGTTGTGTTGAAGAAGGACTAGCCCTCTTCATCGTAATAGAGGGCACACTTGAACCAACAGGTTAAATGTGCAAGGAGATGGATTTTAGCTAAGTATCAAGCAAAACATTCTCTGTAACAATAAAACCTTCTCTACCTCGGAGCAGCCTTCCTGGGAGGCAGGGATGTTTCAGTCCCTAGGAGTGACCAAGCTGAGGTTGGGTACAAACCGCCAAATTGCTGCAGAGGATTTATTTGTTGGATGGACCATTGAACTAGGTTAGTCTTGAGGTTCCTTCCAACTTCAAAATTTTATTATTCTGTGAAAATAAATTAAGATCTGACTATTTCAGACTGTGGCAGCTCTTCATATGTAGTTTATAATTTGTCCATGAAAGTAAACTTTGGGGAGAAATTATAAAAAACCATCAACCAGAGCAAGGCTAGGATAATGGGAAATACTTCCAAATCAGATACTTTGAAACTTACAACGCTTGTTTAAACAAACAAGGTGATGGATAGATAGATAGATGTGCAGATGAATATAAAGATACGGATAGATATAGTTATTCATTACTTTGTAAACATATCTCATATGCTTGAAAACATCCAGATACTATAAGGCATCTTCCAGTGAGCAGTTCTTGAAGTGGCAAGGGAGGAGTTAATCTTTTGTCCTCAAAGCCCACAGGAATGTTTATCAACTCCGGAGCAGGCCTCCTTTCTTCCTTTTGGTGAGTTAAGCCCGTCTCTGCTTTGTTTGACGCTGCCCATTTGAGGAAAGCTTATCCCTGACCTTCTGCCAGAGAGACTGATGACAAGGACGGTTTGCACTAACCTTGACATTCACCAGGGTAAATGGCTTTTTCCACGAGTAGTCGGCAAACAAGGAGAGCCAGTCAAGAGCTAATGAATCTGCACCTGAGAGAAACTGAACAACAATTGTGCTTTTAAAGAAGAAAAGAGTCCTTGGAAGGTGTGGGCCCATCTGGTGCTTAAACATTCAGGGGAAATCAACTCTTTTAGCCAATGCAGTTTGAAAATAAATAAATAAAAACAACCCCTGGTCTTAAAATCTTCCGGGGGGGGTCCTTTTAAAGTTTGACCCTCTGGTCTTTCCTGCCTTGAATGAACTCGCTGTGCCCTTCTTTGGAGCCCCGGGAAGATAAGAGTGACGTTATGGAGTGACCAGGATGGCAAGGCACATTTTTTCAGTCACCACTTATGCCACTCAGCCCAAATCCTTCTCCACTGAGTTCAAGGGAAGTAAATTGTGAATCTTATTTTTTTTGAGTGGCTCAATTTATCTACTGTATATGCTATAAAATTCCACAAAAATAATACCGCATGCAACTTCCCTGTTATAGACAATCAGACAAACTAATATTCTCCACGGGATCCCTGTGTAGATGTAAATCCCACTGGTCAAACTAAAAATTGTAGCCTTTGTTATTTTGCATCCAAAGCCCCACTCAATACCCTATGAATTCGGCCCTTATTTCTCCAATACAGATTACTCTGTTTTCATCGTGTCTGTGTATTACAGTATCTTTTATATAATTTTATTCTTTTTTTATTATTTTTTATTTATTTATTATTTTTTTTTTGAGGAAGATCAGCCCTGAGCTAACATGCGTGCTAATCCTCCTCTTTTCGCTGAGGAAGACGGGCTCTGAGCTAACATCTATTGCCAATCTTCCTTTTTTTCCCCCAAAGCCCCAGTAGATAGTTGTATGTCATAGTTGCACGTCCTTCTAGTTGCTGTATGTGGGACGCAGCCTCAGCATGGCGGGAGAAGTGGTGCGTCGTGTGCGCCCAGATCCGAACCCGGGCCTCCAGTAGTGGAGTGCGTGCAGTTAACAGCTAAGCCATGGGACCGCCCCTAGCTAATTTTATCCTTAGTACAAACCTACTAGGACTATTCTTTATTTTAGGTGTGTATACATTGGTTCTTCACTAGATTTGTAAAAAATTATTCAGATTATGAGACATTTTTTATCCACCACAGTATGTTACTCAATTTTGGGATACTTAATGAATTTAGCATGGAAATGTATGCTGGTGCCTTACAAAAGTTGACCAACTATGTTTTCCCAAGCTTTCATCAGTTTTTTGCTTATTGTCATGTAAAGTCAGTGCTAGTATTCTCACCGAGATGACTTTATCTACCACACCAAAAGTGTTTCTACATTTCCAGTACTCTGTTCTTTTTTTGTTTTAATTGTTACATAATAATATACATAGGAAAAAATGCATAAATTTTAAGTATACAATGCAAGGCATTTTTACAAAGTGACACATCCGTGCAACCACCACCCAGATGAAGAAATTGCACATTATCAATACACCAGAATCCTCCCTAATGCTTTGTCACAGTCACCTCTCTTCCAAGGTAACTCCTGTGTGTCTAGAATTCTGTTTAGTGTTACGTTTGTGAAATTCATCCATGTGGTTGAGTGTAGCTGTGGTTTGTTCATTTTCAGTGCTATGTAAAATTCCCTATTTATTTATCCAAACTCATGTTAACGAACATTTGGGTTGTTTCTATTTTTTATTGTCATTTGTTATTAGGAATGCTGCTGCTGTGTACATTTTTATACATGTATGCATTTTTGATGGGAGTGAAATTGCTGGGTCATAGATAATGCATATGTCAGCTTTAAAAATATTATCAAATAATTTTCTTAATCTATAAGAGTTTCTCTTGCTCCATAACGTCTCAATACTTGGTATTGCAATATTTTCTTTTTTCCCTTCTCTTCCTTCTTTGCCTTTATTTTTTTCTACTTTCACCTCTCTGGGGGAGGGAGCCATGTTAATTTGTGGTTTTAGTTTCCATTTTCTTAATACTAATGGTGTCAAGCATCTTTTCAGATGTTTATCGGGTTTTTAGATGTCATCTTTTGTAAACTGACTTCAAGTCTTCCGCTCATTTTTTTTAAATGGGTTGTTTGTCTTTTCATTATATGTTCTGCATACAAGTCCTTTTTCAGATAAATATATTACGGATATATTCCCCCACTATATGGCTTGCCTTTTCATTAAACTTATAATGGTGACTTTTGATAATGAAAAATTTTTAATTTTAATGAGAGTCAATTTACTAATGTTTTTCTTTCTGCTTAGTACTTTTTATGTCCTACTTAAAAAATTTTGCCTTCCCCAAAGTCGTAAAGAAATTATTCTTTGTTGTTTCCTAGATTTATTGTTCTACTTTTACATTTTGTTCTAGAATCAAGGTGAAATAGATTTTTCTATGTATGTGAGAGGATCAACATTTATTTTTTATATGAATATTCAATTGTTCCAGCAATTAACTTTTACATTAAAACAATCATACATGTGTGAGTCTCTTTGTGGACTCTCTATTCTGCCCCATTGATAAGTTTATCTATGCTGAGACAATATTACACTATTTACTGAACTATTTACTATAGTTGTTTTTTTTATTGACTGTTATTTTTGTTTTCTTTACTGTAATTATTGATAAGTAGTTGTACAAACTTATCCAACTTTGTTCTTCTTTAAGATTGTCTTGAATATTCTTGGTCTTTGCATTTCCACATGATTTTTAGAATTAGCTTGTCATTTTCTACACACACACCTACATATACACACAACCTCCTCAGATTTTGACTGAGATCCTATTGACTATGTAATTAATTTGGAAAGAATTGACATATTTATGATATTGAATCCTGTATTAAATAGAAGTGAATTGCTTGGTTTATAAACATTTGGGCATTGTCTAGATATTGCTTATTGATTGCCATCATAATTTTACTCTTCTTGGGGAACAAACTGTATGATTTCAATATTTTAAATTTTTTTGAGACTTGTTTTTTCTATGTTAAATGTTCCATTTGCTTTTAAAGAAAATTTTTATTCTGTAATTTTGCAATTCCACATTTTGTATAAGTCAATTAGGTTAAGTTGGTCATTTATGTTGTTTAAGTCTATATCTTTACTGATTTTTTTTGTCATCTTATATAATCAGTTTGTTTTTATTTTTGCTTTTGCAGGGGAAGATTCGCCCTAAACTAACATCTATTGCCAATCTTCCTTCTTTTTTTTTTTCCCTTTTCCTTTTCCCTCCCAAAGCCCCAGTACATAGATGTGGATAGTTGCAAGTTCTTCTGGTTCTTCTATGTGAGCCAATGCCACAGCATGGCTACTGACAGATGAGAGGTGTAGTTCCATGCCCGGGAACCAAACCCAGGACGCTGAAGTGGAACGCTGAAGTGGAACGCATTGAACTTTAACTGCTAGGCCATCAGGGCTGGCTCTGAAAGTGTTTTTAAAAGTCCAGTATGATTGTGGATTGTATGATTGTCCTTTTAGTTTTCCAGGGTTTGCCTTATGTATTTTAAGATTATGTTATTAGATACATACAAATTTAGAATTCTTATATCCTAGTCAATTACCCTTTTTGTCATTATGAAGCATTTCTTGTTATCTTCAATAATTCTTCTTAACTCAAAGCCTATTTAATATGATATTAGAATGGCTAAATTGGCTTTCTTTTTGTTACTGGTTACATTCTATTCTTTTACTACCAATTTTTCCATAGCTTGATATTTAATGCAAAATACTGTTAGATTCGTTCTTTTATCCAGCCAGATAGTTTTTATTTCTTATTTGGAGTAATGGATCCATTTACATTTAGTGCAATTACTTTGGGGACTTAAATCTACCATTTTACCATAAGTTATCTATTTGCATCATCTGTTCTATTTTTCTTCAGTTCGTTGCCTTCTTTTTTGTTACTCTGGAAGTTATTTTAATGTTTCATTCTTTCCTTCTATTATGTTTCAGTTATATATTCTTTTATTATTCTTTTGGTTTACCTTAGATATTACAATATACATCCTTAACTTATTACAGGTTATTACAAGTTAGTACTTTTTCTACTTTTCTGACAATGCAAGGGATAATTTAACTCCATGAACTCCCCTTCCCAAATATATGCTACTGTTGCCTTTAATTCTCTGTACATTCTAAGCCACACAAGGCTAATTTCTGTTTTATTCATTCAGTATTCCCACATAGGTTTACCCATATATTTACAATTGTGTATTTCTTCTTTCATTCTTGAACCTCTAAGTTTTTCTCTGGGATTATTTTCCTTTCACTTGTACAACATCTTTTGATAATTCATTTGTTACAGGTATTGATGATGATTTCTCTCAGTTTTTTTGGTGTGAAAATGTCCTTTATCAGAGATATTTTTGAAAGAAATGTTTACTGGATTTAGAATTATAGTTTGACAGTTATTTTCTTTCAGCACTTTCAGATTGCATTCTATTTTTTTCTGGCTTCATTGTTTCTCTTGAGAAGTCAGCTGTATATTTTGATATTGCTCCTTGGAAGATAATTATCTGTAAACCATAATGTTTATTTCTCTCTTTTTAATATTTTATCTTTGTCCTTCGTTAAAAGCAGTTTTTCTATGATGTGACTAGGTATGTTTTTCTTTGAATTTATCTTGCATGTTGTTCACACTGTTATTTACTTCTGCGGCTTGATATCTTTTCTTAATTTTGGATAATTTTTTTGCTATTTTTCCCTTGAAATCTTGCTTCTGTGACTCTAATTACATGTATTTTAGACGTTTACATGATGTCCTTTATGTCACTTACATTTTTATAACCTTTCTCCATCTAAATATTTTCCTTTCTGCTGCTGTGTCTGATATGTGATAAATCTATTTACTGAGTTCTTCAGTTATTGCATTTTTAAAGACTATAGTTTCCTTTTTATCATTTTTTAAAGATTCCTCATGTCATCTGTTCTCATAAATATATCAGGCCTGGTTGCCTTGGTAGTACTGAAATCCAAATTTCACCACCTAAACTCATGTGACTACTGAAAGCTCTAAGTCACCATTTCTTCTCAGCTTTCCTTTGCCTTGGGCTACTTATGATAAAATGCCTCAAGGAGAAAGTAGAGGCCCATCCAGCTCACCTGAATGCATTTTCCTTTCCTCCAAAAATTATGGTCCTTCAAGTCCTAGACGCATTTGTTGCTCTCCACTTTCTCCAAACAACTATATTTTGTGATTTGTCTGGCTTTTGTAGTTCTCTGTGGAAGAGTTGGTCTGTGAAAGTATATTTTTCATATCCACATGATTAGTAGTGTTAGCATATTTAAATGCTATCCCAGAAGAAGGTCGTAATGGAAACTGAGCACTGTCTTTTCCTGAATTGAAAGGACAAAGAAGAGGAGTGAATAACAATGTACAGAGTTTGCATAATAGAGACAACAATGGATAGATTAGGTGGATAGAATTTCTGTAACCTAAAATTTTTGTATATATTCAAATAATTTTAAAATTTTGATCTAGAAATTATTTAGCTCCCTTTATTAATTAGTGAAAGGAGGAAATTACATCCCAGAGAAGCTTGGTATCCTAACCCTAGGACCAGCTGATGAGAAGCAGAGTTGAGAGTACCTCCTGAATCTCCAAATTCTCAGTAAGGTGGCTGTTACAGGCTGAATTTTATTCCCACAAAGTTCATACGTCGAAGCCCTAACACCCAGTGTGACTGTAATTGGAGATGGGGCCTTTAAGGAGGGTATTAAGCTTAAATGAGGTCATAGAGTGTGGCCCTGATCTGATAGGACTGGTGTCCTTATATGAAGAGAAAGAGAGACCAAAGCCCTTTCTCTCTGCAGGCACATGTGGAGAAAAGGCCACGTGAGGACACAGTGAGAAGGTGGCCCATCTGCAAACCAGGAAGTGAGCCCTTACCAGACATCAACCCTCCTGGCACTTTGATCTTAGACTTGCAGCCTTAGAACTGTGAGAAAATAAATTTCAGTTCTTTAAGTCACCTAGCCGAAATTTTGTTACAGCAGCCTGAGTAGACTAATAGAGTGGCCTTTCCACTAAACCAGCTTCAACTTGTTCTTTAGAGCTCTACTGATCCATAGAGGTGTCTAAAGGGAGTCAGGCTGTGTCCACTCCTTCTTCAATCAAAGGTAGCTCTATGTTTACATTTTCTCAATACTGAGATTTTGCATAGGACATTATTTGAAAAAAAGCCTCTGCTAAAAATAACTTGAAAGTCAACTACTCCATAATATATCAAGATTAGGAGCATTTCTACAAATGTGGATATATAAAATGAGATCAAGATTTCCTTCCAATTATTGTTTTAGAAAGAGAGTTGAGATAGCTCTGTTGGCTATCAAAGGACAGTGTGACGTGAGGCAATTTCTCTTAATTTCTCCAAGTTTCAGTTTACCCACCTGTGTAGCAGGTAGCAATTCTAGTCCTTACACAGAGTTTCCTGTGTGAGAAGCATAAAGTTGTTTTTCTTCTATTACTCAACTTAATTTTTATTTTGTCAAGATGGCAGAAACATAATATCATTCATTTTCAGATGTCTCTCTTTTTGCATAGCTGTTTCTAAGTTCTAGGAGACTTATTTTGTGTCATGGCCTCATTGTGAAGAGAAGCAGATTAGGGGGTATCTAACTGCTGATGCTACGTATTCATGATGGCAAACTCTGAGACATCCTTTTTCCCATGTTGTCATCTGTGGACACTCTACATAGGTTGCAGCTAAAACACCCCTTGCTTCTTTCTGCGAGTCTCTTCAGCTCTAGTGCCTCTCTCTGCTACTTTTACGTTGTAATGCTCACTGGATGTGGTACACTCTTGAAAGGGTGACCTAGGCTGTGCCATTCTTTATACAGCATGTAGACATTTCCTTTTGGCAATATTGGTATTCCTTTAGCCCACTCTGCATAATGGGAGACAAGTCACCAATGCTTTCAGATCCTGCAAATCTAGGGGTTTTACTGATATTCCAGGACTTGTTCCAGGGAGAAAAGCATAGAACTCCACTTTCCTTGGGATTTACCAACTTCTATGCATGCATCATTTTCTCAACCCAATCTATGGGAAGTGGACTGCCTTAGGGTAGTTTTGTTCTTTTATCATTAAGTTTATTCCCAGATTGATAGTCTATACTGAGTCATTTTGTTGCCTCAAGGGTCTTGGCTTTTGAAACTCAAAGCCAGAAAAAGACTTTCTATCTTTCTTTTCTACTGTCACATCTCTTCCCTGAAGCAGAATTATAGAATGGTCTAGCTGCCACCTAAATAATGGAGAAAGTGGGGAAACTTAAAGGGATAGATAGATAAATACATAGATAGATGGATAGATAGATAGATAGATAGATAGATAGATAGATAGATAGATAGATAGATAGACAGACAGGTAGGTAGGTAGGTAGATAGATAGATAGATAGATAGATAGATAGATAGATAGATAGATAGATGGTAGATTTCTCATAAAATGTATCGCTTCAACTAGATATCTAGATTTACTTCCAGTTCTATACTTCTAGGATATAATAAAAATAATAGTTCCATAATTCCTTTCACTGAGTACTTCCTCTACCAGGTTACCATGCTGAGCACTTTACATACATCAATCATTTTTAACCTTCCCAATAATCCTATAAGGCAGTCTTATCTTTAATTCACAAATAAGAAAACTGAGGGTTGGAAATGGTTAACTTAATGAAGATCATGGAGTTCAGAGAGCCGGTATTCTAGTCCAGGGCTATCTTACCTTAACCCTTGTGCTCTTAATCACTTTGGGCTACTTCTCTTTAGGGGACTGAAGCCTTGCCATTCCATAACCTGTGTCAGAATATATATAATTGTGTTTAGCAGATAGAAAGCTATGAAAGAAAGCATCGAGGCATTGATGCTACGTATGAACCAGGCTATAACTTAGCCTGTGATAAGTAATTGGCATATGCACATGTTCATTTAGTTTTCAAAGGAAAATTAAAAGATTGTCCTATCATTATATTCATTTTATAGGTAAGAAACTGATGCACAAAAAGGATTTAAAGGCAGGCAGTTGGAATCTAGAATCCATGCTCTTAACCCCCATGTTTTGCTGCCTCCTGCATAAGGAGACTGGGGAGTGGTAGGTACCACTAGGAAAAGCCTGTCAAGTGGTAGACAGATGTATAACTTCTTCAACTCCTCATGGGCTCTTCATATCCACAGCTTCTGCTGCCTGAAGGCTTACCAAGCAAAATTGTATACAGTGGGGAAGATAATATTTCATCTCTCACCAGGTCAGTTGGTTCTCAGCTGCATACTTTCTGGTTTGAGATTTGAGGATCTCCAGACAGACAAACTCCACAATCCAGCGCGGGGCAGTCTAAATATCAACCATATAAACAACACCTTAACCGTAAGCACAAATCTGATTTATAGCTCTCAATTCATTCTCTCTTTTTCATGATAGGTCATAACCTGGATAAAAGAGAATGCAAAGAGTGAGGGAGCTGCCTGACTCCCTGAGGCTCTATTTATCCAAAGTTATTTTCCTGGCTTTTTGCTCTTGTATCCCTCTGCAGCCCGAACATTTCTTTCCAACTTTACCATGTGTTGAGTCTTGTGTCTTCCTTTATTTTTCCCCCATTTTCTTTGTTGTGGTTGTTGGGGTGTGTGTACGTGTGTGAGTGTGTATGTGTGTGAATATGTATTTATAAAAGGGGGACACCTTTGTAGCAATTTGCAAAGTAAAGACATAATGAATGGAATCATATTTTGACTTTCAATGCATTGTTTTCAGGCTAATAAAAGCGTGTTGCTCACGGTAAGTAGGTCATTACTTGGAACTCCATCCCTGCAAACTTCTTTCTTCACCCATGGGCGGCACCTGCATGCTGCAGTCCTCCTCAGAAGCCCACGGGAGATGGGCAGACATGACTGAGCCCTCTCTCTGATGAACGTCTGTGATTGGCCTGGGTCATAAACTGTCCTCACCATCTTTTGGACTCTTTACTCCCTGTGAAATATAGTAATGAAGAAATAATCTTCTAATTCTGCTGGTAGATCTCAACTGGGCTGACTTATTGCACTTAACGGATTTACACAGACCTTTGACAAACTTTATAATTAAATTGACTTACTTGCTCCCTGCTGTTTCTTTTTGTTACTAAGTGAGCACTAATGCTGCTGAGTTGCCATGGGTGTACCAGCATAGAAAATGATCCTTAGATAGATGCTTGCCAAAGGAAATTCTACACTTTAGTCAGGCAGTGGGTTTCACTACAGAAAACCAAGTTCTTTCTGCCATCATCTCATAGGTGGAGTCCAGTTCATCCTGGGCCCCTGGCGATTACAAATCCAGACATCTCTAAGTTATCTGAGTGGGGATTCCTCAAGCGGTGGTGTCCCTGCGGCTAATATCCATTCTCAGATTGGCATCCTCTGTCCCTGGCCTCTGGTATTGAAAGACTGCTAAAGAATTCAAATGTTGTCCTAAAGTTATCCAACCTTGTCCCCAGATCCCCACCCCATAAGATTCACTGTTTCAAAGTTTAATGGAAGGTTTGTTTGTTTGCTGATATGCTTGTCAATATAACTCTGCCATGCATCACCCATATTACTTATGTGAAGAGAGTATTTCCCCCAAAGCTGGGATCCCTTTTCACCTGGGTTCTGACACTCACTGGATGAATGGCTTTGAGCAAGTCACTTGATCTTTCTGGGTCTCAATTTCCTTATCCTTACAATGACAGACTTGTACTTCTAAGGAACTTTCCATCTCTGAAACTTCCCTTATTACACTCTGGAAACTTCAACTTTCTTCACCACATTTTCTGTAATATGCCTTTAAAACGTTGCCTGGTTAGCATATCACATGTTAGCTCATCAGAGGGGCTGGGGAATCAGTTGTATGGTGGATGCCTAGCATGTGCTAAGAACACTGTAGCATGTTCTTAGCAAACTGATACTGAGCTGAACTGGGGAAATTACCTAGTAAACCTCCATCTTTCTTCCTTCTATATAGAGAGACTTGAATGTTAATTACGTTCATATCACACTAAAATTTTTCATCCATTTAAAGAAAAATATGTTTTCCATTCTAGAACTCAGTATTTTTTTGCAATTGAACTCATTTGCCTTTTTCCCATACTATATTTATACTATATTAGACACTATATTTAGTCAGTTTATGGAAACCAGTTTTGAGTGTCACTGCACATTTGCTCAAGGTATTTATTTATTTTTAAACTACAATAAACTAATATTTGCCAGAAAAGGATCCTATTTGAGGTTCACTGATGCAACTGGAGATGATGGCTAGGGAATTCTGGTTCCGTTAGCCAGCTCCCTGACGATGGCTCAGGATTCTAAATTGCACAGATTATCTCTCTGCTCTGAAATCTTAATACAAATAACTTTTCAATAATTAGTAAGGTTTTATCACATGCATAAAGACATTGTAAAGTAATGAAAAACACTAATGTTGTTTTAATTGCCTTTAACTTCCCTATGGGAGTTATATTTTCATAAGGATATTCCTTATAATATTCACACTTGGGAGGACACATCTGAGTCCAGAGAAGAATACCTTTTAATTTGCTTAACTCTTTCAAGTCTTCCCTCTCTTCCCTATCCCAAATTTTTGTTTAACTTTTTTATATATAAAGTTCTATCTGAAGACTATATTGTTTTTTTAAAAGGCAGTAAATGGGGGTCAGGTGCATACATAGAGGAATTGCTAGGAACAGCTAGGCAAGGGAAAGGTAAGGAAGAGCAGTGAGGTATCATTTTCCAACAACTAAACTAGGTATTGGGCATGTGGCACACTTGCTGCCAGAATGCAGGTGCAACTTGCATTTTAGTAGAAGTGTCATGAAGCATGCAATTAAAGTTTTCTCCTCAAGATCATTTTCTTTAAAAGCAACAGAGATTTGTTAGAACTATTGGGCCCCCCTGGACACTTTGTATACAGTGCATTTGGAATGCAGAGTTGAATTGTCAAGCAGGCATTGGGCATCACTTTAGGTCTGACATGGAAGGACTCAGCAACTTCCAGCTGGACCTTACATACAACACCACCACCACCACCAGCAGCAGCTGAACCAGGGAAGACCATGAAAGACTCATGGCTACAGAAGCTTGTCATATTCCTGCCATGCTGGAGTCCCTTCCCCAGAGACTTCGCACTGTCCTCCCTAACACTCATCCCTGGGTCCTGCTTCTCAACTCAGTGTTGGATCATGGGAAGCCAGCAAGAACAAGAAATGAACGAAGAAAATCTCTCCTCACCCTTGGCTCTACTTTTCTGAATTCCAAACACAGAAGTATTCTTCGGGGTAGTATTCTTGCTTTTATATTAACAGTGGTTAACAAAGGACTGACCTTGACTGAGAAATGTTCCCCTTGGTCTATGCCAAATTCCAGAGCAAAGCTCCTCATTTATCCAGATACAACTTGGTACAGATTTCCCCAGACTATGGAACTATGACCAGTGGCTTGGAGCTTCCACTGCCCAATAGGTGGGATGGCAGGTGGAAGGGAGTATTGAATCCTCCTGATGGATATTTTGCCAGAGAAGAAAGCAGTATGTATGCCAATATAAGTTCTAACTCGTAACATATTCTCCCATAAAAACTAGGTAATACTATTTTGCAGTACTGTGACTAGCATCATGTCACTGCTACATTATTGTAGGATTCAGAAACTTCAATATCATGGGTTACATAGAATTTCCAAAAAAGAATAAAAAATGCATTCCAAGTTCCAAACCACTGAGTTATAAAGAACTTGTAGAGCAACATCTTTTTGTAATATATTTGGAGACAAAATAAGAAGGGATGAAAACAAAAATAATAGTTATATTTAAAATATTCAGTTGACACGTATTTTTAAAACAATACTGAATCTTTGAGTAAAGTTTTAAATAAACACACACACACACGCATGCACACACTCTATGCCACTTTGAGTTTTCAAACTGGAACCAGGTCTTATGTAGGGGATATTTAGCCACCTAATAAACAAGGGAAGATAAACTTAGACTAGGGAGAATTTTGTATGTGCAAGAGTGCCAGATTGAGAATAAGGAAACTCCAATTCTAGTACTGGCTGCATTATTCTCTGGTTTTGTGATCTTGTGCAGGGCACTTGATCATGCTGGGTTCTTGATAACTTGACGAGAGATACAAGATTGAGCCCGTGACCTTTAAAGTCCCTACTGAATGTAATATTCTATTGTCCTAAGACTGATCTAATGATACACAGCTATATAGTAGTATGATTGATATGAGAACAAAATTTAGTGCTCTTTCCGCTAGATCTCTGTTTTTGCATGGACATAGCTTAAGGGTCCCCAGAATTATTTGTGCAAGGGAGGGGAAGATTCAAGGAGGAGCAGGGGTGATAATTGTTAGAAGAATAATATAGCAGGAGCAGAGAGATTGTTAACCAAGAAATTCTTCATCCAAGTCACAGAGAGCAGGAAAAAGAGACTGTTGGAAGTTGATAAGGTTTCAAATATGGCCACCAAATATACTCTCCTTCCAATGAGAAATGTCCAAAGTGTTTGGTGGAAGGGCAGGAGAATGAGTCCCAGGCCCTTACTGGACATCTCCAGTCTAACACCTTGAAATTTAGGAATGGTGAGTGGTCAGATCACAACTCTGTTCAGGTAAGATCAGTTGGATGGTCTTGAATGGTCTGTAGCAGACCTTATGTATAAGCTGATAACAAAGCAAGTGTTCGTTGATCCAGATTTTATGGACTTGCAAAAAAAATAAAATCAAGAATTACTGTAAGTTCAAGTATGCTTTATGAACCATTACTATATGAAAAACGGAAATTGAAAAAGCAAAATTAAAGTGGAGGTGGGCTCTATGTTATACATATGGATATTTTGTTCTATGCAAAGGGATTCTCTAGGATTATTTAAAATGCAAACTCTTTAGTCTTTTATATGTATGAAAATAGATATAGTTAATTAATTACTTAACAGACTTGGAGGTCGGAGGTAGATTAGAAAGGTAAGTTGAATCACTTCCACTTGACTATTAATAATAAAAATGAAGATATTTAAAAAAAAATGACCTGTAATAACAATGCTGGGGAAGAGATAGATATGGCATATAAAATTTAAGGATATGCCTTTTCCTATTGTATACCCCTGTCTGAATAATAAGTATGGCTCTTTCAGGTGAAAGTGCATTTGGATCCAAATATTCCTTCAGTGTTCCACGTCATGATAGTGTGAAGTATAATGCACTAACACAGAGATGGAAAAGACTGAAAAGGTCTCCATTCCATTCAAGAAATATTGTGTTCCACATATATCAATGAATATTCCTAAGCTCAAGCTTCTCCCTGGACAAAGTCTTTGAGACGTCCCGAGTACGAATGTGTTCAGAAATCTTTTTCAACATAGCTAACTTAAATTGCTATGGCTGTAGTTTAAACATATCTCCTTAAGTGAAAATAGAAATTGATTGCAGATTGTCAGATGTGATGATCTGCTTCTTAGTGTGATAGGATGATATTTTGGAAATATTAACCACTTTTCCTCAGATATATCTTTTTACTAGGAACTCACCAAGTCTTACTAATTTAGATACCATCTAGACAATTCTGAGTTTATCTCAAGGAAAGAAAATGAAAAAGAAGGGAAGAAGGAACTTGTTCCTATGATTTTAGTTTCAAAATCCTGGGCTCTAAAGGAGATGGAAAGGACTCAGGTGTATACAACGGATTTAGAATGCTACAAGGGAATCCGAGTAAGCCTTCTAGTCTGAGACTAACTAGTCCCAGTCAGGACAGGATGAGAATCGGAGGAAAAGCAAGAAAAACCTAGATGTTTGTGGGTTTCTGTGTCCTACTCTTCCATGCTGTGGACTTCCAAAGATGGCAAATTCCACCCACTTGAGAGATTTGTGGGATCTGAGAGGAGAAGAAACTAAGACTATCTGAGGTAGAGCCCCCAAGAGTGGGGATATCTCACAAAAGAAATATTTATTGTTTTGTCTTAATGGATGTGACTTCATAGAGATCCCATGTCCCAACATGACTTGAGAACAGACCTGTGTTTCCTCAGAACCCAGAGGGTATGCCATAGCACAGAGCATGTCTGGACTTGAAAGCCCCCACAGCCTGCAATATCTTAGCAGTGACATGAGAGAACTGAAACATGAGGACTTGATGGGTCAATGAGCATCTCAGTGGTTATCAGCGTATATAGAGCAAGATGGAACACCAGATACTTCCTTTTCCTTGCTTTCCTGACACTACATAAATACTGAGGTGAAATTTCCTGAAATTACATAAATACTTAGATGAAAACGGAAGAGAAGAGTTTATGTAAATTGAATGAGACTAAATATCAATCACCATGGATAAACCTGAGAAATTAAATTAAGCTTTAAAAGATAAAGAAAATTATAATTCATGTAAAATTTGAGTTTGTAATCTAAGATTCACTATCTATCTCTATCCCTATCTATCTATCTATCTACCTATCTACCTACCTATCTATCTATCTATCTATCTATCTATCTATCTATCTATCTATCTATATTTTATATATAAAGTTAAAACATATCGGGAAACATTTCCAGAATGGTGGAGTAAGGACCCCCTACAATCCACTCTTTTATAAAAGTTATGAAGACATTGGCAAAGATTGTCAAAATGAACATTTACAGAACTCTGGAAAATAACTAAAGTCTTGCAACAATCCTAGGAGCATGTATGCAAGACAAATGGCTGAATCTCAGCAAGAATAGCAAACTTTACAGAGTTTTAATTTTCTCTATTCCCATTTCCCTCTCCTCAGCTCTGTGGTAGCCTTGAAATCCAGCATTTATGCAACCTATGGTAGCTGTGATAACCAGCAGACTAACAACCACTGAAGCGGGCAGAGGATGTTTGGAACTTCCCCAAAAGCTCCATCCCCAGAGGATTGTCATTATTTGACTTTCTGGCAATTCTGTGGAAAAACTCCATTCAGAGGGCCTGTCTTTAATTGGCCTGATTCAATGCTGACTCAGTGGGATAAGCTTTTTCCATAGGGTGTTTGTTGAAACCAATCAACAGCAATTCTTTGACATTGCATTTGCCAGAGGTGAAGATACCAATAAATTCAAATATAAGCAAGCCAAAAAATCTAAAAGGAAAATCAGAGAAATTAAATGTTTATATATAGGGATTTGAAAAGCTCCAATACATTTCTAGGGGTCTAGAAAACCAAGTACACGTGCAGGATTGTGCGCATGTCCAGAAAAAACATGAGAAGAGCCTAAACTCTCTCCTCTGGTGGAACTTGGAGCTATGCAACAGGAAGTGAAGGCTAAGGCAGAGTTTTAAACTGCTAGAGTGATGAAACTGAACTCAAGACAAATACAACCCCTAAGCAAAGCCTGAGAGACTAATTGATTCCAGGAATTTAAGGAAATCTCTGCCCAATCATTAACTGACCAATAAGCTAACTAAGCAGAGACTTCAGTGGCTGTACATGACAAAGAATACAAAGTTTAGAAAATTAGCCCAGGAAACTTACTAAACAAGAAGACAGTAATAAAACAACAATCACAACAAAAAAAACTTGAAAAGAAACATTTGATTTCTGGAGTTCACACATTGTATTGTTTAAAATTTAGTTTCCAACAATAAAAATATAACACAGGAAAAAAACCAGGGAAGTATGGCCTATAAACTGGTTACGGAAATTGTCAATAGGAACTATCCCTATGGAAGCCAAGATGTTGGACTTAGAACACAAAAACATTAAATTAATTCTTGTAAATATGTTCAAGTAACTAAAGGAAACCATGTCTAAGGAGTTAAATGAATGTATGAGAACATATTCTCACCAAATAAAGAATATCAATAAAGAGAAAAAAATTATGAAAGAAAAAGAACCAAACAGAAATTCTGGAGTTGAAAAGTACAATAACTGAAATGAAGAATTCATGAAAATTTCTCAACAGCAGATTTGAGGTGGCAGAAAAAGAATCAGGTAATTTGAAGATAGGCCAACGGGGACTATAATAGTCTGATCAAGAGAAAGAAGAAAAATGAACAGAGCCTCAGTGACCTGTGAGAAACAATCAAGCATACCAACATACACATTAAGGCAGTCCAGAAGGACAGAGAAGGAGGAGAAAGAACATTTGACTAAATAATGGCTGAAACTTCCCAAATCTGTTGAAAATATTAATACACACATCCAAGAAGCTCAATAAACTCTAAATAGCAGAAATTCACCTAGATACATCTTAGCCAAACTGTCAACATTCACAAAGACAGAATCATGAAAATAGCAAGAGCAAAACAACTGATCAAGTACAAAGGCTGACATCTTATCAGAAACTATGAGGCCTCCCCAAAGGGATGATATATTCAAAGTGCTGAAAGAAAAGATTGTCAAACAAGAATTTAATATCCAGCAAAACTCTCCTTAAAAATGAAGGATAAATTAAGACATCCCCAGACAAACAAAACTGAGAGAATTCATCCCTAGCAGTCTTGCCTACAAAAAATACCAAAGGAAGTCTTTCAGACTGGAATAAAGGGACATTAGATAGTAACATGAAGAAATAGAACATTAGTAAATATAGATGTTATCTATATAAATATAGATAAAAATGAAAGACACTATAAATGCATTTTTGTTTGTAACTTTTTTCTTCTTTAATGTGGTTTAAAAGAACTGCATAAAGGAATCATTATCACACTGTGTTATAGTGTATAAACATGTAATTTGTATGATAATAATAGAGTATGGAAAAGAAGAGAGAATGGAGCTATATCAGAGTAAAGTCTTATATACTATTGATATTAAGTTGGTATTAATATGAATTAGTTTAAGCTAGGATGTTAGTAGTAATCCTCAAGGCAACCACTAAGAAAATAACTCAAAAAAGATATAAAGGAATTAAAATGATACACTACAAGATATTTATTTAATATAAAAAAGGCAGTAATGGAGAAATAAAGCAACAAAAAAAGACATAAGATATATGAAAATAAATAGTAAAATGACAGACATAATCTTACATTATTAGTAATTACATTAAATGTAAATGGATCAAACACTAGTCAAAAGGGAGAGATAGAGGAGTGGAAGAAAAACATAATCTAACTACATGCTGTCTGTAAGAGACACACTAGATTCAAAGATATAAGTAGGTTGAAAATAAAAAGATAGGAAAAAAACCCATGCAACCTGTAACCAAAAGAGAGCTGAAATGAATATATTAATACAAGACTAAAATAGATTTTAGGAAAAATATTGTTGCTAGAGACAAAGAAAGACACTTTATGACGGTAAAAAGGTCAATCCAAGAGGCAGTCATAACAATTATAAACATGTATACGTCTAACAACAAAACCTTCAAATAAATGAAAGAAAAACTGACAGAAATGAAAGGAGAAACAGACAATGCAAAAATAGTAGTTGGACACTTCAATATCTCACTTCCAATAATGGATAGAATAAATAATCAGAACATCGACAAATATATAAAAGATGTGAACAACACCATAAATGAAATAGACCTAGCAGACATCAGTAAAACACTCCATCCAACAGCAGTAGAATACACATCCTTTTCAAGTGGAACATTCCCAGGGAAGATCAAAGGTTAAGTGATAAAACAAGCCACAATAAATTTAAAAGGATTAAATTCATACAAAGTATATTCTCCAACAATATCGGAATTAAATTAGAAATCCATAACAGTGAAATTTGAGAAATTCAAAATTATGTGGAAATTAAATATTCTACTAAATAACTAATGGGTCAAAGTATAAATAAGAAAGTAAATTAGGATATACTTTGAGATTAATGAAAACACAAGATACAAAAATGTATGGTATGCAGCTAAAGCAGTGCTTGGATGGAAATTTATAGCTGTAAACATCTATATTAAAAAAAGAAGAATGATCTCAAATTAATAACTTCATCTTAGGTATAAAAAGAAGAGCAAACTAAACCCAAAACAAGCAAAAGGAAGTAATATAGATTATATTTGAAATAAATGGAATAGAGAATAGAAAAACAATAGAGAAAATAAAAAAACCAAAAATTTGGTTCTTTGAAAAGATCAACAAAGCTGAGAAAACTTAAGCTAGACTGACCAAGAAACTAAGACGACTCAAATTACTAAAATCAGGAATTAAAGGACACATCTCTAGTGATGCTACAGAATTAGAAAGTATTATAAGGAAATGCTATGAACAACTGCATGCCAAAACATTAGATAACCTAGATAAAAGGGACAATTTTCTATAAAGACACAAACTACTGAAACTGACTCAACAGGAAATAGAATTTTTAATAGACTTGTAACAAGTAGAGATTAAATTAGTTATTTCCTAAAATTTTGCAAAGAAAATTCCTGGCCTGAATAGCTTCATTGGTGAATTATACCAACATTTAAAGAAGAATTAATTTCAATACTACACAAATAATTCCAAAAAATAGAACAGAGAGAAAACTTCCCAATTCATTCCATGAAGTCAGTATTATCCTGATACCAAAACCAGATAAAGACATCACATGAAAATTACAGACCAATATTCCATATAAACATAGATACAAAAATTCTTAACAAAATACTAGCAAATGGAATCCAGTAATATATAAAAAGGATTATATATTATGGCCTATTGGTATTTATCCATGGAATGTAAGGTTGATCTAATATAAAAAATCGGTAAATCAATATGTTATAGAGTAAAGGCCAAAAACAACATGATCATCTCAACAGACACATAATAAGCATCTGACAGAATCCAACACTTTTTCATTATAAAAACACTGAACAAACAAGGAATAGAATGGAGAGGAACTTCCTCAACTTGATTTAGGAAAAACCCACAACTAACATCATAGATAACAGTGAAAGACTGAATGCTTTTCCCTAAAGCCTGGAACAAGACAAAATTGTCCTCTTTCACCATGTCTATCCTGCACTATATTGGAAGCTGTAGTAAGGACAATTAATCAAGAAAAAAAGAGTCACCAGTTTGGAAAAGAAGAAATAAAACTCTTGCTACTCACAGATGATATAATCTTATATATAGAAAATCTTAAGGAACACACACACACACAGAGAACTATTAGAACTTATAAACAAGTTCAGTAAGGTTGCAAGATATGAGACAGATATATAAAATCAATTGCATTTCCATTCAGTTGCAATGAACAATCCAGAAAAAAAAAATTAAGAAAATTACTCCATTTACAACAGCATCAAAAAGAATAAAATACTTAGGAATACACTTAAGAAAAGAAATGCAGGGTGTATACACTGAAAATTACAAAAGATTGTTGAAAGAAATCAAAGAAGATCTAAATAAATGGAAACACATCCCATGTTTATGGGTTGGAAGAGTTAATATTGTTAAGATGACAATACTCTTCAAATTGATTGACAGATTCCATGTAATCCTTATCAAAATACTAGCTACTTTTTTTTTTTTTTGCAGAAATTCACAAAGCTGATTCTAAAATTCATATGGAAATGCAGGGGACCCAGAGTAATCAAAACAATCTTTAAAAATAACAAAGTTGGAAGACTTTCATTTTCCAGTTTCAAAACTTACTACAGACTCTGGTAATCAAGACAGTGTGGTACTTGCATATAGATAGACACATAGATCAGTGGAGTAGAATTGAGATTTGAGAAATAAACACTTATATTACAGTCCATTTATTTTAAATAAGTGAACCAAGACAATTTGATGGGGAAAGAATAGTCTTTTCAACAAATGATGCTGTGACAACTGGATTTCCGTGTAAAAAACAATTAAGTCATATCCCTCCCTCACACCGTATATGAATATTAACTCAAAATGGATCTTAACTAAATGTGAGATCTAGGTCTATAAAACTATTAGAAGAAAACTAAGGAGTACATTTTTGTGACCTTGGGTTAATAAGCATGGTTTCTTTCATATGACACCAATATTATGAGTTAAAAAAAATAGACAAACTGGATATCGTAAATATTAAAAAATTTTGTGCTTCAAAGTACACTAGCAAAAAGACAACCCACAGGGGCCGGCCCGGTGGCGCAAGTGGTTAGGTGCACGCGCTCCGCTGCGGCGGCCCGGGGTTCGCTGGTTCGGATCCCGGGCGCGCACCGACGCACTGCTTGGTAAGCCATGCTGTGGCGGCGGCCCATATAAAGTGGAGGAAGATAGGCACAGATGTTAGCCCAGGGCCGTCTTCCTCAGCAAAAAAAGAGGAGGATTGGCTGATGTTAGCTCAGGGCTGATCTCCTCACAAAAAAAAAAAAAAAAAAGACAACCCACAAATGGAAAAACAATATTTGTAAATTGTATATCTGATTAGGGACTTGAATCCAGCAACCATAATAAGGTATTGCAACTCAACAATAAAAAGACAAGTCACAGTTAGAAATGGGCAAAAGATATGGCTAAATATTTCTCTAAAGAAGACATACAAATGACCATAAATCCATGAAAAGATGATCAACATCATTAGTCATTAGAGAAATTCAAATCGAAACCAGAATGAGATACTACTTCACACCCATAAAGATGATTAAAATAAAATAGACAGTCAATAACAATGTTGGTAAAGATATGGAGGAATTGGAACTCTCAAAAATTGCTGGTGGGATTGTAAAATGGTGCAGCTGCTTTGAAAAACAGTTGGAAGTTCCTCAAAATGTTAAACATAGAATTATGATATGATCCAGCAATTCCACTCCGAGATACACACTCAAGAGAAATGAAAATATATGTCCACACAAAAACTTGTATATGAATGATCATAACAGCATTACTTTTTTTTTTTTTTTTGTCAGGAAGATCAGCCCTGTGCTAACACCCATGCCAATCCTCCTCTTTTTGCTGAGGAAGACTGGCTCTGAGCTAACATCTATTGCCAATCCTCCTCCTTTTTTTCTTTCCTTTTTTCTCCCCAAAGCCCCAGTAGATAGTTGTATGTCATAGTTGCACATCCTTCTAGTTGCTGTATGTGAGACGCCACCTCAGTATGGCCAGAGAAGCAATGCATCAGTGCGCGCCCAGGATCCGAACCTGAGCCACCAGGTAGCGGAGTGCGCACGCTTAACTGCTAAGCCGTGAGACTGGCCCCCCAGCATTACTCTTTATAGCCAAAATATGGAAACAACCCAACTTTCCATCAACTGCTGAATGAATTGACAAAATGTGGTATATCCGTGCAATGGAATATTATTGTGCAATAAAAAGTAATGATTGATACATCACTATAACATGGATAAACTTTGAAAACATGATAAATGAAAGAAGCTAGTCACAAAAGACCACGTATAATATGATTCTACTTATATGATATAGACAGATGAAAGAAATCCAAAGACACAGAAAGTAGATTAGTAGTTGCCAGGGGCTGACAGGAGGGGGAAACGGGGAGTGACAGCTAATGGACACAGAGTTTCTTTTTGAGGTCATGAAAATATTCTAACATTAAATAGTGGTGATAGTTGTACCATTCTGTGAATATGCAAAAAAAAAAGCCCCACTGAATTGTATATTTTAAAAGTCTCAATGTTATGACGTATAAACTCTCTCTCAATAAAGCTATTATAAAAAAAATATTTAGCCTGTCCTACTGTTGGTTTTGTCATACCCAAAGATGTCTAGAGACCTGAGACCCCTGGGGGTAACCTTTGTGAGAATATATAGGCATATAGAATTTTACCATCAAAATAATAGAAATTTGGGGTTCACCTGATTCTAGTTTATATTCTGCCTTTATTCTAAAGTAAGACTTCTTCACAACTTGTTTCTCAAATGGGTGAAATGGAAATAATTTTCATTGCTAGTCATCAAATTGGATTGCTTGGGAGTGACAAAATATGAAATCACACAGCCCTGGCCTGCTGAGGAAGGTTGTGTCTCTTACAATCCATTGGGGATAAAATCATAAGTTCATGATACCTACTCTAGCCAAAAATAACCATAATATCAAATATTTTACCACCTTTTTAGATAATATACTATATTTCAGATCACATCATAATAGCTTCTATTTCCCCATCTCCTACTAGACTGGGAGCTTCTTGAAGATAGGAGTCCTGTGTTACTCACATTTGATTCTCTGTGCCTGACAATGACAGGTGCACAGAAGATGTTCAATATGTTTGTCAAATATTTGAATGACATAACATTTTATATATGATAATTTGTTAAGGGGTTATGAAATCCATTTGTTCGCAGACTTTAAAACTACTTCATAACCTAAAAGATATTAGAAGGAATGAGGACTTCTACTTCTGGCAATGGCAGGGTAACTGGTACTGGACCCATCCCCTTGACATAAAAAGATATAAAACTGAACAAAATAATTGAAGCAAATATTTTCAGACTTGAGACAACAGGCAGCACAATGCTTTGATCCCTGAGAAGAGGGAAACAAATGAAGTGAACCCTATAATTACTCCAGATTTCAGCCTGGCATTACTTTCCAAATCAAGGTACGGGGGCGGAGATCTCAAGCAGAGTACTCTGCCATGGTGGCAGAAATCATAATTGGAGGCAGCAGGAAATTTGCCGGACAGGGTTCCAGAGAGGACGGAGCTGTACAGAGAAAGATCACCATAAATCTGCATGGAGATCCTTTGAAGTCTTTGGCTTAATTCTGTGCTGCATTTGCACAGGGAGAAACTCCACAGGGGCAGGTGGAGAAAGGCTTTTGGGGAACTGTGGGTCAAACAGAAAGTCCAAAGTTTACTCAGTGGTAGAGTTTCTGATCAGCCAGAGTGAAGAGACCTTGCTGAATATCCCAGGTATTCACCTGGAAAGGGAAATTTAAGACCTGCTCTAACAAAGCTTTAAAATAAGCCTTGAAATGATCAAACTGATCTGCCAGAAAATCAAATGCCTTCCAGAACAAAACTAGACACTCTTTAAAGGAAGCAAGCAAAATCTAGATTTTCAACAATATAGCAATCTAAACATCCATCAATTCAAGATATTACTATATGTATGAAGAGTGGTGAATGTGATCAACTTTCAGGAAAAAAAAAATCAGTCCACAAAAAAAGACAAAGAAATTACTGAGTGGAAGAAATTAGCACTCATGGGCTTTAAAATAGCTATTACTGATATTCTAAAGAATTTAAAGGAAAACATAAATATAATGATAAAAAGAATGGAAGATGTAATAAAAGAACCAAACAGAAGTTATAGAGGTGAAAATGCAATGTCTGAAATATAAAATATACTAGTTTGGCTTAAAAGCAGATTAGATACTGCAAAGGAAAACATTGATGAACTTGAAGTTATTAAGGTAGATACTATCAAAACAAAAGCACAAAAATTATCTCTATATACTAATAACAGAGCATAAATAAATAGATTGCCAGAACAAGTAGAAAAAAATCATTAACGATACAGAAGATTGAGGAAACTCTATCAAACAGATTAACCTAATGGACATTTATAGAGCACTCTACACAACAACAGCAAAATAAACAATACACTATTCGCCAATATAGACCACCTGCTGGACAATAAAAGTCTCAATAAATATTAAAGGGTTAAAATCATGCAGAGCATGTTCTCCGAACAAAACAGAATTACATTACTAATCAATGACCAAAAATATCTGGAAAAATCCCAAATTCTTGGAAATTAAGCAACATGGTTTTAATAGTCCCTTAATCAAAGAAACACAGAAACATTAGAAAATATTTTTAAACAAATGATAATAAAAATATAGCAAGGTTTCTGGGATGCAGCTAACACAGTAGGAGAAAGAAAATATTTGAACAAATGCTCCATAAAGATAATATATTATTGCTTAAAAACACATAAAAAGATGGCAGTATCATTAATTGTTAGGGAAATAAACATTAAAACAATAATGCTATTTCACATCTACTAGATTGGTTAAAATTTAAAAGGCTGATACTACCAAGTGTTGACAAGGATATGAAGACAGTGGCACTTTCACCCGCTATTGCTGAGGATATAAAACGGTGCAGCCACTTTGGAAAACAGTTTGTTTCTTTTCAAGTTAAGCACGGGCATACCATATGACCCAGCAATTCCACTTCTGCATATGTACACCCAAAAAAGAAAACATATGTCTACATAAAGATATACATAAATGTTCATAACAGCTTTATTCATAATAGCCCAAACTGAAAGTAAGGCAAATGCCCAGTAACAGATGAATAGATATCCACACAGTGGAAGCCTACCAAGCAATGCAAATGCAAGAACTAAGAAGCATGCAACAACACTGATGAGTCTCAGAAATATAATGCTGAGTGAAATGAGCCAGATCAAAAAGGTATCTATGGTAAGTTTCTACTGATAAGTCTAGAACAGACAAAACCATTTATAGTGAACATTAAAAAAAGTGGTTGTCTTTGGGGAGAAATGGGTGGGAACTAGAGAAAAGACACAAGCAATATTCTGTGTGTTAGAAATTGGGTATGTACATTTTTAAAAACTTTTTGAGCTGTAAAACTTGTTATTTTTATTTCAATTTATATACATCAATTTTTATTGATGTATATAAATTATACATGAATAAAAAAATTAAAGATAGAGATTAATTTGTTGACTTGCTATCTTTTCATTTTTCTAAGAAAATATAAAAATTAACAAAATAGTGGCAACCACAAAAGTTTATATTATCATTTGATGAAAAATAATTTTTTGTGTGTGTGTGTGAGGAGATCAGCCCTGTGCTAACATCTGCCAATCCTCCTCTTTTTGCTGAGGAAGACTGGCCCTGGGCTAACATCTGTGCCCATCTTCCTCTACTTTATATGGGACACCACCACAGCATGGCTTGCCAAGCAGTGTGTAGGTGCACACGTGGGATCCGAACCGGGGAACCCCGGGCCGCCTCAGCAGAGTGCACGCACTTAACTGCTTGCACCACCAGGCCAGCTCCTAAAAATAAATATTTTGATTATGTAAAAAAGAACATCTTGAGAAGATAATCCTTTTTTTTTAATTTTATTTATTTATTTATTTTTTACATAATTATTTCTTTTATTTATTTAGTTAGTTAGTTCAAATTTCAGGTGTGCATCATTATACTTCTATTTCTGCATGGATTATATCATGTTCTCATGTTCACCACCCAAATACTAATTACAGTCCATCACCACACACGTGCCTAATTATCCCTTTCGCCTTCCTCCCTCCCCCCTTCCCCTCTGGTAACCACCAGTTCAATCTCTGTCTCTATGTCTTTGTTGTTGTTATTATCTACTGCTTAATGAGTGAGATCATACGGTATTTGACCTTCTCCCTCTGACTTATTTCACTTTGCATAATACCCTCAATGTCCATCTGTGTTGTCACAAATGGCTGGATTTCATCGTTTCTTATGGCTGAGTAGTATTCCATTGTGTATATATACCACATCTTCTTTATCCATCCGTCCCTTGATGGGCACTTAGGTTGCTTCCAAGTCTTGGCTATTGTGAATAACACTGCGATGAACACGGGGTGCATGTATCTTTTCGCATTGGTGTATTCAAGTTCTTTGGATAAATACCCAGCAGTGGAATAGCTGGATCATATGGTAGTTCTATCCTTGATTTTTTGAGAAATCTCTATACTGTTTTCCATAGTGGCTGCACCCGTTTGCACTCCCCCCAGCAGTGTATGAGAGTTCCCTTCTCTCCACATCCTCTCCAACATTCGTTGTTTCCTGTCTTGTTAATTATAGCCATTCTGATGGGCGTGAGGTGATATCTCATTGTAGTTTAGATTTGCATTTCCCTGATAGTTAATGATGTTGAACAAGAAGATAATCCTTTAAAATGAACAATTTAGCAATGTGAATAACTAAATTCAGTGCCACTTTCTTTCTCATTTCACGAATGTCTTGAAAATTTCATCATTGATGACATGCTTTGCTGGGCCAGCTCTAACCACGTGATCTAGTCAAACCAGGCTTGACAGACATTAGCAAGTAAAAGTACAGGACACCATGTTTGCATAGGACAGATATTGCCAAATATTGCATAGGACATAACTTATACTAAAATATTATTCATCGTTTATCTGAAATTCACGTTTAACTGAATGACTTGTATTTTATTGGACAATCTAAGTCAAATTCCTCTAAACAAAAGCCCAGAAATTTTGAGAGATTTTCCAAAGACCTAACGAATAAAAAAAGCTGCAATTAGTCCTCTGGCTTTCTCTTCTGCAGCTTAACATTTGGAGTTGGTAGAATGAATGGTCGATTTTTTGGAGCAGAATTCTGAAACAGTAGTCTCCTTCTGAAATTATGCTAAATTATGTTTTCCACTTGGAGGTAAAGCAATGTGATCAGTCAAAAGTGTCAATCCAATGGCATGGTGGAGGCATGGTCACTGAGCCAACCATGGAGGCAGAGTCACCGAGCACTTTTCTGTATCTCATTTTCCTCCTCTTGAAATGGTGGTACTGGTAGTACTGAGCCCACAGCTTTATTGTGATGATTAAATGAGGTAATACATGTCAGTCACGCTGCACATGATGTGGCCCTTGGCAAGTGCCCAGTAAATAGTACGGCTGCTACTTTTCCTTTTCCAGTCTTACTCTTAGTATTAATATTATTATTACTTGTTTAAAAATGTACACAGTATTAAAAAATATTGCCCGTAGGTTAAAAACACATTTAAAACACCCAGCTACATGGGGATTATGTCTGTTTATTCAAAGTGTGGTAGAGAATTAAATAAATTAACTAGAGAAAATATTGCAACCTGTAATACTCAGATAAATAAGCACTATATATAGGAATTTTGAGTTTTCCTTACACTTACAATAAAAACCAAATCTTCTGCAATGCCTAGGAGATCCAAATGCTCTTTTTTGTCTCTCTCCAACCTCATCCTTGTCACTCTCCTCCTCACTCACTCTTTGGAGCCACTAAGTTTTTTTGTATCACATAATCTTTGCTCATTCTGTTCCCTCTGCCTAGAATGCTTTTCCTTGTATTCCTTGTGTATGAGGCTCTTTCCCATCCTTTATGTCTCAGCATAAATGTCACCTCCTCAGAGGGGCCTCTTGGACCACTCTAGCAACCCCCTGTTGTTCTTCCTCTCAACCCCTTGTTTATGTCCTTCAGAGCACATATTACTTCTTAAAATTATTCTGTTTATAGATCTGTTTGCCCATTTATTACCATCTTACCCACTAGAAGGTGGTCTCTGTGAAGGCTCGCATGATGAGCCTGGTGTCTTCTTGGTCCTTGACACTCGGCAGAGGGCTTCATACTGTCTGAAGAGGAAAGGACTGCTTTTTGCTCTATCCCTCCGCATCCCACCCACCCCTCCCTTGCTCTCTGCACTTCCTCAGTGAGGCTCTCTTGACCTTCACCCCAAGATCTGAGCCCTCTGTTATAGACCCTCACAGTAAGTTGCCAGCATATACTAGTTTGCTATCATACATTCATTTGTGCAATTAATTGTGTAATGTCGTCTCTCCCATTAGGATCTATGCTCCCTATGGCTCTGCTCAGGGTCTTCTTGTTCACCTCTGCAACCTTGGTATCTTCCACAGTGCCTAACACATAGGATTAGAAACATATGAGCTTGACACTATTTGGCCATTTTTGACCTGCCAAAATGAAAAATTCATGTGGCTCAATCCAAGTCCTCAAGGCATGACTTTTCCTTCTGAAATTAGGCTAAACTCTGCTTTCCATCTGTAATTCTAGCAAAACCCATTTCCCGATGGTCATGATCACCTCGTGCTGTAGAGAACTGCAAAGCAACAACCAAAGGCTATGTACCTGAGTCAGGCACAAACTAAAAAAACCCTCACCAACATCCAAACAACAACTCCTTTCTTCTCTTGCCACACCCCTATATCTGCCCCCACCACTCCACCTGCTTCAAGAGCAGAAGCAGAAAGGGAAACAAGATCTGTGGAATATTCCGGGGTGGGAGGTGTCTTGCTATACCTGGCTGTAGAGGGTCATCGCTGGGGCAAGCTGTACTTTTCTGTGAGCTTTGTTATTTTGTCCGCATCTCTTTGTTACTATTATAGGGGTCAGTTGTGTGAGAAAGCCAAGGAGCCTGGAGATTGTTAAGCACCAAATTCTGTTTAATATATATTTCATATGGGCATATTTCTTGCACCTAAAAAAAGTCAAATGCCATAACAATCATTTTAATATTCCACATTTCCTTTTTGTGGACTGTGTTTGTTCTGTTACCATCTTCACACATACTTCCTATCTCTACATCTCATTTCTCAACCACCACTTGCTCCCCTCCCTGCTTTCTCTCTCCCTACTTTTCTCCCCTCGCTGCTGGAAGAGAAAGTCTTTGTCCGTAAAAATTGTCCTCAACTTTAATCTACCAGCACTGTTCACATCAATAAGGAATTTTTCTTACTTACCCTTCAGCTCTACCATGGGATCAACCCGTTGCCCTCTTGACCTCTTCTGGGAGTAGAATTAATAGTACACACACTTTCCGTGTGATGTTTTATCATGGAGGTTGGATCAGTGGAATATTTCCACTCTTCTCTGTTGTGTCTGGTTCAGTGTCAGTGCAGTTTGAACCATGGGATATGTCCCTGTCTGCCGCTATTTGTCAGGATCTGTTTGGAATGAAGAGGCCACGAAGAGAGGCTTTAAATGAGCAAAATGAAAGAAGGAGGAAAGAAGCCAATATATAAACAACAGAGATTTTGTTGTGGGTAAGTGGGGGACTGTGATCAGATGGAAGCTGATTAATATTTTCAATGTTTATCAACGATGATTAGTGATGGGGTAATAGTCATGGGTAAGTATCTTCAGCCTAGAATCCTGGCAGCCCTGCTCCAGACAACAAATATTCAGTATTATTACCAGATTAATAAAATATGTTCCATGAAAACCACTGCAGATCTTACACAGTGATTTCACACTGTCAGAAAACCAAACAAGACAATAATTTGACTGATCAAGAGATCTCCATTTGCCCTGTCCTGGGTTATAATTGCTTTACTCATTTGAATATCCTCAGGAGTATATAATTTGGGGATGGAGCTTGGAGAGGGCCATTTTTGAAGACTAACCTGTGAAACTGCTCAAAGTGAGCTCGAGTCTCACATTATTTGAAGATGACATGAGCAGTCTGGGAGACAGGGAGCCATGGGGAGTAACTTATTTAGTAAATACTTCATTCTTTTTGGCCTCCTAGCATCTGAAGCCCTCTCCTTTGTTTGGAGAATACTTGCCTTATTTAACAGAGCCGGCCTCCTAATATGCAAGTTCAAAATTCCAGATACTTGCTTTCTGAAGTGCCCTTGTGGGTAAGTAGAGGGCCTCTACCTTAGGCATGTGACCTGGGTGCTACAGTTCAGGTATCCTGGCTCCAGACGTTGATTTGGCAGCTAGTAACATATTTGTGGAAAAACAGGGATCTTGCAAACGCTCTTCTCATGTAGCTGGCAGCAGTCAGTGGCTACATGTGGTTTCTAGAAGCAGCAGTGCCCATAGCAGTAGACTCCTATGTCCAGCTTGGGTGATGTTGATGGTGTGAACTGGGGTCAGTGCATCCCAGTGGCTGCAGCCATGATGTCTGCTTGGGACCACTCTCACTGTGTGATTTGGAGAATTGTTCCTAACTGCGTAGGCGCCAATCCTGGTTTCCCTAGACCTTTTGGAGGTTATGTGACCTATGATATAACCTTTAATAAATTAACCAGAGTTGATTTCTGTTGCTTATACCTAACACTTTGTCTGATACAGAGCCAAAGATAGATCCAGGAGTTGTTTGACTATTGTAATCGTTTTTAATTGGTCTTTAACAAATTGACACAAACTTAATGGCTTAAAACAACAAACATTTATCATCTCAAACTTCCCATGGGTCAGGAGTCAGGGCATGGTGTAGCTAGATCCTCTGCTCAGGATCTCAAAAAGTTGTAATCAAGACATTAGCTGAGTTGCATTCTTATCAGAGGCTTGACTGAGGAAAGATTTGCTTCCAAGCTCCTAGGTTGTTGGCAGAACTCGTTTCCTTGCAGGTGTAGACTTCATGGTGGCTTGTTTCAAGTCCAGCAGGAGAGAGAGTCTCTAACCTTTAGACATCCTTTTAGGTCGCTTACCTGATTTGGTCAGGCCCACCCAGGATTTCCCTTTCGAATTACTGAAAGTCAACTTATTAGGTGCTTTAATTGCATCAGTAGAATCCTTCCATCTTTGCCATGTAAGGTAATTTAATCACAAGAGTAACATCCCATCACCTTTGCCATATTCCATTGGTTAGAAGCAAGTGACATGTCTTGTCCACTCTCAAGGATGATACAGGGATGTGGGTCAATAAAGGTCATCTGAGAATTCTGCTTTTTACAGTTATGTTCATACAGATGCATTTTGGGCAAGAGAACTTACCATCTCCAATTAAGGCTGATTGATAATGGTTCCTAATAAAATCTTCCTTGTGAGATTTGGGCCATCCTACCTTGAAACAAGGATTTCCTTTTGAGTCAATAGACTGTCCCCTGAGTTAAATCATGCTTTTCATTCCAAGTTTATAAACAGATGATATAATTTTGTTACATGGCTATAGATTCACTAGGCCTGTGCTTTGTTTGAATTATCAGAGAGTAATTAACTTTTAGGTTGTAATTTCAGAAAGTCTGTTGGTGATTAGTACATGGGAGCTTAGCCTGTGATTGCCTGGCTGTTCTCAATAAAAGGCCCTCCTCTACCCAGTTAAGTCCCCTCAAAAGGTGAAGCCCGCTTCCTTGAGCAGCTTCTGTTCCATGCAGTTACTGTTCCATGTACTGGGACCTGCTCACGGAATTTCCATCCCGACTGGATAAGGCTGAGGCAGTGCTGCTCAGAGAAGGACTCCATGAGCTGCTCGAATGCTAACTCCACTTCCCTCACCCCCTACACCACGTTGGCATCTTGACCTTGACTTCAGTGTGAGACCTGGAATATGCAGCCTGTAGCCCTTGTTCTCTTCTGCTTTGAGAACCTCTACTTTCTCCATAAGATGTAGAGGTGGTGGGAGTTGGCTATAAGCTTGCTTTTGTTTTTACTTCTTTCTGGTGAATTCATGTTCTCTGTCTAAGGGCCCACACAATTAGAGTAAAATAACTTGTTCTTAGCTTCGCCTTCAGATATAGAAGATTATTTTTTTTAACCAGGCTAAAAATGGTGGGGAACACGAGTCAGAGTTGTTTTCTGAAGTGTGGTAGCTAGTACAAAACACTAACTTAGACTCTCCATCCTTCTGGACGTTCAGGACTGTTATTCATTAGGTGTGCGATGTCTGGCATTTGTCTGAAAGGCATATGTGCGTCATTCTAATCTCTGTGAGAATTCATTCATTAAAATTTTAAGTGTGCTTAGCTGGAGAGGGAATTCATTTTATCTTCTGAGGAGGCTTTCTCCCTTCTGTATTTTCGTTTCTCTTCTCTACTAATTTTTCCTGTTATTAAATGCAAGTTCAAGTTTAATCTTAAAAGAGACAAGCAAACAAACAAAATCCATATTGTCCTAAGTTCCCCACTAGCTACTGCCTGGCTCACATCTTATCTTCAGGGTCAAGTTCTTCAAGGAGTTTACAAAACTTTGTCTCTTCTTTCTTACCTCTCATTTTCTTTGCAACCCACCTCAATCAGACCCTACTCCTACTAATTAATGAAACTGCTCTAAAACTTGCCCCCATGACTTCCTGATTACTTACTCAATGAGTATCATTCAGTCTTCATCTTTTGACACCATTGACCGTTCAATTCAACAGTCTTGACACACTCTTCTCTCTTGACTCTCAAGGACAACACTTTGCTGATTTTCCTAGCTTTTTATGTCTTTTTCTCAGTGTCCTCTGTCATTTATCCTCCTCTTCTTATGCCTGCTCCCAACAACTCCTTCCCCCTCCGCCTGCAACCCCGTGTTGTTATTCCATAGAATCATGACTTTGTCCTTCTCTCCTTATGCTACATGATCTTTTGGGGATTTTTCATATATTCCATTCTTATCAATCACATTTTTACCATTGACTCCCATCCCCTCCAAAAGATAACTGCTACTTAAATTTTGTGTAATTGTTTTCTCGCTCTTCTTTATAGTTTTCCCACGTTTGTTTACATCTCTGTGTTAGTTTGCTAAAGGTGCCACATAAAATACCACAGACTGAGTGACCTAAACCACAGAAGTGTATTTTCTCACAGTTCTGGAGGCTGGAAGTCCAAGCCCATGGTGTCAGGAGGTTTGTTTTCTCCTCAGGCCTCTCTCCTTGGCTTGCAGATGGCTGCCTTTTTGCCGTGTCATCACATGGTCTCTCCTCTGTGCACGCATATTCCTGGTGTCTGCATGTGTGTCCGTATTTCCTCTTCTCATAAGGACACCAGTCAGATTGGATTAAGGCCCACCCTAATGGCCTCATTTGAACTTAATCACCTCTTCAGAGGCCCTATATCCAAATACAGTCACATTCTCAGGTGCTGGAGGTTAGGGCTTCAACATCTAAATTTTGTTCTTTTGGAGATTTTCATCTACTCCGTTCTTATCAATCACCTTTTGCCAATGACTCCTTTCAACACCAAGAAATAACTGCTACTTAAATTTTGTCTAAATGTTTTCTTGCTTTTCTTTACAGCTTTACCACATTTGTTTATATCCCTAAATAATATTTTGTTATTTTTGAAATTTACACCTATGGAATCATATTGTGTGTATGCTCTGGTGACTTGTTTCTTTCATCTAATGTTAGCGTTAAAGATTCATACATGCTGATGCGTGTAGCTGTATTTCAGTCATTTTCACCGTTTTTTAGTATTTCATTATATAAACATGTGACAATAAATTTATTCACTTTATAAGCCTAAGAATATTTATTTTTTCTAGTATTTTTGACTATTGTGAATAATACTGCTATAAACATCCCGGCACATATCTCTTGGTGCCCAAGAGTTTCTCCATTGAAGAGTGGAATTGAATGAACAAAGGATACACACATGTTCAACTTTATCAGGTAATGCCAAACTTTCTCAAATACACTGAGTCCATTTAGTCTCCTTCTATCAGTAGATTAGTTTACTTTGTTCTACACCCTCACCAACACTGGGCACTGTCCAGTGTTACAACCTTACCCATCTACACTTTAACATATTTTAAATCAAGTCATAAACTGTTGTATAGGAAGAGAACGGTGCCTACACACATTGACCTTGCCACAGAAACTAGGACTCATAGAGATCCTAAGGATCCCAATTCCTTCTCTGAAAATTTATGAAATACCAAATTAGGCCTATTATCCACGTGGTTTAGTGTAATTTAATATTTTTGTCTGTTATCTGTAATGGGATTAAAATATGCTTCAACTCTTATTAAATATATCTAGCTAATTGCCTAAGTTTTCCAAAACACTTTTCCTGAGAGTATACAGTTTTTGATGATTCTGTTTCAAACAACATTTTTTGGTTAAATTTAAAGACACATGTATGTTGACAAAGTTATAATGGATAGCCAACATTTTTGTTTGTTGCCTATTCCTTTCTCAGAGGTCTTTGGAAACAGCTTAGTAATGTAAATCCAAACATTAATTTGGGAATAATTATCAGAAAAATGTTTATCAATTGGATAAGTAGACAATTGTAAAACAAAAATTTTGGCCTAGGCCTTAATTCAGATACGAAAGTGTCTAAATGACTTAAAACTTCTAAGCAGTATAAAATGATTCAGTGGAATATACCCCCAGTAGTCTGATTCTTTATTTCAGAAGGAAACTTATAGTGTAAACCAAAATAAGTTGCATT
The DNA here is from genome assembly GCF_020826845.1 of Diceros bicornis minor. Taxonomy (NCBI): domain Eukaryota; kingdom Metazoa; phylum Chordata; class Mammalia; order Perissodactyla; family Rhinocerotidae; genus Diceros; species Diceros bicornis. The sequence continues at coordinate 27,467,114 of NC_080751.1, forward strand.
ACTATTTTGTAAAAATTTTATGAAAAATAAAGTTGAATGTATGGATTTCTCTCTCAATTATGAATGCTGTCCTAAAGAAAACTATTAATATACTCTGGTTTTTAACTTGATATTTTCTATTCTTATTTATTTTTTGCTCTGGGATATTAACATGTTTCTCTGTCTATTTCTCAGATAGCTACTAATAATGGTAATATCTCCCTATTTAAGTGTTGTGACTAAATAAAGTCATAAAATCAATCATACTTTTCTTTTTACTCATTTGTATTTTGTAGCCATGTAAATGTCAACCTTATACTTGAGTGGTCCAGAAGGGTAGTGATGGTGATGAACTATTCTGATAATATTCCCATGCATTTAATACGGGACTTGACCATTTTCAAAGCACTTTCATATACACATGAGGAAACTGAGGTCAAGAGAGTTTAAGTGACTTGCCCAGCTGCAAAGTGGCTATTTCTATGTGATAATAAGTTACAGATCAGAGCAATGTTAGAAAGCACCAAGGCCAGAACAACCATCTTGCTCTCCTGAATCCTTCACCGGTACATTTTTTCCTGACATTCCATGCCATTCTAGTGAAGCTGATGAACAGCATATTGGCAGGTTCTATTTGATAAAAATTATTACCCCCTGGCTAAAGATTTCACAGCGAAGTGGACGCTTTGGGGGAAAGAAAAAAGGTTGCTGATACCATATACTTTTAGGTAAAAGTGTGTTTTTCAGCTTAATCTCTTCTATGTTTCATTTTGCATGGGCAGAAATGACCTGTGTCTATCCATGACACAGAAATGGATTCATTCATTCAACAATAGCTAAATATAAACAGATCTAGTTTAGAAAAAATGGCAGTGTCCAGCCTTTATGAAGTGCGAGATACTGCTGGGTAATGGGAGTTATAGGAATAAAACCTCAAGATTGTAATACAATGGGATACATGCTAACATGTAAGGGAACACAAACAAAGAAACAATTGCTTTTGGAGGAGGAACTGGGTGTCCAAATTTATTGCTGTGATATCATGTGGCCAAAGCCATATTATGAGACCTCTATAGAAATGAGTGTCTCTTTAATAAGCTATCAATTTGAGCAGGGGGGGTGTAGGTATCATATATACTTTCATACAAGTATATATGATATAATATGCTTGTGATGAGGGGGTAGACCTGGGTGGGGCAGCAAAGCTGGAGGAGAGAAAGCAAAGCAAATAAAAAGGGAGCTGAAAAGGGGGTAAAAGGTAGGAGTTACTCCATCTGCCACTACATCTTCCTCTTCCTCCCTGTCTTCTTCCTCTTTCTTCTCTCTTCCACTCTTCTCTGCTAGGGCACAGAATTTGCAATTTGATTCACAGTCTTTGCCAACCATTGTCACACCACATACACTCAACACGTTGCCTTTCCTGTTGGCCTTCGAAAACAAGCTCCATGGCCCTGCTCTGTTTATTGTCAAGAATGAACGGCCTGGAGTGGGAATGTTTCCCAGACAGGAGGTGAAGGGGTCAGTCTGGACCTCTGGACATTTGCAGTGCTTAACTTGCAGGCATGTCATGTGAAAGGGAGGGCGACCCCTGGTGCTTCTGACGGCAGTTTGTATACATACCGCCAAGCGTGGCTCACATCATGAGATTGCCTGTCAGGTCATCTGCTGTGAAATCCATTATGAAAAACACCCGGAAACTGATGCCTGACTTGAAATCCTTAGTTTACTAAATTGCAGAAATTATCTTTGGAAGGTTTTGTCACTTTTATATTTTTTTTTTTTATAAAAAAATAATGTTTGCAGTAATGCCTCATACAAAGTGCTCGTTGAATGAATCTGTCACTGAAACTTCAATTCCAGATTACCACACTGCAAGATCTGCTATTATAAATGAAAACACATCTTTAGAAAGTTCACAACAGTTTGAAGTAGATGAGCTATTGAAATGCAATAGAAAAATCTGCCGTTTACAGATTAGTCAAACAGTGATTGTAGTCCAATATGTAAACACAGTCTCACTTTATTGTCAGAGTAAAATGGTCCTTAATGTGCTATTCCAAGAGCAAGTTAGTATTACCTAAGCCTGCAAATAATGATATAAATTATCTTTAAGAATTCTTTCCTTGTGAGTATGGCATGGAATTCAAAAGCAAATAGTAAATCATTGCATTACCAAACTACTAGACTTTCTTAATAAGTTATTTTTTAATCTCTGTAAGCTCTGAACCACAATTTGCTAGAACGTTACTGAGCATTTCTTAGGGGACCTTTAAAAGTAGGTTTTATCAAAAGAGACCAAAAAGAGTCACATCTTCGAAGTGACAAGATCAAATGCGTGTAAGTTGGTCTTACCTCCAGTGTGCTGTGCTGTTCGTGGGGTGGTATAGAGGTCTCCTTTTTGTTTATTTATTGTCCCTTTGGAAGATGATTATTTTATGGTGTTTTACTACCAATGTGAGCTATGCTTTTTATAATAAAGATTGTATTTACTTAGTTTGCCAAATGACAAGCAACTGTGTTAAGGAAGATGTGGGATTTATAATGTGGGGAGACTGAAGATGAGAACCTTGAGAATCCTGGACAACATAACTCAAAAATCTTACTCTACTTGCAATTTTTACTTCAAGATCAGCTATCCACAAAATTCTATAGTGAGCGTGCTTATACTCAAAACCTTGAAATGGTGATTCAACTTCTAAACGAGGAAAGAGACCAAGAAGAAAGGAGCAGACCTGAGAAGGAAGCTGAAAGTTCTTTTGTGCTGAAATTGTCCTGAAAGAGATGCCCTCCGAGGGGACACGATCACGGCTATTCATTCAGATTTCAAGGCTGCCCATGGCACGTATCACCACTGTACCTTTTTTATTTGCATAAAGCAATTACCCCCATGGTCAGTGGCTTCAGAGTTGTCTAGACAACATGCTTCAGATGGTATCGATGACCTCCGACACACCAGACTAGCACTAAATTAGTGATGAGCAGAGCTGAAGGGATGTATTATAGTAGTTATAAACCATAAGAAGGTATTTAAATAGATAGATAAGACACATGCAAATCTTTTCATTGCCATGACAACCATCTTGATATAGGTTTTCCATATGTAGCAAGAAGGGCAGAGCAAAAGGCACTGGAAAAATAGCAGGAACCTGTAATGAAAATGAACCCTGGCAGAGGATTAGTCTGGATCTTGGTCATTTATTAACTCTTAATAGAACACAAACTTCTATAGTAATACACTACTCACTGGGTTAGAGAACCATCATTTCCAACACTCAGCTGTACGGTTCTCAGCTATATAATTATATTCCAGGTCCCAAGTCTTCCCAAGCGGCTCTGATTGATGAAAGAAAAGAAGGAAGGAAGAATACCAGGGCACTAGTAAATACAAATTCTTTGGTGCCCCCAAAGAGTTTTTCAGAGAAGGGTTCATCCAATACTCAAATGCATAATTTGTAGACATGGCTTTAATTGTTTTGTCGATCAGAGAGCCTAATGAAATCTTAAATAATCATATAATGAGGTGGTACACTCCATTTCAAGATGATGCTTGTTCTTGTGCAACTACCCCGAGGGAGAAGAAAGGAAACGCTACCTGCCTCCCTCCCTCTTTTGCGTTTTTCTTCCCTCCCTCTTCAGTTCCTTCCTTTCTTCTCTCTAGCTCTCATCTCTCTCTTTCTTTTTTTGCTCTTAGAGTTCTTTATTTCTTCTAAGGGCCAAAATAGTTTCAGGGCCAGCTGTAGGCACTGGTGATCCTCCTGTGGCCTGGGAAGCTCCCTCCAGCAATGCTTTCTCCCACCACAGCTCTGTGGGTTAACTCGAGTCCTGCCAAGCATCTCATCCCAGCCTGCTTCACCACGAGCGTCTGCTCAGAGGTAGATGACGAGGGGGAGAACACGAGTGTACCTCCAGCTCAGTGGAACACTTTCCTCTGCAGATCACAGACTTCCATAAGGCCCTTGAATCTTTTGAAATATAAATGGCAATTCTACTTGCTACTTTTAAGGCCAAGACTGGTACCGTTAGCGGCACCGCAGAGTCATTAAAATTCTTTAGTCAGATCTTTGTATGTGCAATCAATGTATGTATTCCTTTTGACACAAACTGGCATTTCAACACACAAGGGAACATTGGTGAAAACAAGGTGGTTTATTAATTAAAATGATAATAAATAATTCCCCTAAACTTCAATATGTTTAGCGCAAGTCGTGGCTTAGTCATCCGTGTTCTGCGGCTATTTTAAAATTTGGACTTCTTTTGTGCTCTTTCTAGCATGAGACCAAATCAAAGCCAGAAAGAACCTTTTCTATCATAAAGTAACTTAAATGCTAATTTCGTAACAGCCCTTATAAACCAAACTCTATAGGGTATTATTTAAATACGGTTTCTTTAAATACTATATAAGTGGCAACTTATTCTAGCAGGAGGCAGAGACAAGAAATGGTTAAACAACCAGCGCCTTTCAGCAAAGCGCAATTTAAAGTCTTGTTCATCAGATTCCACCTGTCCTTTGGAAAACATTCTAACTTTATAGAAATTGAAGACTAACCATAGCCCCGAAAACTGTTGGTATTAACACTGTAGGGCATCCTGTGTACTGATGTCTCAGTTCCTTATCCAGAATACGTGTTCTGTCTGACAAATTTTGGGGGTGTTGTTTTGCCTTCAAGATATTCAGATGTTCCTTTTTTGACATCTGGGGTTTTAATTAACAGTCTATCCGTGTATTTAAAGCAAAATGAACTTGGTCTGGTCTGGACAATGCTGCGAAGCATTTTTATTTATGAACGCCATCCCTGCCATGTTAATTTGTACCACGTTTCTGATTTATCCTTAAAGAACACATTACACAGTGGATTTGGAGGAGTTAAAGGGAATCTACAGGGTGACTTTAATCTTTATGTCTTTATATACTGGAGGGCATTTTACTGCACCTCTGCACTGCTCTCACTACACAATCATTTTCTGCTTTAGAAATGTAGCCATTTGGATCAATAGTTACAGTACAATATATTGTACTTCTGATGGGGGCCTCACAGGACAGTTAAGAAGCACTGTGGTGATTTCACCAAATGCTTGGTTATACTCTGAAGCCTATTTTTAAAAAGAAAGTTAGCACAACATACATAGAGCCAAATTTATAGGTGTTCTAATGAAATTTAACTTACTCTACTTACCTATATTAAAATAAAATTAGGAAAAATTGAGTGCAAAAGAGGATTTTGCAGCTTAAAAAGTAGAGATTTTTAATGGGACACCAGAGCAGTAGCAGCTAGAAGTAGCCGTCTTTTGGAATTTGTAGCTGCTGCTAGCAAACACTGAGATTTTGGGTTTGGCATCTATTTCTAGCTGTTGTGATGACTGTACACTTCTAATATTGGAATGAAAAGGGGGGAAAAAATCCCTGAGATGGCCACAGATGTTTGCAGAGTGCACAGAAGACAGAGCAAGCAAAGATGTAAAGAAATTATACATCTCTTAAAGTGTTAACAAATGTAGGCTGCAAGTTGAGGATTTTACTGTAAATTCTTTATCTATAAACAAACTGGGTTATCACAGCTGTTTATTGTACTGCCAGCCCTGATCCTAACCTTTATGTCTTTATTGCTTACATACCATTCCCTTGTTTATGCGTCTGTACCATTCGGTGCCCTTGAACTTGGTCCCTCTGAGCCCCGACCCCTGCGTGCTTGCTCACTCACTCCACTCACGTCTGCAATCAGTAAATCTGAGACAGGCCCTGGCTGATAGCCGAGCTGCAGTAGGGCAATTAACACAGAACTAAAGTGTCATTCCTGGCAGGGTGTGGAGAGTGGCAGACCGCAGATGACAGTTCTCAGTTCTGAAGCTGTGACATCCAGGCCAGACCTGGGATTATATGGAACAAGGGGAAAAAAGGAAAGGGGGGCTGTATTTGGGGGGAGAGAGTTCCTCAAAGAAAAGCACTGAGTGGCTTCTCTTTGAAGAATTGTTTATTCCCCGTATCAGATTCCAGCTGTCTGACCGCTTAATTGGATGAATACCTAGAGGAAAACATTCTGTGCACTAAGTGAGTTGGGGAAAATGGGCATCTTTCTTTCTCTTTAGAAGGAGAATGTGCTTTTTCTTTAAAAAAAATCACCAACTCTCAATCACATTTTAACGGTGTTTCTGCCAGACTTAGATTAAAAAAAGGAAAAGAAATATCTTTTATTAAGTGCTTGCCTCCCCCCACCTTTTTGCCCACTCACAGTTTCCCCTGCAGCCACCTACCTGCTCTGGCTCTGATATCTTAATAAAGTTAGTGTTGAATAAAAACAGAGCACCCGGGCGGCTGCGTGCTGAGCCGTAGCTTCGCTTTTAGCCCCTTCCTCTAAGTAGCTCTGGAGACCCACCTTCGCAATAAGAGAAAGCTGCTCTTAGGCACCCCCAGTCCTGAGGTCTAGGGGACCCCCAGGCCACCAGGGGGCATCATGGATCCTGACCTTAGACATGCAAGTGTCAGCTTCTTGGGAGTCCTGCAAATCAATTTTGAGAGCAGTCAGCCCTTCCCCGGGTTTAAACACACTCTGTCCCCTCCTTCTTCCCACTCTAGGCCTTTGCCTACTATTCTCCTCAAACATTTTGACTTTTCATGGGATTGCTTCCGATTGTTAGGAAACCATATTTAGTAATACAACTATCATTTATTGAGTATTTAATTGATGGCAGGTGTTCTGTAGACTGTATCTTATTTATTTCTCATCAAGAACAATGAGCAAAGAGAAAAAACTAAGCTTAGTTATTCTCACCACATTCCCGATGAGAAAGCTGAGACTCAGAACAAATATCTTGCCCAAAGTCAAACGGCTAGAAAAGGAAGAACCAAATTTCAACCTACAGTGATGCCAGAAAATATGTCCAAAGCTCTGCACCTCTGTCTCAGTTCTGCTCTGTATTGGCTGTGAGAGCATGGGGCAGTCCCTTAACCACTCTGTGTCTCAGTTTCCTTATCTGTAAAATGGGCATATAAACCTAGTAGGACTGTCATGAGGATCCAGCGAATTGATGCTATATACATGAAGTGTGTGGAGTAGTGTCTAGCACACCCTAAGAATCCTATAGATGTTGTCGTCGTCACCAACGTTACCTTGCCTCCCCGATAGTTTATAGTGCAGAGGTGAAGGGATTAGCAGGTTGAGGAAGCTGATGGGGTAATTTGCACAAAACAATTTGCAATCTACAAAAGTAAGGAAGAAGAAAAAGAAAGAAAAGACACCTTTTGGACACAAGAGGATTCATTTGTGAAGCATTATGTAATCCCATTTAATAAATGTAGATGATCCAGCTATGTACTGAGTTCACACAAAGGATGGATTGTTCAAAAACAGCTCCTAGGCTAACTTTTTCACATTAATGATTTGTTAGTAATGTAGCCAATAACGCTTTGGCATGATTGTGTCTCAAGCTGTATGGTCTACTATGAGGTTGTGAAATGAAGGATGTCCTTTCAAACTGCCTCATGAACATGATATATGGGAATTAGCCTCTTGTCCAGAAGATAAGATTCAGGTCCTGAATATATGTATTTGATAGTGTGATGCTCCATGTTAGCACTAAAATAGTCTTTAGAGTCCACTTTAAGGATGAGGCAATGGAATAGTTAAGTGAGATGATGGCTTTCATATGGGCCGGGGGCAGAGTCCAGCTATCCTGCCTCCTGGTTCAGCATCTTCCGAGCACACCACACTGCACCACACCACCTCTAACAATTTTCTAACAATATGTAGAACTCAGGAAGTGACAGGAGTTCTCACTAATTATTACATCAAGATTGGCATCATGTAGCACTCAGACTGAAGAGAAAATAATTATTAGTTATTATTCTGTAGCAAAACTAGGTGAGAAATCCTGAAATTCTGATTTCAGCATTGAAATCATTAAAGACTATTCCTTAAAAAATGACACTTCTAGAAATCTGCACGTATTTGTATATATGTTTGCTTTTGCCTTTGAAGCATTCTGATGTGACCCATGGTTTCATTGAAGTGCATCAGAAGTGAACATCCCCTTACCTCATCCCTATGCCTCTGTTAATTCTACTCTTACTTTTGCATGTTTCTACTCTTCTTCTATTTTCTCAACACTCAGCCACTGTCTCCCACACTGTGTACTATGGAACTCTGTTTCCTTGAACAATGATAAGTATTTTTCAGAGAAAACATTTCTGTGACTAAATAGGTTTTGGGAATTCTGAATGGTTTAGTGCCTTCTTAGAGACCCATGACAACCCTTATTATATTTGAATTATAAAATAATCCAAAGGAAGAAAACTCTTTAATTTTGCTTGGCCTAGCTTTGCCTAAACTTATTTAACCATAGAATTATTTTCTTGTAATAACAGTATATTACTATAGCAGAATTGTCTGCTGAATCTTCTGCATCCAAACATGTCGAGGGAAGGAAAAGTGTGGATCATGTTGGACATAGAAGAGGCAAATCACTTCTGCCCACATGCCACTGGCCACACCTCACCACAAGGGAGGCCAGGAAATGTAATCCCGCTGGTGCCCAGGAGGAAAAGGAACCGTATCTTGGGAACAGCTAGTTAGTTTTCACCACCACCATCAATTGATAACATCTTTCAGAAGGAGTGTTCTAAAATCCAGAGACTGAGTTCTATGCCATGTTCTTTCACCTACCTGAAGTGTGACTAGAAGCTCTAAATTTCTTCCAATTTTAGCACCTATAAGTTTGACTTTAAGGTATGCTTGGTAATGCAACAGACAGTGTTTCTGCCATCATTTGATTAAGTAAAAGAAATGTTGGGATGGATCTTATTCCTTTTAATTACAACATTGAAGAATCAATATTAAATCTTAATTCAGAAGTGGAAGGGAGGTTATGTGGCTCAGACACAGATCTTTCTGCTGTTCTAGGTTAACATAGGGAAAGAGTGGAGAGATTTGGAGGGAATGGCTGTTCATGACCCATTTACCACTCTTTCTTATATATCAGATGTCTCCAACCAGCTTTGCATCAGCAATGGCTCACACACAATTCATGGTTGAGTTGTCTGATGAACATTTGAAATGTTGATGTCCTGTGTTTTGAGTAGAAAAAACATACACGTGGTTTGGAGTTTCGGCAGGCAGGAAGAAGACTGACATACTGGTGTGAAAGTTCTGAAGCCCAGCTTGCTTTTTCCCCAAGGCACATGTTCAGCTATCAGCTCATGGGAGTAGATTATAGGGCTACTTGAGGGTAGAACCAGAAGTTTTCTGGATAAGAAGTAATGCATCTGTTATAGCACTGTGACATCCACAGTTGTGCTATCCCAGAGCTCTGAATCCTTCATTTGGATCTAGAAAATATAGTAAAAACAGTTTAACTAATAGTTTTATTGACCATAATTGAACCTCAATATATGTAAAATAAATGATTTTGCAAAGAAAAATTGTGTCTCTCTGGGCCCTCTAGGATAAGTTAATTCGAAATCTATCTTGAAAAGTTTAATCTGATCAGTTCCTAATCATCCCATTTGTTGTGTTAGAACATATCTTTGAAACAATCTAATTTCCTAATTTTATAGGAGAAAAACTTACAGTCCAAAAAGGCAAAGTGACCTGACCAAAACTGCATTTAATTTGTGTCAGAACTAATCATTAATTTCATATGGTTAATAGAATTTCCCAACCTCTAGCTGATCAATTATTTCAAAATATGTAAATAACCCATTTACATAGCTACTTACTTAGCAAAGATAAACTTATAAAACACCATGAATTTAGTTTATTTTTTTCAAAACTGTCTATTGAATGCTGTGATAAGTGCTGGATTTATAGCCAGCAATAACAAAAAGAAGTCAGAGGTTGTTGTGAGGAATAAATGAAGGAATAAGGTGTGCACTTAGAATAGGCTTTGGCAAACAGTCAATGATCAATAAATGGTTGCTCTTGTCATCATAGTCATTGTCATCATTGTTATTCCTGCCTGTGTGGAGCTTCGGTAAAATAAGAAAACATTCCCCTATTTGGTTTCTTGTCTGTAAAATCTCATTCACTGTGCTCGTGGCTTCAGGAAATTCAGCTTATTCCGTGAGGACCCCTAATACAAGCCCCTTATTCTTCATGGACTTCATTCCTTTGTGATTCCAAACCAGAGCTTGTTTGGCAAGATGCTTCCTGGGAATATTTATAGTTAGCAGCTGATTTGGAGCCGACAAATGATTTAAACTCTATAAGCAGCTTGTATTAATACTTTTTACGTTTGTTTTTTTTTTTTTTTGAATTGACTAAGTTTGCAGGGGAAGCAGCTACTACTATTTCCAGCAAGAGAAAGGAAGGGAGGTGCAGAAAGAAAGAGAGAGACAGAGAGAGAGGCTGATGCAAGTTTTTAAATTTGTAAATGCTAAGGAAGTGCCACTGCTGGTGTTGCAGGGACTATGAAAATGAGTGAGGTCCATCTTTGTCCTTAGAGGACTCGGCCATCGACTAACGGGGATAAAGAAAGTGCACAAATAAGAAGACACAAAGTAGGGATGCGAGATTCGTGAAGTTCTGTAAAGGAAACACAAACAAACTCTGAAGAGAAATCAGAGGACACAGAGGCCACTTGTCTTGAAATCATCAAGAGCAATGACCATTGGGCCGAAGAAGGAAGATGTTGAACTCATGATGAAACAGCACTTTCTCCAATGTTCTAATAGCACAGGGCGTTTGCTTGTTTATTTGCTGTAAAAATATATGTTCCAAATTGCCCATTGTTATATTAGTATTTATTTGTTGATCACTGGAAGTGCACCCTGTGCCTGAGGGAATTTCTTTTCAAGTGTTTCAGGGAAGACAGTTCAAGTATAACAACGGTGTGAGGAGTATAAACTCAGAGGCAACATTGTTATGAAATGTAAAACTACAATGCTGAGCAACAATGAAGGATTCAAAGGCGTTGGGATTGAAGAAGATGGAAATACAGGTTGAAAGAAGGGGTTTATTTTCTGGATAGAAAGAAGTCCTAGTGTTGACTGCAGTTGTTTCAAGCTTTGCAAACTTTTACAAGTGTACTTATGTTCTCAAACTTGGGGAATAAAACTGTTAAAAAAAAATCTCCACTAAAATAAGAAGCAACCTAGATACATTTCATTTAAAATGTACCATTAACTCCATCAATCAGGACTTGAGAGTCAGAGGGTTTCCCTCCACACAGTAATCATTGCAAGCTGATAATTCACTCCAAATAACTGTACCTTTAAGTCACATGAAGAAATGGACGAAGGAGGTCGCTCAGTTGATATCAATTATCTATTTTAAAGAACTAAGTCAAATGACTTTGCTCTTCAGCCAGACACATTTTTGGTTTGTTTTCTGTTCAATTTGTCTACATTTTGGATGATTGCTAATTGTGTATTTTGACTATATTAAACTCTACTCTTGAAAAAATAATCTATTTCACACTCCTATTAATTTCCTCCTATTGTGAGGACTATGTTGATACCATGAAAAACATAGCATCCACACACTTCCAATTATCTGGGTATTCTGCACTATTAGACAACTCAGTGCTTTTATCTTTTATTCATTCATTCATTCATTCGTTCAAATGTCCTTGATTATTTACTATGTGCCAGATAATCTTAAATCTTGGAGATGAAAAGATTGACAAAGACGCATGCTGGTCATCTTTGCTACTCTCCCAGATTCACGCTCTACTTTCCTTCTCCTTGCTCTATATCATGGAAGGCTGATCTTTATGAACATTATCAACAGGCTCTTTTGAGCTCTGAGCCAATGGGATGTACTGGAAGGAGAGAAAGATTGGGGTGCTTTTTGCCCCCAGCCCCTCTCTGCCAGGTTGCTCTGTGTGGCTGTGTTCCACTGAAGGGCAGACTCCCGTCAGGAGGTGCATTCCACAGAGCTACCCTTTCTAGGTTCTGACACCTGCTCCTTCCCCTAGCCCCTTTGGGCCAAGGGGTGTTAGAGAAACTGCTGTTACCAGGCCCATGATACAGCACCATCCTTCTTGGTTTCCTTAACACAAATTTTAAATAGCCCCTTTTTAAAACTGCTCAAATACTCAGTTTGAGGATGGACCCTGTTTCTTTTCAGGACTCCAACTAATACACCTTGTTTCTTCCCTTCAAGGAATTGATACTGGTGGGTAGGAGTAAATCCTGAAGGAATACCTGTTAATGTTAATAGTTACAAGTTTTCTAGACCTCACTGGATTCAGATAGTTGCAGTGGTGGCCCAACTGATAAAAATAACCTTATGACACTAACTCGTCTTCTGTTGCAAATGTGCTCAAAGAATTTTCCGTCATTTCTAGATGCAAAGATATTTCCTGTCAAGCATTTCAGTAGGATCTTAATGGTTATAAATACTCTGTAACTGAAAATGCCCTTTCTTTTTGAATACATGGCAAAGACATTACAGTGGTTTACAGGGCTTGGGGAGGGAGTGTCCTGTAAGGCTGTGTGTGTGTTCTCATCTCCAGCTCAGCTTCCCACCTGTCTAAATGAGAGCCATTGTCAAAATCCATTCACCATGTCACATCTTTCCATGCCCGCATTCTCGCACATCCACATATACTTAGGAAACAATGAAAAATCCACGTTGGCTTTCCTTTTCCCATTCACAATATTTTCTCACTTACTGTTTTGTTTCCTCTGCTGAAGACATGAAATCTCTCGTGTGTTCTGTATGGAATTCTAAAAATTTTTTGGATGATTTTCCTGTTCTGCTTAGATTTCCCCCCATGTTTCCTTTTTATCTTTTTGAAAAGATGAAGCCTTCCTAACTAAAGACAACATTCAAGGTAACTTTTTAATTTCATAGTTCCTGAATGACTATTAAGATGGTTTAGTATACAACAAAGTAATATTTTTCACATTATCTTTGATTTCCTTCTTAATACAACCCAATATTCTATTTATTTTTTTAATCTCCTGTGTGTCAAGTCAACATATTCTTTGAGCTGTCGATGGCGGCATCTCAATTTCTTTCTTGAGAGGCTGTGGGTAATTCAGAAGCCATTAGTGTGCTGTGTACGAGTAGTTTGAATTGCTTCTTCCTCTGGGTCTTACCTTGAACTTGCTACACTCAATTCCATTCACCATTGTGGAGCTTGATTGCTTAACTGCCTTTGGTCTCGCTGAAGTCCTTCCCACCCCTTATTCTTGACTACATCTATGTTTAGTATCTGAATAATTATGTGGTTTTGATAAATTTGCTGCCCTGCTATTCACCTCATCTTTCAGGTTGTTAATAAACTCATGGAACAGCAGTGCCACTTATGATCCAGAGGCCATCAACTAATTTCTGATCTGATAACCAGTGATTTCTCTCAGCATTCTTTCTTTTAACCAGTTTTCAATCCAATGCTGTTAGAATTCAATGACATTTTTTTAAAAGATACCAAAAAAGTCAGTTAAACTCTCATTATTCAGTGAAAATAAAAATAGTTAAGACATAACTTATTAAGAAAACACAACCTACATATTATCCTGACAATATTCTACAGCCTCTTTTGAATCTCAGCCCATGGCCACCACTTTGCAAAAGTGAGGTGAATTATTTTCCAATTATTTCTTCTTTTTGAAAAAAAAAATCACATTTAAAAATTGTTAACAGGCAAAGCATTATGGGATATAACTTAATATTAAATGCAATTTGCCAATCTGTTGAGACTTATCAAACTACTCGTTATTGAATATTTATTCAATACACTGTACTAGGTACTCTAGGGCAGATGAAGTTTAAGGCTCCATTTCTTACTTCTTTTAAGGGAACTGAAACAAAAGCAAAGATTTAACACATGAGCCTATAACGAGTTATCTAAGAATACATGTAGCAATATGACAGGATTCCCAAAGGTGAATTATAAGCAATTTTATGTTTAATTGTCAAATTAATGTTAGAAGCAATAAACACTAAGGGTTCTCAGAAGGTGAAACCTTATTTGACTGGTTTCCTCCTGGAGTAGAAAGAACACGGACTTTGGAATCAGACTTTGGCTTGAATTTCTCTCTGAGCGAGCTCTGGGCTCACTCATCTAACTTCCTACATAAGATCACAACTTAAGTGGCTCATAGTTGAGGCCATGATGACTTGTTCAGAATTAAACTTTTGATTCCGCCTGTTGTTTCCCTCATCCACTTTCTCTCAGCCTTCCACACATCAGTAAATAAATCTATGCTCCTAGTGGCTCACATTAGAAATCTCGGAATTATCCTTGATTCCTCCTCTTTCCTCACAATCCTCACGTCTACCTCTTCAGTAAATTTATCAGGTTTACCTCTAACATACATCTTTAAATTGAATCACTTTTCTCTCTTTTTTATGCCATTGCCCCAGCCTGGCCACCATCATCTCTCATTTGCAATATAGCAATAGTCTTCAACATGCCTTCCTGCTTCTACCCTCACCACACTCACTCTTGCCTCACTGCCCTCCATGGGGCAGCCACTGTAATCTTAAAATTCAAATCGTAAGAAGTTTATCCTTTTATTTTTTTGCTGAGGAAGATTCACTGTGAGCTACCATCTGTGCAAATCTTCCTCTTTTTGTATGTGAGCCGCCACCACAGCATGGCCACTGACAGACAAGAGGTGTAGGTCCGTGCCTGGGAACCGAACCTGGGCCGCTGAAGCAGAGCACACAGAATTTAACCACTAGGCCACTGGGGCTGGCCCAGAAGTTTATCTTTTGATTAAAAACCTTCAATGACTCTCACTACATGTAGCAAAAAAAACCCATCTAAACTCATTCCCAAAGCCTACAAGGCCCTCCAGGACGGTGTCCTTCCTCCCTAATTCCACTTGTGCTGCTCTACCCTCCTTACCCTCCACCACACTGGTCTCACCTCAAATTCTTGAATCTGCCAATCTCATTTCTGCATATGTTCTTTACACAAATTGCCTCTGTCTAGAGTTTACTTTATAAGGCATGCTCCTTTTGCTTTAGGTCTTAAACTTCCTTAGAGAGGACTTTTATTTATTTATTTATTTATTTATTTATTTATTTACCTATTTATCTATTTATTTTTGGTGAGGAAGATTCACCCAGAACTAACATCTGTAGGCAATGTCCCTCTTTTTGCTTGAGGAAAATTGGCCCTGAGCTAACATCTGTGTCAATATTCCTCTATTTCATATGGGTCACCACCACAGCACAGCTTGATGAGTGGTGTAGGTCCACGCCCAGGATCCGAACCCATGAGCCTGGGCCACCAAAGCAGAGCACGCCGAAGTTAACCACTATGCCACCAGGCCAGCCCCTAGAGAGGACTTTTTAACCACACTATTGAGATTTCTTTTATTTTCTACTTTATATAACTTTTCCATTTTTCTTGTATTTCTTTCCATTATTTTTAATAATTTCTTTGCCTACCTCCTCCACTGAGACAATCTTCGGGAGGGAAGGGACTTTATTTGTCTTGTACACCATATATCCCTAGTGCCTAACGTATGGTTGGTACTCAGTAAATATTAGTTAACTGAATAACTAAAGAATAATAAAATAAAATTCTTATCACTCCCATTCTAATTCACTTGGACAACTGTCACAATTTGCAGTTTATATTAGCACTCCTTGTAAGCTTTCTAACTTAAAGTTCGTTTTCTATGACCCCAAATTCTCCTCATATTTTAATTGGAAGATCTTTGCTTGTGGAGAACAATGACCAATGAGGTCAGACGGAGAAAAAACAAAGCTTCTTTAGCTTTCTGAAATGAGAAGTTTAGGTCAAGCTTAAAGTAAGTGGTGTTAGACTAGTAATATTAAGTAAAAGTAGAGAGACAGTGAAGAGAAAACTCCACTGTAGGAATATGGGCCTCAACCATTTGTTTGAGGAAGTAGGATCTCAACTCAATATTTACACTAAAATTGTTCCATGAGTGAGCTGGAATGGTGTCACAGTATCTTGGTACCAAATATGAGAAAGTTCTAAGAACGCTTTCTGATGGATTTCCACAGTCCTCTCATGAAGAAGAGAGAGCATGTGGTGCCACTACAATAAAAGAGAGAAGACATGAGGGGAAATGTCTCCCTACAGTTCAGTGAAATCGTGTACTAGTAGCTGAGCTGCTAACACTTCATGCAATTTATTAACTACCAAACCAAGCTGTTTTAATACGGATCATGGCTCTTATATTCTTCTAAAAAGTTTCACCTAGAAATGGAAGAAGTCACTGAATTTCCCTTCTGTAAGTTAAAAGAGACTTGTAAATCCCAGCTCAATCCCTGAAGACTTGAATCTGCAATGAGATCCCGTTCTCTTCCCCTTGACGTTATCCTACCTATCACCTCTTTCAGAGATTGTTCCTCTTCCATTCAGTTTTGCCAAGGTCTTAGCAGCCTCATGTTGTAAGGGGATGCCATCCAAGGATATCAAGGTAGAGTTAAAGTGTGACCATAAAAATTACAATGTGCGAACACACGCTACAGGCTGGCTGCGTGTTTATCAGCAACACCCAGAGACATCACACACAATCTAATCAGCAAATCACCTAAAGACATGTTGTCCCACTGGCTACCTCAGGTGAAAATGAAACAGCTGTTTAATTTAGCTTTTATGAAAGAAACGCATATCCTGAATCTTTGATATCTTTATTACTATTGCAATTTATTTATTTATATTGTGGTTATTTGATCTTCCACGGGATCATTGTGTTGTAGAATTGTGTTTCTCCAAATGTATGATGTGCCTTCTGGGAGTGTGGGTATTGATTTTAGGGGGCACTTCGATGAATTTAAAATAATGTAATAGTGATATATTTATTTTTAGGTGTGTTAGAAAACATATGTATAGCCCTCAAATCTCTGATTTATCCCTTAGAGCAAAATTAAGCAATAAAATGGGAGTTGATTTAAAGTATTTTTTATAGAAGAGTAAATAATAATACAAATAATACTCAGATCTGGACAAAAATTATGAACATGGTAAGTGACTAACTAAATTTTGGGAAGCATGGTGATATTCCCTAGTCATAAACTACCTTGGTTTATGACAGGGATAAAGTAGGTTGATAAACTAGGTTGAGCAACTTCCCTCTCATTTGGCCACCTGGTGAAAAAAACAGTTTTGCCTGAATGAAGCCCCAAATGAAAGTCTTTGCAGCAAAAAATGCTCAAGGTGAGAAGGGGAAAAAAGAGAGTAGGGATGGGAGAGCAAAAAAGGGGAACAAGCATGAAATTGGGGTTCTGGTTGTAATAGCACTCTTGTGTGCCAGGCTGGTAAGTGGAGGAAATACGATTTTGGAACCTGGACTACTCAAACCCTTAAAACCTCCCAAGGAAAGAGCTTCGGCAGGTCTGAGACTATGCAATCGCCAGCCCAAACTGAATGCTTTATTGCCATCTGGAAGTGTTTATTTTCTGAACATAAATTCAGGGGACAGATTCAAGGCATGTCTAGAAATAAAGCATATCATCATGTGAGCTGAGCTGACAAGGACAATTTACTGTACCCTGCATTTGTTCTGGGCCAATCGGAGGAGAGCCGGCGATTAACATTCTAAAATCCCTGCTGTTCAGTTCTGATTGTCCCTTGACTGAACTTTCAAATGGCATCGATTAACCCTTGAGGGACTCCAGTACAGAGCCCAGAGCCCAGGAAGGGACACTTGTTCCACCCCAGAACACATATGCAGATGGGCTATTCTTGTAGCAACAGGCTGACTGTGGATCCTGTGCCTTTGAGGGCCCTGGGAAGGAAGGAGCAGCCTTGAGCTAAACTGTATCTTGAAAGCTTTTGCTGAGAAAGCTGAGCTTTGAGATTATTGGTTAAGTTCCCGTTTGATTCAGTGGTAAGGATGGGGCAAGTGTTCATGCTGATCATTTGAACAGCAATTGCAAACCAGTTAATTTGGAGATGCAGGAGCATGTAGTGTTTGAGAGCATGAATTGCAGAGTCTGATAGAGCTGGATCTGCATTGCAACCCCTCCATTTAGAACTATGCATAAGTTCTTAATGTGTCTGACCTTTTGTTTCTTATTTACAAAGCAGAGAGAGTAACACCAATCTCATAAGGAAGCTATGAGAATTAGATGAGATAGCATGTGAGAGCTGTCTGGTTTAATAAATATTGTGTCCCATAACTGTTGTAACTTATTAATTATCACTATTTTGTTCACATGTTGAGCAATAAGGAACTGAAGGGGACATTTTTGCTATTTTCCTGGAGGCATGAGTGTTCTTTTACACACCATTTTTAGAAAACCTAATCTCAGCTATAGGTGGCAATGTTTAATCCCCTATTAGAGTGTACAATTTTGAGATCTTTTTCAAACCTTAAGGACATTTGATTAAAAAAAAAAAAAAAGCCACCTTCAGTTTCAAAGCACCTCAGCACCTCAACAGGGTAAATTTTAGAATAGTATATGGAGGCAATTCACAGTCAGATAGTTTGCCATCACTCTGATGTGCAGCATATTAGAAAAATGAGCCTAGAATTAAGTTTAAGTTGCAAAAAGAAATTGGTTAAGGTAGTTTGATACATTTGAGATTAGGATTTCAGTATGTGTTCCTTTCCATCATACAGATGACTAAACACAAAGTTTGAATGTGTTCCTGGTAAGAAGGCATTTTCTACCACTTCTATTTTGGGTTCTCTTCCCCGGCTCCTTCCCTTCTGCTTCTGGTTCCTTGCTCTAACCAGGAGCAAACATCAGCAGTCAGATGGGAGAAAAGGAAGAATCACAAGGAAGCATTTATCTGAAAGGACGTAACTAACCCTCTGCATAATTTTTCCTGAGAGACTTTTAAGCATCCCACTGAGATACAGGATAGACAACAAGGATTTTGGAAGTATGGGTTTTATCTTACTTAACGTTAATATTTGGTCCTCAAACATTCATCTGAGAGACAGAGAACAATTTCATTGAATTTTGGGGAGAAAAAAAACCCCACATCCCTTTGTTGTCTATTTTAATGGTTTTATAAACAGACATTTTCATGGCAAGTTGATTTGTGGATACTTGAGAGTATCCAGGGAACAGTTTTTCTTTTTTTCTTTCCTTCTTTCCTTCCTTCCTCCATCCTTCCTTCCTTCCTTCCTCCTTCCTTCCTTCCTTCCTTTCTTTTCTTTTCTTTCTTTCTTTCTTTCTTTCTTTCTTTCTTTCTTTCTTTCTTTCTTTCTTTCTTTCTTTCTTTCTTTCTTTCTTTCTTTCTTTCTTTCTTTCTTTCTTTCTTTCTTTCTTTCTTTCTTTCTTTCTTTTTCTTTCTTCTTTCTTTCTTCTTTCTTTCCTTCCAACTTTTCTCTTCCTTTCCTTTCCTCCTTCCCACCTTCCTTCCTTCCTCCCATATATCTTCTGATTTTACCTCTCTGTGAAGATGACCCTACATATCAAAATATACTATTGATTACTCTTTATTTTCAATTTTGCCTATCATGACTTATTCAAAATAAGAATCTAGGCAACCCAAGTGGGATTCTAATGCCTAATTTTGTGTGCCTATTTCCAATATCCTTGTTTATGACATCCGAGTTAGTGATATATTTCTCAACTATCTATATAACTTAATAAGGCTATTATTGGAAATATAGAAGTGGGGGAATTAAAAAAAACTGTCTAAAAGGCACATTCCATTTCTCTCACAGATAACTCCATATATTACTACTTCTGTTTAATAGTTAATGCTCTTGTTTTTAAGATATTAACAGTTTAGTCTTTGTCTTGCTCAATCCACTTTCATAATGAAAAGCTTAGTGTGTTCTATGGGCCTTATATCACTTCCACACTAATTGTGATGAAATGTTCAGTATAACTCACCAATAAATATTTGAAAATTGGGCAGAAGGAATGTGGGGAAAGCACTTTGTGCTTGTAATTGATATCCTGAACAACATTGGTTGTAAATGCAACTAATACATTTGATTTTTTTCTTTTCTAGATGTGATTTAAGAATTGTTGTTCCTGAAATAACCTAAGTTGGTTATTGAAACTCTAGATAGAGTGTCTGTGTCTATGTCAGCTACTATTGCTTTCTTTTTCTCTTTTTCAGTAAGAAACAATTTACTAGTATTAGAGTCAACATAGTGACCAAAGTTCATTCAGACTAACATAAAAGTTTTCCTAACATCTGGTTCCCCATGACCTCCTACTTCCCCCCATTTTTTTTCTTACTTTTCTGAAGTCTCCTTTCTCATTTTGCCTGAGTCAGTTATATTTTCCTAAATTAATCTCAGGTCTGAGGGCCACTGGGCACCTTTCACTTTTATGTAACGTCAAAATTATAGGCTTAGTTTTAAGTCTTGGAACCGTGCTACATTTTAGCCACTTACATTTGTTTAGTTCTGTATATTTATTTATGTACGTCTTTCTCAGGTTAAGAAAGATCTTTCGATCGTTTCCCTATCCTTTCCATTAAAATTTTCCCACTTGGAATTTAGTGGCAGCCTCGCAGCTGTTGAAGTCTTTCCCCACAGGCCATAACGTTCTAGATGCCCAGTGCCTTTCGGGATTTAACTGCCTACTTCTCTGGCCTCATCTGCTACACCACCTCCACCCCGCCATCAGCTTTTGCACTCAGTGACCACACCAAGCTACTCATATGCTCTCTCAAGCCTCTGTCCTTGTCCTGGATTGTCATAACTGCCTTCTTGTTTCTTTAAGGTAACTCAGAAGATGTCACCTCCCAATAGCCTTCCCCAACACTCCAGGCAGAGTTAGGTTTCCTTACTCACTGACATCATAGTGCCCCAAGTGCAGCCTATCACACTGTACTGGAATGACCTGTTTACTTGGCTGCGTTTCGCATCTGACTGGGAGACTCTTGAGGGAGAGATTCTGTCTTTGAGCTTCCATATCCTCAGTACTCAGCAGAGTGCTTACAAACAGTAGGATGTATTTTTTGGTAGAATGAATGTATGAATAAGCATACACTGTAACTGAATGAATGAATTCTCCTGAGCTAATTCCAGACCTCCAAAATCCTGCTAGATTATACAGTCCATGGAATTGCCTATCCTGGGGATTATTGTTTTCTTTTTCCCTTTCCCTAGGACCAAGAAAACAAAATTAAGCTAGTGACAATTTTCTGGTTCCAACTCGTGTTTTCAGCACTAGGAGGTATAAAGTCAGATAAGACATGAGAACTTTTCTTTTGGGAGTTTGGACTTCTAAAATGTATCAGATTACTTGACACTGCTATTGATACTGTTAAAACTGGCACTATTTGCTCAATGTTCAGTGGATGCTCAACCACTGTTTAAGAACTGACTGAGTGGCTCAGACAGAGTGGGAGTCTTTTGATTAGAGGTAAAATGAAGGTCAGAAAAGACCTGAGATGACAGTCCCTGTTTGGTTTCTACAGCCCTGGTAGATATCCTTAATTTAGGAAGATTGACAAAACAAGTAGTATCAGTAAGTCCTCTCCCTGAAATTTGTAACCCTTTGCCCTCCTTTCTCCTCTGTATACGTATGAAGACTTTATATTTTTCTTTTGCCTGTGAGGAAGTTCTGCACATGAAATTTGGGAAATTTTTTTTAATGTTATAGTAATGTAGTACGGCTATCCCAGCTTTCTATCAGAAGTGGCAGGCAGCCAAAAACTAGAATCATTGTTTGCAAACTCTAAATATAGAGTCAAGATTTATATGAAGAAAACAGATATGTCTTGTTATAAAACCATGAATAAGCATTGGCACAAACATAATAGTTTATTCTTCCTTGATATCGCTTATTTTAAATAGCTATCTATCTTTTACTAAGATACTGTAGAAAGATACATTACAGGAACATTTGCTTCGGCTGAAAGTACCGGAGGGTTACGCTTTTTTTCATGCAGTTAAGGCTTCGTTATTTCTAGGAAGTGATGAGGGAAATAAGAGCCTAAAGGTGATTTGGTCTTTCTGAATTTCAGGTAGACTATGTGGATGTTATTATTAATAATGCATCATATTCATCTTTAGGTCACTGTCGACGTGTTTTTTTATTTTTAATTCTGGATTTGCTCTAACTTTGCACAAAGGTTGCCTTGATCTTGCGACGTCTTTGGCCTTTGGTTTATGAGATGTCACATTCAGCAAAGAAAGAAACCTCTTCCATGCCCCATCTGTGCTTCTCTCTGCTTCCTTCCCATCCTGCTCCCTCTCTTCTGATTTTCATCCTCTTTAATCATTTCTGCCTGGTCCACAACAAACGGGCAGCAGGGGGAAAAAAGACTTTCAGAAAGAGTTAAAAAGGATGGATGAAATTTGTACAATGTACACCATATGGCCTGACATTTTCCAGATTAGGTAAACATTTCTATTGGGGATAAATAGTCCTGTACATTGATGTAAAGAAATTGCACGAGACAAGGGCACATTCAGCATAGTTATGCTATGGAGTAATGTTTGCTCAGTAAGAGAAATCTGAAAACTCAAGGGCAAGTGGGGGTGGGGTGGGGCCCTTGGTACAGTCCAACTTTTGGAAGAAGGGGTTAAAAACCATGAGTTTGTGGCCAAAGTAAATACCGTCTCCTCTAAGTTGAACCTTAGTAATTGTTTTCAAATGCAAGCGCACACACATACAGACACACACTAGCAAGAAATTTCCAACAGTTCATCATCAAACCTCTGTGAAGCAAGTGGAGGATTAAATTTTGTCAAAATCCATGTCTGAGTGGCCCATGACTACAGAGAGACACTTGCCATGGCTGGCAAATTGATTCTAGGTGGGTTGTAGCCAGTGTGTGTGCCTGCATTGAGTGGAGACTGATCTGCTCCTTGGTGAACAGCCCCAGAGCCATAGATTTCATTTGATCTTTGCAAAGGCTAACATCTGTCTGCTGTCATTTTAGTAAGATTGATGACAGGCAAGAAAGAGGAGAGGGGAGGGAGTCGAGGGAACAGAGACAGGGAGAAGGAGCTCTGGGCGGCCCCAGTGGCGGTGGCCGAGGCTGCCAGGGGTCACTGCTGCAAACTCTCTGGCCGATGAGGGCCGTGGTGGGAAGCAGCCAGGCCCACACTGGCAGTAATTGCACTGGGTTGTTACAGCTGATAGCTGGAACTCCAAGACACAAAGGCAGCATTTTGCACCTTATATATCTTAATAGATTACTCACATTGCAAGCAGCACCAAGCTAAATGTTATGACAGCCATAAGAATGTAGTTTACTGTTATCTTAATGTAGCTGGGCAGCGCAGGGTAAAGCCATCAAAAAATATTAGACTTTTTTAAAGTTTCCAAGAGAAACTAACTGATACAGACATGGAGCTATTTTTACACGAAGTCCTGAATTTTGGCAAGAGCCTTTCAAACCATGATTTTAAATATATACACACATATTTCACATATGCATATGTATATGCATATATGCACATTTATATATGCATTTCTCTCATTGGCTAAATATCATTTTTCTGTCACTACTTACCTTAAATTGTTATATGAACACCCTATAGGGAAGACTCAATTTAGATATTTTTAAGAGATTATCTCATATTTGAAGTTTGTCTAGCAAACAGTAAACATTAGTTTTGAAAATATAAATGGCACACTTAGCAGATTTGGTGTGAATGAATGAATGAATGATGACATAGACCTTTCGTTAACAATATGCTTTAAATATACTAGCTGCATCCAGTTTCTCTAGGTACACACACCTGGCAGGAAGAGGCATGTACTGACCTGTAAGCAAAAGAAATCTGATAAGGTTAAATACCCCACAGAACAGAGGAAGTCCAGGGGTAGTGATCAGATCTATTTCTGGGCATTTGCTTGTTTTTGTACTCGTGTGGTCGGATGTTTGATTTTAACTGCTGAAGCAGTGGCTGCAGGGAGTTTTAGACTAGTTTTGGCCTTTATCAGCAGGAGGCAGATTCCATGAATAGAATTTATTCCAGACACATAGAACCCTTTCCAAATTTAGTTGGAAAGTTAAACAACTTTGCCTTATTCAATGAGAGCCTTCAGGGCCCTAGGATTTCTTGTGACATCATGGTGATGACATGATAGAGTGGCTGAGTTCCCCTGGCCAATTTATGTAAATTCCAGGACACTGCAGAAAGCAGCTTTAAACTCTAGTCCAACCCAACTATTCTACAAATGAGAAAATGATATTTTAAAAAAATCTATCTCCAAATAAAATATCTTGCCAGAATTCTCTTTAATTTGGCAAATAAAGTTGTATGTTGAATGTGTTCATATAGAGCTGGATCAGCAATGAGAAAATAAATGTTTAAACATCAGAAAGAAGTGAACTCACAGATGAGTATAAGTTGCGGTTCCCACAATGTAAAAGAAATTGTTTAAAAACTGTAAAGGCCAGTAGGTTATAGTAAATTAGGTGATTGATTTACACGGTGTCAAACAATCTGTTTTGCTACAGTTTTGTTCACTGAATTGTTCTACTATTTGGGGGAATTTTTGGAACATATTTAAATATGTTCATGGAAGTTCATCATGTTTTAGTAGGGGTTAAGGAGAGCATCATTATAAAGATTACTCTTTTCTTTCTACAGAGTGCCCAAATGAGAAAATATGTAGCTGTAACATAGCAGAAGCATGGAGAATTAGCTCCTCTGCCCGTGTGGCTTTTTTGCAAGTGCATTCCCAAGTTTCCCGTGAGGAATCCTGTTAGATGAATCAGGGAAGATATATTCCATTGAGGGTGGGGGAGTCTCTGGCTGAGACTGGCAATTCATGTCAGAATCTTGACTGAGAAGGTTATGTTTAGTGTTTTTTAAAGCATCCTCAACACTATAATATGTAATTTATATAACTATCTTAGTCAGGGCCCATGTACATTTAGAAGGGTAATGGAAGCAAGTTTAATTCAGGGATTCTTTTCATAGCTTGGGTAAGTTCAAGGGGATCACCAAGGGACCGTGAAGCATGGAGTTCCTAGCAAGAGAGCGAAGCCTGAAGGAGAAGAAGAGAGAACAAGGACCAGGACCCCTCAGAGCTATAGCTCTTTGTAGTGGGTTGAAAGGTGGTCCCTCTAAAGGAACACTCACCCAGAACCTGTGAATGTGACCTTATGTAGAAAAAGTCTTTAAGATGTGTAAGCTAAGGATCTCAAGAGGAGATCTTCCTGGATTGTCCAGGTGAGCCCCAAATCCAATGGTAAGCGTCCTTATAAGACACAGATAGAGGGGAGAAGAGGAGAAGGCCATGTGAAGACAGAGGCAGAGATTGGACTTCTATGCAGCCACGGGCCAATAAATGCCTGGAGCCACAAGAAGCTGGAGGAAGCAAAGAAGAATTCTCCCCTAGAAGCTTCGAAGGGAGCAAGGCACTGATGACACCTTGACTTTGGAATTCTGGCCTCCAAAGCTGTGAGAGAATAAATTTCTGTGGTTGTAAGCCTCCAGTTTGAGGTAATTTGTTATGGCAGCTCCAGGAAAATAATACACCAATACACCGTTGGACAGGGGCTTCCGGATAGGAGCCGCTGCCAACCCAGCTGCCAATAGAGTTCATAAGGAGGAAGCAGGGACAACGTAAGACATAACGTGCCCCCCTCCCGCTCTCTGATCTCACACTGGTGCCTCCTATTGGCAGAACTGCATCAGAAACCAGGAGTGCAAGACAGCCCCAGTGAGGTGGTTCAAGGAGGCCAGGCTTTGGGATACGGAATGAAGGAGAGAAGGATTTGAAGGGGAAACAGAGAACATTGGGCACAGCAATGATATAGTATTTATATGTATTCTTTTATAACTGCATCTCTGAAAGTCAAAACTTGATAACATCTTATTACTCGTATGAAGTCTTAAAGGTAAATTCAAACTCCCAGTTATCATTGATTTTGAGCATACCCTCAAAGAGGGCTGATGGTAGTTATGAATGTTAGGGGTTTGGTTAGAGTTGGAATTAATACGTTTAGGCTCATCAAAAGGCATGTGTTTTAAACAGCTAAGAAAAAAATTAGATTGTCACTGAAATATATAGGAAACTGCAAGCAAATATGAGATTTAAGAAGATATTAACAAAATGAATTTTTCTAGTTGTTCTGCTACATTCTTTCCGTGCTCTGTTATACTCTGCTTCTAGCCAATTATCTATGAATTTTTGGAAGTTCAGATTTCTAACTGTCCAATTGAGTGAGGAGTTGAGCTTCCCCGTGAGAATCTCAAACTTCTTATAATTAGATACTCCTGGGAGGTGAGAGGTTGAGTAAATTTTATCATATTACAATCTATTCACCGTGTATTTGAAAACTTCAAGTCCACTGTGGGATGAACCATTCCCTAAAGTGTGAGTTTGCAGATTTTGCATGAAAATCTGGTATCCTAAAGTGGACTAGAGTAAGCATTCACTGAGGCAGACACTACAGAAAAATAATACTCAATACATTATTTTCTCAATTTTAATTTTTTCTTCTGCAAATTTTTGTTAGAAAGGGTGCCTGCTAGCTAGGATGTGAAGTGCAAGGATATCTAACTTAGCACAAAGTACATATTTTATACACTTATTTTACATTTTCTATGTTGGTTTTCATGGTAGCTCACTATGAAAATATCTATTTCTAGGCGCTCCCTCACATGAAACTTTTGAGAAACATAGCCAGCAAAGCTTCTCCTATTGGAAATGTCACAAGAAATATTAAAACAAGCAGCATCTTTTCCTAGACCTTCATCTTGGTGGGATTTTCCCTAAAGCAATATGCTGTTCCAGCACTGGCCTTTCTATTAAAATTAAAGTATTGATTTAAAAAATTCCCCCTTGCAAGAGTTAATGAGCCGCTCTCTTACTATTTTTACTCTATTGGTATAGTGGAAAGTGCAGGAGCTTTGGAGTCAGACAAACCTGGAATTGAATTATGACTTCGCCACAGACTAGAGGTGGAACTTGCTTTTTTCTAAAGCTCAGAATCCTTATGTGTCAAATAGCTGATCACAGGGGGTTGCTGTAAGGATTAAACAAAATCATGTAAGCAAAGTTCCTTGTACAGTGCCTGGTCCATTTGAAGATTATCAATAAATATATAGTGAGTACATGATCAATAGATTGTTAGGAAAGTGGGAAGCCCAGGGAGATGAGATGGAACAGACTGATGTTCCTGATACGTTGTCTTTGATTTTATCACCTTGGGTTTTCTGGCACTCACCTATCTCCTTCTTCCTTTCCTCCCATCTGCTTTCCTGCAGCTTTGTATACATTCATAATTTGCCACTACCGTTGTGTTTTATTTTCCACCCATTCTTTACCCTTCTCTGGCTGTTTGGTGCCCAAGAGAGAGCCCAGCAGGAAGATTTGACCAAGTGTGTCTCCCCATTTCCCTTCCCTGGCTCTGACTTCGCAGGCCAGGTTCATTTTTTTCAGCTCCACTGGATCTGTGTGGGGTAAGGAGTTGATCTGTTGCTAATTAGAATCAGTGACCCCAGCTTGATTCCAAGATTTAGAAAAAGACAGAGTAGCCCATCCTAGCACTGCCTGGAATTTGATATCATTACTTTTCTCTGGCTCCCTTTTCTTCTTGAACCGAATTAATCCGTTTGTCCACGTTTGAAGTCCATCTAATCAACCGTCTGCTAGATGGCACGGAACACACACTCCTGAGCTCTGCAGCCTGCTCAGCTTGGTTACAACAGCAGCACTTAACGTGTGATGGATAAAAACGTGAATGATGTGTTGCTTAGAGTCAGGCACTGAGCAACAGCCAGATGAAAATATTTGTCTGTGTCCCCCCTTTGGACAAGTGACACAGTGTCTGTCTCTGTCAAGTGCTTTTCTCAGGTAAATTGCTCAATCTTATTAAAGAATCACTTCTGGTGGGGGCAAATTGTCACATTCAGGACATTTATATTAATCTGGATATATTTGGCTGTTTATAATTCTGTCATAACAGTCACTTCCTGAAAGAAATGTCTCTTCTAGGGATCTTTACAAAATATAGTAGGAGAAGAAACTGCTGATGAAAAATTTACTTTATAAAAGTAAAGAATTAGTCTAGAAAACAAAAGAGCAGAACACATATACCCCAGTGGCACAGGGAAATATGATATGGATATTATGGGTTATCACAATTTCAATCCTATTTGGGACAAGGTATTATGTTCAAGTTGCAGGTGCCATAAGTGTTACAAAATTTGTTTCCTGCTCTCTGTTATAACCAAATTTAAGGAGAAAGCCTTCCATCAAGAAAATAACCCTTCTTCCATGTGTTAGATATCATTCGAGTCAGTCTCCATTGCTGACAAGGGTATTCTCATCATAAAATCACTAAAACTTCTTCTCTTTCCATGTACATGGTCTAGAGAAGTAAAACAACAACAAAAAAAAAAACAAATAAAATTGATAAATGTGAACGAGGACCAAGAAACTACATTAAGTTTACAAGTGATGTTCCAGAATGCAGAGAGATTGGGCAAAATGAGAAGGAAGGCTAGCTTGCTTTTCTATTGAGAGAAATAGTAGAAATGGTTTGCAATGAGCAGAAACCCTGCTATATTTGCCACGGCTTTAGTTTGTTCTCTATGCAGACAAATTTGGGATTGCCCTGGAAGTGGGGGTTGGCGTGGATGTGAAAAAGAGAAGCTTTCAAATGTAGGTATGAGTGGAAATTAGAAGTGTGTTGTGTGTGTGTGTGTGTTTCTCCAGAACAAAGAAAGCATTTCGACAGCCACACAAACTAAAGCTGAAGATTCAATGGTAATGAAGCTCACCTTGTAACAGAATGCTACATAAAATCCCAAGAAGTGTAATTTCCTCAAAGCCAATTCCCTTTTTTGCCTCCATTTTCATAGTATTTAGAACAGTGGTAGGACATGGTACAAACTTATAGTTGTTGAATGAATGATTGAATGAGTGAACGAGTGAGAATATTCCAGGAACTGGCGGCATGCTCTACGTGTCTTATCTCGTTTGACCTTGAGGCTGCCAAAGCAAATTATCACAAACTTCATGGCTTAAAACAGCAGAAATTTATTCTCTCACAGCTCTAGAGACCAGAAGTCTGAAATCTAAGTGTTTGTTAACTTTAAAGAAAATGTGGTGTATATATACAATGGAATATTATTCAGCCTTAAAAAGGAAGAAAATCCTGTCTTTTGTTACAATGTCGATGAAACTAGAGGGCATTATGTTAAGTGATATAAGCCAGATAGAGAAAGAGAAATACTGCATGGTATCACTTACATATGGAACCAAAAAAAAAAAAAAAAAAAGGTGAAGTCATAGAAACAGAGAGTAGAAAAGTAGTTGCCAGGGGCTGGGCCGTGGGGGAAATTGGAAGAGGTTGGTTAAAGAGTACAAATTTTCCGTTATAAGATGAATAAGTTCTGAGGATCTAACGTATAACGTGGTGACTGTAATCAATAATACTGTATTGTGTAATTGAAATTTGCTAGAAGCATAGAACTTAAACGCTCTCAAAAAAAGGAAAAAAAAAAAAGGTAAACGAAGTGTTAGCAGGGCTGTGCTCCCTCCAGAGGCTCCAGGGGGAAATGCTTCTCTATCCTTTCCAGCTGGTGGCTCCAGGAGTTTCTGGGCTCGTGGCTGCGTCACTCCAATCTCTGCCTCCATCTTCACATGGCCATCTCTGTGTGTCTGTGTCTTCTCCTTTTCCGTTGGTCTCAAATCTCCCTCTGCCTTTCTCCTACAAGGACACTTGCATTGGATTTAGGGCCAATCTGGATGGGTAACCTAGAATTATCTCATTTTAAAATCTTTAAGCCAGCTCTGATGGTCTAGTGGTTAAGATTAGGTGCTCTTACCACCATGGCCCAGGTTCACTTGGTCAGAGGAACCACACCACCCGTCTGCCAGTTGTTATACCGTGGTGGCTGCATGTTGCTGTGATGCTGAAAGCTATGCCACCACTATTTCAAACACCAGCAGGGTCACCCATGGTGGACAGGTGTTAGCAGAGCCTTCCAGACTAGACAAACTAGGAAGAAGGAACTTGCCACTCACTTCCATAAAACTGACCAGGAAAATCCTATGAATAGCAGTGGCACATTGTCTGATAGAGTGCCAGAACGTGAGAGGATGGTGCAAAAAGACCAGGCAGAGTTCCCTCCTGCTGTACACGGGGTCAATAGGAATCAGAATTGAATTGACTTGCACTAACAACAAAGATCCTTAACTTACGGACTGGCCTGGTGGCATACAGTTAAGTTCGCACACTCCAACTTGGTGGCCAGGGGTTCACCGGTTCGGATTCTGGGAGCTGACCAACGCAACCCCGTATCAGGCCATGCTGAGGCGGCGTCCCACATAGAGCAACTAGAAGGATGTACAACCACGACATACAACTATCTACTGGGGCTTTGGGGAGAAAAAAGGGAAAAAAAGGGAGGAAGATTGGCAACAGATGTTAGCTCAAGGTCAATCTTCCTCTAAAAAAATTTAAAAAAAAAAAAAAAAGATCCTTAACTTAATCACATCTGCAAAGACATTTTTCCAAATAAGATAACATTCACAAGTTCCAGGAACATGACGTGGATATCTTTTGAGGGTGCATTTTAGGCCTACTACACCTTCTTAAGAACTCTCTGAAACGGTTATTATTATTTGCCTCTTTTACACAGGAGAAACTGAGAGTGGATCTCAAATTATTTCAGTTGTCTCTGGAATTCACACGAAAGCTTTGAAAAGAAAACTCTTAAACACAGATTCTGAGGGAAAATGAAGAGTGTTCTATTTAAATTAAAGACCTAAATATGTTCTTAAAGTATGATATTCCCTCTTGTAGAACACAAACAGGAACTCAGATCCAAGCAATATGCTCAAAACTGCAGTATTTAAGAAAAAAAATCACACATGTGCAAAAAAACCTATCACAGGCTCCACAAAATCCAATTTATCTACCCATCGTTTATGTAATGGGAAGTCTGATAGTTTTCTATTTGCACCAGGTCTTCTCTTCTCCCCTCTACTCTTTCTTCATTTTTTTAGAAAATTTTTGGTAAAGCAGAATCTTATTTGGAGTTTTGATGGGAAGTCCTATTGGGAGAGCAGAAAATATTAAATCTAAATACTAATGCATGTGCATATTGACTAAAATACTTTATCTTTCATGCAATATTCATTGCCACTCGCCATGTGCCTGGCACAGTGCTAGGTAATGGGTTGCATTGGTGAACAAGACAGAAACTAGCTCAGATTGTGTTGAGACAGAATATCGAGGAATCAGAGAATTAAAAAACAGTGAGAATAGGGCCGGCCTGGTGGCTTAGTGGTTAAGTGCGCGCGCTCCGCTACTGGTGGCCCGGGTTCGGATCCCGGGCACACACCGACGCACCGCTTCTCCGGCTATGCTGTGGCTGTGTCCCACATACAGCAACTAGAAGGATGTGCAACTATGACATACAACTATCTACCGGGGCTTTGGGGGCAAAAAAAAAAGGGGGAGGATTGGCAATAGATGTTAGCTCAGAGCTGGTCTTCCTCAGCAAAAAGAGGTGGGTTATCATGGATGTTAGCTCAGGGCTGATCTTCCTCACAAACAAACAAACAAAAAAACAGTGAGAATAATAATGGCTAACATTTCTTGAGTATAACATGCTAGATACTAGTCTAAGTGTTTACCATGTGCTAATTTATTTAATTCTCATAAAGAGAGGTGAGAAATGCTTGGAATGGTCAATATAGGCTGAAAGGGGGGGTGCATAGTCAGGGAGCAACTAATCCAGGTGTTGGGGGCCCTAAAGATGCCACATTAAAGGTAAAGTCTAAAGTAGCAGTTAATCAGGCCCCCAACATGTTGAGAAGCACATTCCAGGCAGAGGAACCAGCATAGTCATATTGCAGCAACCAAGAGCATATATGTATTTGGGACTGAAATTACTTAAATGTGGCTGAAGCCAGCTGACAAGGGGGTCAGGGATGAGACAGGAAGCTAGAGAGGTAAGCAGAGGTTGTTTGATTCTCAAAAGGTAGTGAAACCTTTTGACTAAAAGGAATACTGAAGAGAGATTTTGGTTTTTCCCTCCCCCTCTTCACAAGTGCTCAAGTGTCCCCCTCTGCCAGGGAGGAGTTTCATCAGTGCCCTCTCCCTGCTCCTGGCGTTACTGATTTTGCTGCTGTCATTTGTTTATCTACAGGGAAAAAATAGAAAGGATGCAGCAGATTCTAGCCTGATTCTTGGTAGCCAGTTTGAGTGATGGTCTAATGGGTCCTCTGAAAACTCTGCTGGCTTGTTCTTTCCTCTCCACACCTTTGCTAATCTCTCCCTAACTTTATTATATGATATTCAGGTTAAGGATTTGATCATAGACTTCATTTGTAACCCGACATGTTGGAGGTTCACCAAAAATATCCATTAGTTTGTTAGCTATCATGTACCCAAAAAAGTTGGTTATTAATTGTATGTTGTTTTCCAATATATTTTAACATTTAACTCTTCTAGCATTTTTATCTGGTAAAATTGTTTTAATCTTTATTTAAAAACGCATTGACCTAAAATGTGAGCATGGTGCTGAACACATAGAAGGCACTCAAGAATTGCATTCTAAATTGAGAAATAAATTTTGGAATTTAGGTAATGAGGCATGTCGTTTCTGAATTATCTCTAACACACAGAAATATATATATGTGAAAGTTCTTTGAATGAATAGACATTAAATGAACTATGTTATTTTATTTATTTTAATGTTATTAATATTAGTTTGTGGGGATGGAGGGTTGCACGAACCACTTCCCTGCTAACAATTCTTACACCTTTTGAATCTCAAAGGCAGTCTTTATAAAATGGTAATGAGATGCCAATGTTTCATGTTCTGCTTTATGTTTCAAATAACGCATGATTTTGGATATCTGTTACTTCACAGATCAGAAATATCTAAAGACCGTCAGATCTGGAAAAGGGGTTGGGGGCAGTTGAAGTCATTTGGGGGTGCCACGTGTGTAAATGAGCTTCAGGTTCACTTGAAAGGGCACATCAGAAAACCTTATGTGCCCCAAACTGGAGAATGAGATTCTTACCTTACAGATCTGGTGTTTTTTATCCTAGATTTCCAGGATGGACAGATGTAATAAAAGGAAAAAAAAATTTTAAAGACGTAAATGGCTTCAGATCTTCCCATATGTCAAATGAGAAAAGAGATAACAATGTGCAGTCCTTTAGGCTAAGTCTCCTGAGTTCCAGAGAACTATGAATTTTCTAAAATCTTTGTTTCATATTTCTGAAGAAAAAGGTGAAGAAAACAGTCCTTGACATTGCTAACAATGAGTGACAATGATAGCAAGAAAGATGCTTTCTGACTGGATCGCTGCTGTTGAATTGCACACAGAGCACTTGCAAATGTTTCTAGTAGATAAACAGTAGTAATATAGCTTGTGACATCAAGCCCTAGAATTTTCATCCCATCAGCCCCAAGCAAGTCTAGAAGAGGATGAAATTCACTAGTTTTAAGGTGACGATCTTTTTAAAAAATACCTATTTGTGTGGTGTATGTTGAAAATCTGCAAGTGCCATCTGCATTGGACAGACTGAAGCATGCAATTTGTCCAGGGGTCCAGAAATTGTGACTTACTTTTTAACTACTAGAACCACTGAAATGTTCTTTGAGGAGCACAGGAATGGAACAGGGCCTGTGAAAGAGGAAATCAGTGGCCAGAATCAGCTCAGCCACACTCACCAAGTGCACGTCCTCAGATGGAGACCCACAGTCGGCTCTTTCAGATGCTATTTTCAAAATTTTCACAAAGGACTGTGCAGTGATTACATGTATTCATGATGTGCATATCGTGTGCTCAGCTCAAAGGATATTTGAACGATGCATTGAGAATTACTCCTAAAAAAGGATTCAGCATCTGTAAACTTCTTCGTCTTTGAGAACGAGAAGGAAAAAAAAATACGGCTTGATTTTCTTAAAAAAAAAATCCCGACTCATAGAGCAGAGCAGCTTCTGTGAGCGGGTGTTAATGCCACATTACCCACACACACACTGAGGCATAATCACATGCATTCACATGCACACAATCACACGCACACATAAACAACTGTGTGGCATTGGTGCTCCCTGATTATTTTCATCTTGCGATTCACTTTTCAAATCAAAGGAGCCCTCAGCTCCAGCTCGCAGTTTTTCCCCCTTCATTAGGCTTTCTTGGCCTCCACAAAGAGATCTGAGAAAGATTTCCCCAAGAACAAACCCAAGACTAAAGATTTTTCACTGTAAATTGGTTGGTTGAATGCGCGTGTGTGTGTGTGTGTATGTGTACAATTGTGTATAAAGTATGGATGTGTGTGTATGTGTATGCGTGTGTACATATACATTGAAATACGGATAACTTGGAGTTGTCTCTTTCTTTTTTACTCCTCAGACCTCTCCTTGATGACACGCTGAAGGAGAACACAAGCTGTTCTCTGTCTTCACTGTCCTAGCAATTAGGGGACTTGCAGATGCTGCCTGACTTGGGGCTCTTGTCCTGGTCTGGGCTGTTGGATCATTGATCTCTGACATGTGCCCACATCATACTGGTAGCTGCTGCCTATGGATTAGGAAGGTCTATCGACTGGTGCTTTGACTTTGTCAACTGAGGGGCATCCCCTGCCCCATCGGACAAAAAAAAAAGAGAGAGAGAAAGGAAAGAGTTATACAGGGAAATTAAGTGTGCATATTGATCTTTCTTGGACATTTAAATTTTCTTCATTTTCTAGCATATTCTAAACACTGAAGGATTGTCACCAAAACACAGTCTTATGGAGTCTAAGAAAACTTTTGCTATATGACAACTTCATGCTCTGCTTAGCGATTATCCTATCGTTGACCAAGAGATATTCATTAGTACCTATCACAATGTGCAAAGCACTAATCAAATGATGCTTGCTGTATGCAGAACCATGGGATCGTGAACTATTTGAAAGCAAGGACTATATCTTAATCATATGTCCACCCAGTATGAAGCCTGAAACATAGTAGACAACTGGAGAATGTCTATTGAATAAGTGAATAAACAATTGTTCCTTCTCTCTCCCTGATTAGTTTGCAACTTATTTAAGAGGACTGGTTCTATTTTTTTAACTCTCTCTCTCTCTTTTTTTTTTTTTTGGTGAGGAAGATGGTCCCTGAGCTAACATCTGTGCCCATCTTCCTCTACATTGTAGATGGGACACTGCCACATCATGACTTGTTGAGTGGTGTGTAGGCCTGCACCCAGGATCCAAACCTGCGAACCCCGGGCTGCTGAAGTGGAGTGCGCAAATTTATCCACTATGCCACCAGGCTGGCCCCTTAACTCCCTTTTTACCTACTTGAACTATTTTTTTGAATAAGTAAAAGTTGTTGTGCTAGATTAAATTGATGATCCTGCTGTATAGATTTTTCTCTACAATGGGATTTTGTACCTCCTTTCAGCAGGAGATGGGATATATTATTTGATCCCTTGAATTTAGGTTGGTCTTGTGACTGCTTTGGGCCAGTAGAAAGTGGTGTAAATGACGTTGTGGAAGTGCTTGTTCTGAGCCTAGGCCTCAAGAGGACTTGTGCTCTTTTGTTCTCTGTTTTGGACTTCTGCCCTCTGAGAACGTTTCCTGACTGATCTACTGGAGGAAGAGAACCACGTGGACCTGAGCCAGGTCATCCCAACCAAGACGCTGCTAGACCAGCCAGTTCCCCAGCTGATGTGCCAGCTGATTGTACTGGCATGAGCAAGGCCAGCTCAGGTGGGCAGAGCTACCCAACCAAGACATAGACTTAAAGCAAAAATAAATACCTATTTTTGTATGCTGCCAAGCTGCTGTGGTGGTTTCTGACAAGAGATAACTGATACAGATGTCTTTAGGTCGACTTCCTTCCTGGCTTTCTCTTTACTCTTCAGTGTTTATTAATCACACTTTTCCAATCTGCTCTCTAGGAAATTTCTGATTTCAGTCACTTATAAATAAATGTTAATTTAATAGATTACTTGTTTACAAGGTATTAATATTTTAAACATATATTTTGACTGTGGAATGCAAAGTCTTACACTATCTGAAGCCAATTTATTCTCTTTGTTGATCAGAGAGAGGAGAATGGCAATGTTATAGAAACAATAGGAGTAGCAGATAGGCAACTTGGACAGCACAACCTCAAAGCCTTCTAACCCTGAGATGTGGTCACAAATCTTTACTCTGCCTAGGGGTAAATAAGGTTGTGCTCACAATCCCTGCCTCCCGAGAGTTTGTAATCTAAAAACATCAGCAATGGCTCAATAAAACAAGAGAGATGATAAAGACAACTAGACAGAAATGGGCCTGTTCATAAAATTATTTATTTTTCTTCAAGCTCAAAGGATGTACCAAAATTCTAAGTTATTTCAAACTTTCAGACTAAATACAACCAATGAGTTAAATGTCTAACGTGTATGCCCTGTTGAGTGCACCAATTTGGGTATGAATGAACTCTCTCAACAGAATGTGTAAAGACAGCAGAAATGCAGTGGGAAAACTTTATTAGAAAAAAATATAATAAACAGAACGGTGAAATATGAAGACAGCTTGTAGAAAGAAGCCAAAACTTCATCTTGTGAGTGGAGGATTATCTGGCACTACAGGAAGGAAACAAGTGAGAGGAAATAACAGTTGAGAGAAACACTACTTGTTTCATAATCTAGAAAGTCTTCCCAGATGAGTTGGAAATCTCTACACTTTTGAAGCCAGGATTGCAGACCCCAGCCGAAGAGTGGCGCTATGATGTTATAACGAGTTTTGCTCATCTGCGTGTCCCATTAACCCTTAACCAGGAACACTGCTGCAGCACTTCAGGAATTACAGGTGTTACAGTGGCACCTCATACTGAACAAACCTTTGCAATGTTTTTATTTCACGCTGTCAATGACATTTATGGAGTGCCACGACACGCATGAAGCATCAAAGGTGGTATGGTTTTTACAGGGTAAAGGAGACAAAGTTACTGTCCACAAAGAGGATGGGCTGTGGGAGTCCATTCATTCACTTAGTTCAATCACTTAATCAATCAATCAATCAACCAATCCACCCATCAGCCCACCTCCAGCAGGTGTGAAACATCAGAACCCTGCAGTTCAGCTTCTCTAGGTCTTAGACAGGAGCCTAGCGCTTTCATGTCGTAGGTGCCAAATGAATATTTGTTGACTTGATACAAGTGCTTCATATATTTTGACTGAATGATCGACAGCTTCCCGGGAGTACTGCCAAGAAATCAGGGAGGAGAAGGCATCTGGAAACAGATTTTTCTCTTCCTGTGGTATCTCTACCTCCCTTAGAACTGACTGTTCATCTAAGAATAACAGCAGGAGTTGAGAGCTCCTTTTAGGTTGCATGATTTGGGCTTTCATCCAAAAGCCAGACCCAATATAGCCTATGTGTTTCTCAATTTTTCTGTCTTTTTCCTTTTAGTATTTAATTTGCATGTCTAGCTCCAAGCCAAAGTAGTTTAATAGAGAAGAGTTCTGGTCACTGATTGTGATCTGGTCTAGATTTTCATAGGACTCAATTTTGTCTATTATATTCTTTGCTTCCAATAAGCATATTCAGTTATTAGATCTTCTGTCCCAGTTTATTTTAATTTGACAAACGTATTTCCTGTATGTTTACTCCAGTCAGGTGCCCAGCCAAATCAAATACATGATTAACAGAGAATTAATGAGCTCTTCCACAGCATGTCCATTGCTTCTTGTCCCTCACTGGTCTCTCCACTCTGGGAATGACATCTCAAAGAACAAGAGTGATGCTCTGAGGTGTTCTACACCAAGGACAGATATTAGGGATTAAATTGGGTAACAACAGGCAAACAGATCACTTTTACATCCAAGGTATAATGCATGAACTGTGTGGATTGGACTAGGTTAAACAAACCCCACAACAAAACTTGGTATTGCTCAGACACACTTAATTTTGTGTCAACTTTTATAGCAGAGACTCAACGTCCTACCCAGACCACTGCAATACTTACCATTCTGTGCTTGCTGAAAGCATTCTACCGTAAGCACCCAGACTCTGCCTGAAGGCTTCCTCTGGCTGTTGGAGCATGCCCAGTCTTTATGTGGGGTAGGCAAGAGTGCTGGGGAGCCAGTATCTGAGTTTACTCTTGGCCAGTGGCTGACAGGAGTTGGTGGATAAATAGCATTCTTGGCCCTCACGTGGGACAGCTCTGCATGTTTCACCCTGTCATCCAGTGGTTTCCAGCAAGATTGAGCCCCAGTTGACCATGATAGTAATCTACTTATGAGTACACCTGATTGGCTTCCTTCCCTTTCCTGTCTGCTTCCTCACTCCACTCCTAGGTCTTTCTAGAATCACTTATTGGATAAATCCTTATCTCAAGCTTTAGTTCCAGGAGAATCCAACCTATACAACTCTTAGTATGAATTCTGCATTTAGAGAGATAATATCTCAAGCAAAGCCTGGGACAATTCAAAAAATGTTACAATGGTGATTGCTGCTTCCCTTTCTGATTAGCTTATTCCACATCCGAATTACAGAAGAGCTACATAAAACCTTAATAATTATAATATTTAAATTTAAATATTAAATTTAAAAAGATATTTTAAAATATCAGATTTCTTTTCTTCCTTCCTCCCTCCCTCTCTCTTTCCCTCCCTCCCTTCCTTCCTCCTTCCTTGCTTCCTTCTTTCCTTCTTCTAAGGAACTAAACTATATTTAATTTCTGGCTTATAGCCACTAGAAAGAACATCTTACATCCTTGAGATGAACTCAGTACTATCCTCATTGACCTAGCAAGCCATTTTTTCCCTTGATGACAAGCTAGGATCACACCTCATAATGATGGCTGCAAGATTGTCTTGTTAGGAGAAGGGCTAAGGTGGGATTGTCTTTAATGACAGGGAAAGCACCTCATAAAACCTGACTCCTCAGTTTTACAGGCGTGAGTCTAGAATTTTAGCAGATGGAGACTTACTAAATCAGTCAGTCAAAAATTATATCAGTTGAAGTGCAATGTTCCTGGCAGTCCAAAAGTCCTGGACATGTAGGTGATTTGGAGGGCATTTCATTGACTCTTTATTTGGTCGTCTCTGTGCTAGAGGCAGTAGCTAATTGCCTGTAGGTCACTGTAGTTCTGAAGCTTAGGTAAATGTATATTGTCATATGTCACATTTTCATATGTTTCCTTTGCACCGGTTGGTCAAAATGATTGCTGCATAATTAAAATTAAGACAAGGTGGGAAAAGTGATTTGATTAAAGCCCTGAGGCCATTGCACAAATTATCTGATATACCAACAACTAATGAATAATTATAACTGCTGTTATCTTTCATCTCCTTGTTCTTCAATATTGTGTGCCTCATGGAATGCCAGGAACTCTTTTCAAGTTCTCTGTGGCTGGATATTAGGTGGGCAACTGTGCCAGGAGCAAGTGCATAAGAAGTTTCAGATTTTAAAACACACATATACAGAAACTATGTGGATGGGGATTTAAACTGAAACTAACCGGATGAGAAATTCAAGAGGTCTCTCCATAGCCCAATATTATTTTGAAAACATCTGCAGTATTTCAGTCTGCATGGAGCAGGAATTATATACCAGGGTGAGTGATGACAGGGAAAATAAATGAGATTTGTCATACCCAAAACGTCCCATGTTTGACATCATTTATTCTACAAATCTCTAAAGGTTCTCAGGAAGCATTAGGTTGGAGGCAAGGGTGAGAACTTAGTGACGCCATGTTTAACAACAACAATTTTAATTACTTAACGTTGGCATAACAACTGAAAGCATATCTTAGTTATACAAAATAAAGTGAGAGGATTGTTAAAAAAAAATACAGAATATGTCAGATAGGCTATGGGCTCTTAGCTCCTGAATTCTACGTGTGGAGAAAAAATTGTTCACGTTCAGCCCTGACTTTATCTGCATTCAGAGAGGAAGCAGCCTTTGGTCAAATATGAATAACAACTTGGGGTAAGTCTCATGGTCTTCAGGATCCCAATTTGAAATAAAAATCCTCTTTGGAGTGTGTCAGAAAAATAACCTCTAATCACCTGTAATTGCTACCATTTATTAACACCAATTGCCAGGAGTTTTACATGTATTATACCTGATGCTTACAGCAGCTCTGTGAAGTATTGTTATTGCCCCATTTTAGAGTTGAGGAAACTGAGCCTCATGAAGGCTAAATATTTCACCAAGGTTATCCATCTATAAATGGTGGCAAAAGATGTTCTTATGCGGTTAGTCTTTCTATTGATGCACAACAAACTATCCTGAAACTTGGTGGTTTAAAACAAAAACCATTTTACTGCCTCTCCTGATTCTGTGGGTGGACTGAGTTCAGCTGGGTTGCTCTTGCTCTGTGTGATACCAGCTAAGTCTGCAGTACCTGGACTTGTGACTGAGTGGGAACATCCAGGATGCTTCACTCACATGTCTGGGCCCTACTGGGGTTGGCTGGGATGTGAGGATGGCCAGGGTTCCCTCTCGCCGAGTAGCTGCAGGGCCTGTCCCTCTCCACATGGCCCTTCCACCGCGTCTCTCTAGCAGGGTAGCTGGATCATTTCCGTGGTAGCTCAAGATTCCCCAAAAGCACAAAGGGAGGGCTCCTCAGGCCCCCTTAAAGCTTAGACCTGAAACTGGCATGGTGCTACTTCCACCACATTCTATTGGTTAAAATGAATGCCCAGATCCATTGTAGGGGGTGACTGCACAGGGTGATGAATACCTGGAGGCATAATTTATTGGGGACCATCTTTTGAGATTCTCTCCTACACTGTATGATTCCAAAACAGGCAACATTTTTGCCAAGCATCTGCATTGATGCTTATTTCTTCATGAGAGCAAGGATTGTACCTGCATTTTCTTTCCTTTTTCCTTGTCGTTACATCTTTGGCACCTAGCCAATATTTGGAACTTAGTAGGTGATCAATCAATGTGTTTTAAATGAACTGTTGCTGAAAGGTTAAAGGATCATCACGCTCTGGAACAGTTATAGGCACGCGTTTACAAGATGATTTCCCTGGGAAGGAGTTTGGGTAGACCTGAGTTAAATAAGATAAAGTTATATCAAATATTCCACTAATGACTAGAGATGAGCCAGGAAGGGATAGATCGTTCTGTGCTCTGGAGTGTCAAGAGCAACAACAACAATAAGATTCCAAGTCTTTTTAAGTGCTTCACTTGAATTAATTCATTTAATTCTTTTAAAAAATGCTGTGAAGTAGGTATGACTATTTTTCCCATTTTATAAAATAGGAAACTGAGGCATGGAAAGGTAAAGTGATATGCCCAAGGTTAAACAGCCAATGCATGACATAGCTAGGCATTCAATCACTGCATTATCTTATATCTTTATATTGTCAGTCATGACTGCTCTACATTTCAAAGGTGACTTTTTTCAGACTGGAACCTGGAAATAGTGTACATAACTTTCTGGTCAGGAGGGCTAAACCAGGGCAATGTTCCATTTTGAAGGATTTAAATAGACTCAAAAAACAAAACAAAACTTACAGGCAATAGGCCCCGGAGTCTGGGAGGGAAGAAAAAGCTATCTCTAGAATTACACTAACATTTTCCAGACTGTTCTTATCTAAGGAGGAGCCCTTTCTTTTTTTTTTTTAAATTCTTTTTTTGTGTGTGTGTGAGGAGGACTAGCCCTGAGCTAACATCCGATGCCAATTCTCCCCTTTTTTCTTGAGGAAGGCTGGCCCTGGGCTAACATCCATGCCCATCTTCCTCTACTTTATATGGGATGCCGCCACAGCATGGCTTAACAAGCAGTGCGACGGTGCGTGCCTGGGATCCGAACCTGTGAACCCCGGGCTGCAGCAGGAGAGGGCGCGCACTTAACCACTGCGCCACCAGGTGGCCCCAGGAGCCCTTTCTTGTACTCAGTAAGCAAGGTCCTGCTCTCCTTTTATTAGAAAGCTTGAAATAAAAAACTTGTATCTTGAAAATGTGACTATTTTTTAAGTTATCTATTGTTATTTATCTACTATTTAAGTTATTTTCTGTCCTAATTTTCTTTCTTGTTTTTCATTTTACATTTTTGTAAAGTTTTGTTGAGAGCCTGAGGCTGCCTCTGTTGTGCTAAGACTATCCAGGAATCTTTCTTGACAGTTGGGTCAGCCAGAAGGGGCAGCAAGGAACCCTAGTAAGGGACGAGAGGCGGGACCATTAGAAATCAGCGTGACAAAACCCTAGAGGGGAAATGAAAAGTGTAAGAAAACCCACGAGAGATTTTTTTTTTCTCAATTCTTTTGTTTTAGAGAAATTTGGAGAGGTCAGATTTATGTTGTGTTTTCAAAATGGAGGCAGCTTAGAAGTAGATCATACAGTGACTAACATAAACATGTA
The DNA here is from genome assembly GCF_020826845.1 of Diceros bicornis minor. NCBI lineage: Eukaryota > Metazoa > Chordata > Mammalia > Perissodactyla > Rhinocerotidae > Diceros > Diceros bicornis. The sequence goes on from NC_080751.1 coordinate 27,509,189, forward strand.
CATTACATAAATAGACCGAGTCTGTGAAGACACGAGAAGCTTGGGTCTCATCATTTTCAGGCCATTTCTGAAGTAGGAGATATTGGAATGCAGGAAGCAGAGAAGGAACATGGGGAGGGGGTGTTTTAGAGAAACTTCATCAACTTCATGATTTTTCCTATGTCTAGCTGAACTCATCTAATCTTAGCATTGAGCAATTTTTTTTCCATATATATGGGAAAAACACCACCAAAATTTACATCTATGGCCCTTTTGAACATTAGGAAGACTGAATGTGAGTGGGATGCTTCATAATCCTACAATTCAGATTATTCTCTCTTTCTCAGAAAGAGAAGGGTAGGTACCTTGGGCTTGGTAAGCAAGCTGAGGACAGAGGTCTTTGTCCTTCAGGAAGAATCAGCGATGAAAGTGAAGAATTGGACAAATGGAAAATGTGGACCACTGAAAATACTGAAAATTATAGATGTGGTAAATATTTATGAATTGGTTTCTCAGTTCTTTCTGCCAAAAGCTGGAAGTCACCATAAGGCAACCCAGAGGAGCACAATCATGTAAGATACACAGGCAGGATTTCCCAGGGGAGGAAGATAGGTCATTTGTACACCTTTATGTCCTTCAACCACTGCCAGGAGTACAAGTTAATGCCCAGCGTGTCCTCTAAGGCCTCCCCACCTGGGCTTTGCCTCATTGACTTCAGTGGGTTGGAAATTGGATGCCCACATGGTCTTTCATTATAAGAGCTGTGGTGAGCATGATAAACCATTCATGGGCAATTATGCAAGTGGAAGGTTATAGAAATATACAGGATTAAAGATGAAAACTGAAATTTTGTATGTATGAAATTCCCTAAAGAATGCCAAATTCACCTTATTGAAAGGAGGTCATAGATAGTATTTTGAACAATGGATTGGTCAAAAAACCAGCCAATAGTATAGGCAATCATAATTATTTGCTCTTAAAAAGTACTAAGATACTTTCACTAAAAGTAAATATTGTGAAAATCTACCTCAGTCAAAAATATTTATTGAGAAGCTGCTATGGGCCAAGCCAAGTTTTTGAGTCAGGCACCCAAGCCCCTGTAAAAAGCACACATACTTTTCAAGTTTTTACCCCCAAGTCTTTCTCGCCTCAAAAAATTAGAGTCAGAGCATCTGTTTGAAAAATGAAGTTGATTCTTTTATTGCTGATGGCAACAACAAAAAACAATCTACCTAGCTATAGATGTCTTTCTAAAATGAGTCTCCCCAGATCACCGAGATGGTCCTCAAGAGAATGAAAAGTGTATGGACAAGGGACAATTTAATTCTTCCTTACAGCTTTGGCACTTAAGCTAAGGTAATGGAAAGGGATTAAGAGCTACTCTGATGAAGAAATTTCAGATATTTTAATTCATTGGGTTAAGGTCTCTAGAAAACACATTCCTATATACCAAAACCATACAAAGACAAATCAAAAACTAATGTTTTTATTTTGGCTACCTTTCCTGAGATGTTTAAAATTCAGATATGGGAATCTATCTAAGTTTGGTGAGATTTGGTGGGAGTGTGTGCAGCAGTGGGACACCGAGAAACAAAAGCAGCTCTACATGCTATAATTAAAGCTAATGTGGGGCTGGGCCAGTAGTGTAGTGGTTAAATTCGCATGCTCTGCTTCGGCAGCCCGGGGTTCGCAGGTTCAGATCCCAGGCGCAGACCTATGCACCACTCATCAAGCCATGCTGTGGCAGCGTCCCATATACAAAATGGAGGAAGATGGACACAGACGTTACCTCAAGGCCAATCTTTCTCAGCAAAAAAAGGAAGATTGGCAATGGATGTTGGCTCATGGCCAATCTCCCTCACTTACCCCCCCCCCACAAAAAGCTAATGCAACAATGTGAAAGATAGTCAATCAATTAATCCAACAATGAACAGGAACACCTTTGTGGAGAATATTCTAGAACTAGAACCATGTTAGTAACATGTAGTCCCAGAACCATGTTACATGCCACTGGAGGAAAGACAGTGCCAATTTGTCTAGTAATGGAGACAAAACAGAAAAGCATAAGTGTTAAGTAATAGAAAAATTTGATAATAATAAATATTATAAGGGACCACAAAAACATTTACTAAGTTTGGAGGGAAGCAAGGAAACTTGAAAGAAGAGACATTCAAATTATTGGTCTTATTGATCTTAGAAGATAGGAAAAGAGAGGATAATAACTCTCAAAAAGCAGATGGCTCTTCAAATCCTCAGTATCTCTCTAAGCGGGTTCCTCTTCCTCCTCCTCCTTCCCATACTCCCCCCACCTCCTCCTCATTCTTCTTCTTCTTCACAGGAAATGACTTATGGATTATTCTAAGCTTCCTTCTTTGCTCTTAGTGCTTTAGTATTTTAAGAGAGCCCTAGAGTAAATGCAACAGGAATTCCTAGAATTCTAATGGATGCCTGATGTTTGCAGTTGAAAATCAGTGTTTCCATGACCATCGTGGGGATTCTGTAACATGGAGTAAGTGTGGAAGAGGGGTTACCCTTGAGAGCTGCATTTCTTAACTGGGGAAATTGAAGTCCAGAGAGAACACATCTGATAAAACCTTCTGGTGATCATTATAATGAGGTAGTTGAGTACGAAGGTATAATTTGGCCCTGCCATAACCGAGATATTAACAGTTAAAAACTTCCAAGGGATCATCAGGTGCTCTTAGGATCGTGTTCCTTTTCAGAATCAAGAACCTTTACCTGGAGGTTAGAGGTGATATGATACTCTAATGGCAATGCTTGTTAGCCACTTGGTTTGAAATCTACTATTGATGCTACATTTTGGCAGTGCCACTCCCATTCTTCTTCTTGGTTGTCCCATTCTTCCTCATAAATTGTCCCTTATTGGAGTGTAATAAACTGAGGTGAAGAGAGGTTGAGAGCCTTGGGGTTGCCTGGCACTCTCAGCATCTAAGCTCCCAATCCATTGCTGAGACTGGAAATTATTATCCTCAATTATAAAGTAATTTCATAATTATATTTTTTGAAATCAAATTTTATGTTTTCATATTTAGGGAGAGGAATAAAAAAGGTGACTTCAGGGAAAATAACAAATGATCGTGATCTCAAAATAACTTCAATCTGGGTTAGTTAGACACTCTGCCAGTTTACTCTATTAGACAGTATAGCCCCATTAGACCTGATAATGTATATTGGGAATTATATAAATTATTTATCAAAGGTTTAACACGGCTCTTGGAGACTTTCCACATTTTTTTGATATCTATATTTAGGGTTATATACATTTCTCTATGAATCAAGGTATTATCGAATTGTAATAAATGTTGAATCCAGTTTTCTACTCCCATGGGCAATTTTCAGAGTTGAATACCATAACTCTAGATTTTAATACTCATTGACTCTGAATGTTTATTATCAGACTTTAGGTGAGAAACACCTTTGAACTCATGTTACTCAATCATTTATTTGGAGGGAAGTAAAAATACTCATGATAGCATCAACTTTGCTGTTGGCTTATTTACTAACATATCTTCAAAATATGACTTTTTGAGACTAAAAAAAGCCTTAGGACTATTTTAAGTCCTGAGGCCCAAGGTAGAAAAGGACTCTGTTCTATCACTATTACACTATAATGCGGAAAACAGAAAGTAAATTCACAAATAAATAATTTCAGATATTAATGAGTGCTATAAAGAAACCAAATCAGTCAATGGGATCCAGAGTGACAGGGCTAGGGGTGGAGAGGCTGTTTTAGAGAGGATGGCAAAGGAAGGCTTCTCCTACATTTGAGCTGAGAAGAAGTCAGCTAGGTGAAAATCTGAAAAAGGATAATTTCGGGAAGAGGGAACAGAAATCGCTGATATGAGTCATTATTGAGAAATTGTCTGACATTATTTAACAAAAGAGTTTGAAGTAGACATTGGAGAGGGGAGTGGTCAGAGGCAAGCCTCTCAAAGAAGTGATGGTTACACTGAAATATAAATAATAAATGGCAAGTCTAAGCTAGGTGAAGAATGGGATGGGAATGGGGGACACCAATGAAGGACTATCCAAAATCCATTTCCAACCCCTTTCTCTCTTGACTCCTTTAACTATCGAGAAGAGCCTCAAACTTATTTTCTCACCTTCCTTATTATAGGGAAGCCATGTAACTCACTTTTGGCCCAAGACAAAAACAAGAAATCTTTTCCAAGGACTTCTCAGAAAGGTTTTGTGTTCCTATTAAAAAAAAAAAACAGTCTAGGCTGCGGTGGCTCACCCACCTGCTTCCTTTCATTCATTCATCCCAAAATATCAGTTGAGGGCCTACTATGTGACAAGAATTTTCTAGACACTGGAGACATAGCAATGAACAACAAAACAAAAACCTGCCCTTAAGGAGATTACATTCCAGTGGAGTAAGATGACAAAAAAAGAAAGAAACACACATACACAAACTATGTGAAGGTTGAGTGCCACGAAAAGATGAGGAGTACAGAGAGAGAAGAGCGGATGCTGTTTGATACAGGCAGTTAGAGATGCTGTCTCTAATGAGAAAAAACTTGAATAAAAACCTAAGGGAAGTGAAAGAGTAACATATTTGGTTACTTTGCTGTTTGCCCCAACTGTTATCACTGCCTCAAGCACCTTCAATGTTAAACCATTGTTACTGATTGTTTTCAACAAATGTCCCAGGGAAAAGTTGTCCACACAGGGTGAGCTCTGAGTCAGATCAAGCAAGACAAGCCTTGCAAGTTGGGTTTCCAGGTAACTGCCAAATAGTTCAAATAATAATAATTATCTGGAAATGAAGCTTTTGAAGAGTTCCACCTTTGTTCTCCCCCATCAGTGGCTATTAGGGTGCTAGTTTCACCATGATTGTGAGCTTGGTTTTGAAGGCTATAGCAGAGCTGGGGAGAGGGGAATAGGAATCAGGCAAGTAAAAACACCACAAAGCTTGCTGTTCTTATCAAGATGCAGCCACTTTTTTCTTGAAATAATGCCCTATAATTGTTGCAAACCTTTGGTTAATTACCAGAGTAGTGAAAAAGTTGATTTTGATAATTTTTTGCCAGTGTTCTCATTCCTTTACAAGAGAGGGGACTTTTGGATGTCCTTATTCCACCATTTCCACTGACCTCAAATCCCAATTGATTTATGACAAAGGTGCAAAAGCAACTTAATAGAGGAAAGATGATCCTTTTAACAAATGGTGCTGGAGGAATTGGGCATCCGTAGGTAAAAAAGAAAATAAATCTTGTCCTAAATCTCATATATTATGCAAAAATTAACTCAAAAATATTTCATGGACATATAATATGAAAGGATAAAACTTTTTAAAAATTGGAAGAAACTCTTTGGGATCTAGGACTAGGCCAAAAATTCTTACACTTGACATAAAAAGCACCATCCACAAAAGGAATAATTGATAGATTGGACTTCATCAAAATTAAAGAATTTTGCTCTGGAAAAGACCACGTTAAGAAGATGAAAATAATAGGTAGAGACTGGAAGAAAATATTTTCAAACCACATATCCAACAAAGGACTGGTAGCTAGAATTTATAAAGAATTTTCAAAAATCAATAGTAAAACAAACAATCCAATTAGAAAATGGACAAAAGACATTAAGAGACATTTCACAGAGGAGGATATACAGATTGCAAATAAGCACATGAGAAGATGTTCAACAACATTATTAGCCATTGTGGGAATGTAAATTAAAACCACAATGAGATATCAATATACACCTATCACAACAGCTAAAATAAAAAACAGTGACAACCTTAAGTGCTAGAGAGGATGCAGATCACTGGACCACTGGATCACTCATCCATTCCTGGTGGGAATGTAAAATGGTCCAGCCACTCTGGATAACAGTTTGGTAGTTTCTTAAAAACCTAAACATGAGACTACCAAACAACCCAGCAATTCCCCTCCTGGTCATTTATCCCAAAGAAATGAAAACTTATATTTAAACAAAAACCTGTATATGAGTGTTTATAGAAATTTCATTTCTAATAACCGAAACTGGAAACAACCCAAATATTCTTTAACAGGTGAATGGTTAAACACACGGTCGTATGCCCATACTATGGAATACTGCACAATAATAAAAAGGAAGAAACTATTGACACACTTGACAACTGGGATGAATCTGCAGAGAATTACACTGTGGGAGAAAGCCAATCCCAAAGGATTACATACTGTGTGACTTCGTTTATCTATTGTTCTTGAAATGACATGGTTGTAGAAATGGAGAACAGATTAACGGTTGCCAGGGGCTAAGGGTATTGGGTGGAGGTGGGTGTAGCTCTAAAAGGGTGACATGAGGGATCTGTGGTGATGGAAATGTTCTGAATCTTGACTGATCAGTGTCAAAATCCTGGTTGTGATACTGTACTACAGCTTTGCAAGATATTACCATTGGGGGAAAAGTGGCAAAGGGTCCATGCAATCTCTCTATATTATTTCATATGTGAATCTGCAATCATGTGAACCTATAGTTATCTCAAAATAAAAATCTTAAATATGGGAAAGAAACCATCACAAGAAATGTGCTGGCACAATTGCATATCTATAGGATATAAATAGAACCTAGACCCTTGTCTCATCCATATACAAAAATCGAATTGAGATATGTAGTCGTTCTAAATGTAAAAGTTAAGATTATAAAGCCTCAAAAAGCCAATAGGAGAGTATGTTCATGATCTTGGGTTAGGCAAATAATATTTAAACATAATACAGCAAGCAATAACCATAAAAGGAAAAAATTATGAATTGGACATTATTAAAATTAAAACCTTTATGTAAATCAATATATAGACCATTAAGAAAATGAAACACAAGCCGCAAACTTGGAACAATATGCCCAATACGTATATCTCAAACAGGGCTTCATTCAGAATGTATAAAAACTTTTATAATTAAACAATAAAAACCTACAAAACACCTAATTTCAAAAAATGGATAGACAACTTGAACAGATGCTTTACAAAATTGTTCATTTTAGTTGCTCCACATCCTCACCAACTTTTGGTATGGCCAGTATTTCTTATTATAAAAAATTAATTCCAAAAGATGGTGAGGATGTGAAGCAACTTGAATGCTCATACATTGCTGATGGAAGCACAAAATGGTAAAACCACTTCAAAAAATTGTTTGGCAGTTTTTTTGAAGTTAAATACACATATTCCTCATGAATAACCAATTTTACTCTCAGGTATTTACCCAAGAAAATTGCAGACAAGTATTCACAAAAAAAGGCTTATGTAAGAATATTCACATCAGCCTCATTCTTAACTAATGAAGCCTGGGCAAACCACCCTGTCAACAAAAGAATTAGATAAATCATAGATCCCTACAATAGAGTATTACTTAGCAATAAAAAGGAACATACTGTTGATACAACAAAATGGATGGATCTCTAAAACATTATACTGAACAAAAGAAATCAAATAGAGAAGAATACATGATGTAATACATCTTATGAGATCAGGAACAAGTAAAATTAATCTAAGTTGATAGAAATCAGAAAATCCTCCTTAGGGATGGGGAAAATTGATTAGGAAGGGACAGGAAGGGCCCTTTTTGTGGTGATAGAAATGTTCTGTATCTTGCTTTGGATTATAGTTTTATGGATTTATAAAACTGTCAGAATTCATGCAACTGAAAAGTTAAGATCTTTGCCTTTTATTATACATAAATTACATCTCAATAAAAAGGCAAAGTTTAAAAATACATAAGCATTTGGTGAAATTTCTCTAACAGCGTAAAGATAATGTTAACTTATTCCCACAATTACTAATTTAAAAAAAATGTGCATGCCAAAAGCCATCTGTTGGGGGGGTGTTCCTCTTGGACCTTCGAACCTATGAATCTAAAATGTAAATATTTTCTCATTATTTCTTTTGTTTAACCCCCCAAAGATTCAGTTAGTTGACACAAACATACAACGTGGAGAGCTACTGAGACAGAAACAACTTTAAAAGAGAGAAAAAAACCGCAAGAAAACCCAGAAGTTTTTTCCCTTTTCCCTTAAAAATGTCCAAACAGATTTTCTCTTTCAATTTGTAAAAAGAAGGAAGGAAGTCTCTTTTCAGCCGAATCTTATTAAAGCACCAAAGTATTGTGCAAGCAGATGAGAAAGCTATGAATCAAAGGGTTCATAACACCTATGCTGACAGCCCTCTCTCCAGGGCTCCAGGTGGAAAGGGGAAGGTAGTGGAGGCCTGCCCCTGCATTGTGCCCCATCGCCGGGCCTCGCTCCTCCAGGCTTCAGTTCCACCCACAGCAGCTCAGATGTACCTTAGAACAAGGTGAAGGATGTGACTTGTAGGGGCGTCCAGTCCATCTCAATTCATAACCTCTAACTGATGATAAAATTAGGAACTAAGATGCCTTTTTAACTCCAGTGGGAGTTGGGTAGATTGAAAATCCCATTCACTTTATACTGTTAGCTGGCCAGTGTAACATCTTTCCATTGATTGTATTCCAAGATAGAAAGGTATCATATATTTTGGACCTGGCTTTTCTCGTGCATTCACATTTATTTATTCCATAAATATAATTAAGCACCTATTACGAGCCAGCCACTGAGCTAACAGCCAAGTTTACTCTAGAGGATGAACTGGACACATGGAGAAGACACTATGACTGCAGCATGCCGGAGGGCACATTTATGCTTGATGGGGGCTTTAATCTGAATCACACAGGATAACAAGTAGTTGAGTGAAGTTTTGAATGCAAGTAAAATATAGGCAGGAAATCTGTGTTATGATGGCACTTTGAGATCATATTCATGATGTTTAACCAAATACTCTTATTTAGAGTTATACCTTTCATGAGCCCTATATATTAATTCCTGGAGCGTTAAGTTGACTGTCCAACATATCTGAAGCTAGGTTTTAACAGACAGTGTTTTTGGAGGTTTTGCCACCTTCCTTGGATATGATGGAGGGCTGTTATTTTTAGGCTGAATGTACTTATCCTTGTGCTGAAGGCAGATGTGACCCATAAATGGCTTTATATAGAAAGATTCCAACGATGCCCTAAACTTCATGCTCATTGCAAATTCAGTTATATATAGACATGTTTTCAGGGATGGAAAAGATCCTGTCTGCCTAGCTCCTAATAGTCTCTAGGGAGAACAATAACTAGATTCCATAACTCATCTTGGAACCAAGATGATGGGAATTTAGGAAATGATAACCCCCGCTGAGCTTCTCTAACAGTGTAATTGATTGGGGAGGGAATCTACCTGAGGGAAAGAAATCAGACTACCAGAACTTGCAAAGGGGAGAGTGAGTATCTGGTTAGAAAACAGAATTTATTTTGATTCTGGTACTGTGCAGTGTCACATAAATATTTCGTCTTTGGGCCCACTCTCCTAGGAACTTTGTTACAATCTTGGGCGGTGGTGGCTGTCAAGAGTCAGTCAAACGTGAATTGTATCTGTAAGAATCGGAGAGCTCCAGCACCTCTGTGTGGGGTCTACTAACAGAGTATGGTTAGGAAAGTGTATTTCCTCTCTCTTCATTCTGATGCCTATTGGAGCAGAAAAGAGGAGTTCCCCAATATTAATAAGCTTATAAGTACCCCCAAATTAATACCTGAGTAACAGGGACATTGTACATACCCTTGCAAAGTGATGTCAGTAAAGAGAAATGAGTATCTTCTGCAGGAGACTCTGGGGCAATAAAAGACATGGATCTAAGAGACAAGCATGAGAATGACCATGATTAAAGAGCACTCACAGGAAACTTCAACTGCTCCTTGATTCGAGTATGGATTTGGGTTCCCAAAATGTCACTAATTCTGTAGTTGTTATTGAGGCTGGTGTGATCTGGGAAATGAGAGCTGTACTTGCAGTCAGGAGTCCCAAAAGCCAGCATGTGCCCCGCACTGTGCTTGCTTGCTGTCCTCTTCTGGTTTCCCCATCCTTGAACAGCAGCCCTCATAAAGGCTCCTTATACCAGCTTGGGCAAGGTCCTTAGACTCTCTGTTGATCTCTGTTCTTCTATTTCTTCATACCTGTAAGAACTGTAAGTGGAAGATGTCATCCCTTACACTTTCTATTGTTGTTATTTTCATTTAGATTCTACAGAGAGAGAGAGACAGAGAAGAAGGGGAGATGAGAAGGGAAGACGGAAGGCAGGAAGGCAGGAAGGAAGGAAGGAAGGAAGGAAGGAAGGAAGGAAGGAAGGAAGGAAGGAAGGAAAGATGCAAGAAAGGAAGCAAGGAAGGAATTCCATAAAGAGGAGATCCTGAAATCAGAGACTTGTAAGGATTAAAAAAGAGATGATAGGGGCTGGCCTGGTGGTGTAGTGGTTAAGTTCACATGCTCCGCTTCAGTGGTCTGGGGTTCACCAGTTTGGATCCCGGATATGGACCTACACACTGCTTATCAAGCCATGCTGTGGCAGGCGTCCCACATATAAAGTAGAAGACGATGGGCACGGATGTTAGCCAGGGCCAATCTTCCTCAGGAAAAAGAGGAGGATCAGCAACGGAGGTTAGCACAGGGCTAATCTTCCTCAAGAAAAAGAAAAAGAGATGATAAATTTTATATCAGATATGCTGTGTAAAATATTAGCATTATTCAATTTTTCTGGAAGTGGTCTACACTGGTGGTGTTGTTGACTGACTGGTGTTCCCCTAAAATTCATATATTGAAGCCCTAAATCCTAGCACCTCAGAGTGTAACCATATTTGGAGATACAGCCTTCAAAGAGGTGATTAAGTTAAAATGAGGCCAATAGGATGGGGCCCTAATCCAACAGGAATGGTGTCCTTATAAGAAGAGGAAGAGACACCAGGGATGTGGAAACACAGAAGAAACGCCATGTGAGGACACAGCAAGAAGGTATCATTCCATGGTAGGATCACTTGTGATCAATTTCCTTCTTTATGCATTTCTGTTTTTTACATAATAATATTCAATGACCAGAAGTTATACTGATGATTATTTTTTGAAAAGCACTGAAATGTAATAAAAAAGCAAAACAAACATACAAAAAAAATTTACTTGCCACTTCTATCTTTTAATCCACAAAGAGAGAGAGCTAGTTTTGCATGTCAACTTCCTAAGGTATATTTCTATCTATAAAAGTTTTCATGAAATAAGAATTAATTTCCATATGAAATTTTAAAGGTTGGAATAATATGATTTTCCAGTAGTTAGAGCAATTCTTACCTTTACTGTTTTTATTTTTTATTTTTTGGTGAGGAAGATTGGCCCTGAGCTAACATCTGTTGCCAATCTTCCTCTTCTTGCTTGAGGAGGACTGTCCCTGAGCTAACACTTGTGCCAATCCTCCTCTATTTTGTATGTGGGACGCCTGCCACAGCATGGCTTAAGGAGTGGCATGTAGGTCCACACCTGGAATCCAAACCTGCAAACCCCAGGCAGCCAAAGCAGAGTGCATGAACTTAACTACTATGCACAGGGCTGGCTCCTGTTCTTCTTTTTAGAGGGAATTTTTTTGTTGTTATCATTAAATAGAAAAAAAAAAAATAAAGGAGAGGACAGGAGGGAGAAAAGAGGAGAATCTTCAAGGCAGATAAATGAACTTGCTAGTTCTAAGCTCAGAGAGATTAAACTTCAGAATCTATATTTTAGTTACTTTCCTCATATTTGGTCAATACAGAATATTCTTGAAAGAGCGAATACTAATCAGGTAAGCTTTGCCTCAGTGTCATATCAGTTCCGTCTTGAACACATTACTCCATCTCCCTGTAGACTCCTTACAAGCAAAAAAATAAACATTGTTATTTTAAATCACAAAGATTTTGAGATGTCACTGTAGCATAACCGTGGCCATGCTGATGGATAGACTATATTTTTTAAGAATGGCATGAAAGTGGAGTTAAGAGACTTCAAAGAAACAGGAGAATTCTAACTTTTGGGTTTTGGGGGATGCTTCACAGAAGGGTGACACTTCAGATGGACATTGATGAATGGAGAGGACTTAGATAAGGGGAGATGGGAACAAGGTCAATCCTGATGCAGGGAAAAAGCAGAGCAAAGGCACACACAGGTAGGAAAGTGTGGGACATTATGAGAAAGAATGAGTAATTTTGTTTAGCTGGATCAGAAAATACAATGGGATTAGTTAGTAATTACTTTGGAATGATTCATGTGCAACAATTTTTCCATTATTTCAAAGGTACCTGGATTTTATAATAAGTTCACTCCTTTTTGGGCATTGTAGAATGTTCCCAGCTTCCTAACTACTCCACAACTACTATAGTCTGCAGAATGTAAACTGATATTTAGAAGTTTATAAACAACTCTACTATATCTGAGATTCTTTTATTGAGAGTAGCTATATGATTTGTGTTAATAATATTACTATGTGGCATCTTAGCTCAAAGTTCTAGAATGACATCATAAAACAACATCCACATACCTTATGCCTTCTCTCATCCAAGAATCCCAAAGTGCTTTACAAACATTAATTAATTAAGGTTCAGAATTAATTAGATGTATTAATTTTTCATTGTATAGAATAGACTTTGTAGCTTCATTGATTTTTACATGCTAACAAGCTTTGCCTGAGTCTTTTTCTTTCTTCATTTTTTTTCCCATTTGTGTATAAATGGGTATAAAGAGGAAAGGAAAAAGACTTATGGCATTTGGAAAGGGGGAATTTAATTTGAATTTGGACTTTTCAGCTGTCTGTGTGTTTTTTAAATGCCGGCCATATCATAGTGAGGACTGACTTTGTGGGGTCACTTCTAACTTTCTCGATGTGACACCAGGGAGATGTGCCAGGAGCTGAGTCGGAGCTCTGCGGCTTTTCCTTTCTTCCAGGCATGCCAGGTTTTTCACATTTTGCTATTGCCTTGACCTAGATTCATATGAAAATGGTGATGCCGACGTCTGGAGAAGACATGGACAGTTTGTGATTGTGCGGCCTAAGCGCCTGTAGAACATGACCTGAGTGTCTGAAAGGGGAAAAAAGCTGACAAATCAGATCTCTTCATACTAGAGCTTGGTTTGAATAAATGCACCAAAGGATGGGAATTTTTTTCTCCAGAAAGTAGGTGAAAAAAATAAATAAAAAACAAATAAGTATTATATTACACATTGGAAGTGGAAATTAGAACACCCGTCTTGAAGCTGAGTTTCTTCTTTTTCTTCTTTTGTTTTAATCGTGCTAGCTTCCAGGATCAGATCAGGATTTGGGATTTGTTTGTATTTACAATTCGTGTCTTAAAAGATTCATTATGAAATGTGTTGCTGTTTCAAAAGAGGAAGCTGTGGCCCAAGCTGGTGTGTCCTGGCTGGGCAAATGGAGACTCTCCCATCTGCATTCTGTTAGGGAGAACACTGACCCCGTGTGTCGAGGAGCAGGTTGGGGGTGGTATTGCTTACACATGTGCCTGGGAGCCGAGCTGGGCTTTGGCTTATGAAGGTTTCCTTCTTTCAGGGTCAGACACCGGCCAGCGCAGATTTAGCCATCTTGGCCCTGATGTACTCCACATGGCTCACATTCCCAGTCCGTTTACCCTCGCTGGAGCTGAGCTGCCAAGTCCCTGGCTTGCTCCTTCCTGTTCTCCAAGCTGTTCAGTCCTGCACACAGAGAGTGCAGCACGTTTTCCAATGTTCATACTCCTCTGTTGGGGAGTTTTCTTGGATTGTTAGTTCCACGGAAACAACAGAAGCAAAATTTCAGGGATCTGGTTGTTCGCCTGGAAGCTGCCCCCAGTCACTGGCATTGGAATAAGGACTTCTTTAAGCCAAGGTGAATTTAAAGGCAGGTAGATAAAAAAGAGATTCATATGAAACTGGTCCTTTCTTTGGGGATCCCAAGAGCATTTTCCGTGGGGAAGAAAATGCTGTTATTTTCTACAGACTAGAACATTCTTTGTTCTCAGTTTTACCCATCAATCGTCCTTCTCAGATCAAGATTACTGGGATTCTGGGCTCTAAAATTCCCCTCCCTGACTGCTTTTGTTTGTGGGAGACCTCCCAGTGGAGGACGTCTCATTCTTGTCCAGCTGTGGAAACCCTAACCATTCTTCAAGCTCCACCCTCTGTCCTCATTCCTTACTGCAGTTTACCTGTCCACACAGCCCTCGACTCTTCAGCCTCTGAACTCACGGCATTACTGTCTGAACTAGTGGGCACTTGATCACATATACCCTTGCCTTGTGACATCTCCATATTAAATCATTATTAAATTCAGATGATTTAACTTTTCAGGTGCCAAAGAACTTCTAATACTTTCTGTGGCAGGGACCAAATGTTATACAGTCTTTGAATTCTCCTTGGTGCTTATCAGAGTTTGGGACACATTATCTTGGTGAGTATTTATTGATTTAAAACAGTAGGGCAAGTGGAGTTAATTATTGAAATCACTTATTTATAAGAAAAAATATGATAAATTCTCTAAGCTGTATTTTTATAATATATGTATATATAAATGCATATGTATACATTATACTTTTACTTTGAATGTAAGTTTTAGAAAACAAATTAATCAGAAAGACAAAAGAGAAATTCATTGGAAGAATACTGGATTCTGGAGTATCTCTAGGAAATCAAAGGCTTCCAGGCTTCTGAGGTATTTTAAGCAGAAACTGAACAGTCTTCAGAAATGTAGGCAGCCCTCTTTCCCCCTCAGTGTCACATTTCGGTTTCTCTCTGCATATCTGATTTTCACTCTCTTGGTACATAAACTGACTCTGTTGCTATTAGAGGGGACAGCCCCACAGTATGAGAATGTGTTACCTCAGTTCTAGCCATGTTCAGAGACTGACTAGCTATCAATCAGCTCCAATTCCAAATTCTAGAGAAAAAGAGTCTGATTGGCTCAAATGGATCAGATGACCATTCCAGATCCACTAGGCTATGGCTAAGGGATCATGTTACATAAAAAGTATAGTCTCTAGGAGCCCATCCTTGTAGAAGGGAGCCAATTCAAAGGAAAGGGATATTATTGTAATCTAGTCAGACTCTCCAAAATTTTCTCAACTATAAATCATGAATTTTGTCCTTTCCTTGAGTTTCAACACTTAGTCAATGATATCATCATCCACGCAGGTCACTGTGGTTAGAAACCTGGACCTTATGCCTGACTCTCTTCTGTCTCAAATTCCATTGATTCGACTTCCAACGACCCCCCATCTTTTCCCCGTCCTTTTTGTGCCCATTGATGTTGACTTAACCCAAGTCCTCCCACTTGTTACCTGGATTAGTACAATAGACTTCAAATTGTTCTCCAGGCCTCTAGTCCCACCCCTTACTTCTCAGTCACACTCCGCATAAACATATTTTTACAGCACAAAGTAAATGAAGTCAGTCTCCTGTAATGGAATATGAAGTATTTTCACCATCACCTACGTTCATTCATTCATCCAATATTATTCTGCTAATAACTTTTGATCACCTACTATGAGTCATACACTGCTTGAGAAGATAGAAATAGAAAGAAGCTTAAGAAACAAAAGGTCTCAGGCTCCATGGGACCTTGAAGGAAAGCAGGCAAAATAGAGTAAGCTAATTTTAGATAGGAATAATAAACATGAAGGAAATAAATAGGTTGATATGAGAGAGAGTATGTGGAGGAAATGACATTACTTTAGATGAAGTCATCAGGAAAGTCGTTCTGAGATGATATTTGGGATTAAAAAATCCCAAATGAGACTATGAGAAGAAGCCATTCTTATAAAGATGTGGAAGTAGAGAATTCCAAGTAGAGGGAAGAGAAGGTGCATATGATCTGAGACCTGAATGAGACTGATCTGTTTCAGAAACAAAGTGTGGCTGGAGCACAGTGAGCAAGGGGCAGGGTAGTGAAGATGAGGTCAGAGAGGGCCTGGGGCCAGGCCGTGGAAGGTTTGGCAATCCTGGTGCTCATGCTCTTCTGTGTTCAATGGGATTCAAGTACATGCAGAGAGGGGTCTTGAGAGAAGTCACTTTGAGAAGTTTCAAACTTTGAATGTCTACTATGGCTGCTATGGAAATGGATAGGAGAGTGGTGAGAATAGATCAAGGAGGCCAGTTAGAAGATGACTGAAGCAGTCCCGGCAAAAGATGATGGCATAAACCACAGTGTATGTGTGTGTGTGGGGGGTGGGCACTGGAAGTGGACCTCATAGGACTTGTTATGGAGAAAATGCAGGGGAGGCGAGGGACAGGGAAGAGCTGTGGAGACTCCTAAGTTTAGGCAGATGTTAGTACCTTTTCCTAAAATGAGGAAGACTGAGGAGGAACAGATTAGGTGTGTGTGGAGGGGCAGAGAGTGGGATTGAGAAATCAAGCATGTAAATTCAGAGATGTCGAATACACATCCAAGAAGAGATATCAATCAGGAAGCAGATGTGTGAGTCCGAGGAGAAATTTGAACTACAGAATATTAATTTGGCAATAATCAGCCTAGAGATGGCTGTTGTACTAGATGACATCATCAAAACAGAGAGTGTAGACAGAGAGGAAATAGGACCTGAACTGAGGCTGAAGGCACTGTTACATTTACATGTTAAGTAGAGGACCAGCCAGCAGCGGGGACTGAACAGGTCAGTCCAACGTTCCTGTCAACCTAAAAATTCAGTGAGCTCGTGGTCTTGAACAGTGTGCATTGCCACAACTTTCTGGCACCTCAAAAGGAGGAAGCATCTTAGCTTCTTTCTTCCAAAAAATGCATAAAATTGGCATTTGCACAGAAATGCAGAACAAGGATAAAATAAAGCTGGTATCCCCAGCAGTGAGCCTCCCAACTACCCCCCAGGACAGTCTGAATGAAAAAATGATTATGTACTTAATGTCCACTGAGCACCCTGGAGAGAAAAAGAGCGTACTATAATTGCAAAGTATTATATTTACCATTATTAATACATGAATCATTCATTAGGAAAAAAGAACTAGGAATTGGAAAGTCAGGAGATAATAGGCTGTGTTTATAATGTTGCACAGAAGGAATTGCCCACATAAATCCCCTCCCACTAGGATGTGTAGCCAGATTCGTGCATGCTGAGTATGTTCCTGTTGCAAAGACAAACCCTTAGCAATAGCTTCAGAGAACTGGGTCTTTGTAGCCAGGTGAATGTCTACTCTATACTCCTTATTTTCCCCCCTTGATCTTTGCCTGCTTTACAGAAGGACTTTTGCATGAAAGGTCTTAGGTGGGACTTTTGCATCAAAGGAACCTTCTTGAGTATGATCTCTTAGAAAGACATCACCCTTCTCATAGAGGTCAGTATTTTCAAATGGTGTGTCTTAGTTTTAAAAGGATAAGGGACTTTATAGAAGTTTGAAAGGGGTTTTAAGAATACCAAGTATAAGCACCAAAATCCTGGATTATCTGCCAGGATTGCCACCTAGAGCCCGAAGATTTTATCATGGAGCAAAACAAACAAACAAACAAACAAATATGAACACGTGCATTTGGATAAATCTTCGGAAACACAAAAGAACACAAGATTCTGAACTTGACTTGGAGGCCCTTATTGAGTAAAATATTTAGTGTAAGCTGTTTCTATGCCTATATTTTGTAAAGGGAGGTAACTTGCTTCCCCAAACAGACCTTCTGGGATAAAAAGACCAAAGGTAAAAATCGCTGTTTTAAAGAAAAGTCCACATTAAACATCTTCAAATGGGAGATTAAATTTAAAAGAGGTCAATGAACACTGAAACAGGCAACAAGGAATAAAAGAAGAGTAAGTTGGTGTCTTTCTTCATGAGTAAGAAATAAAAGACCAAAAAGGCCACTGGTAGGAATGTGGAATGTGTGCATGTCTGTGAGGTATTCATTTGTGTGTATGTTTGTGTGTGAGAGAGAGAGAGTGTGTGTGCAAGAGACAGTTGGGGGTAGGGGAGGGAGAGAGTGACATTCAGAAAGAGAGAAAAAGAGAGTGATTAGGTCCTGAATTTCTGATGGAACATCAGAATGATACATTCCTCTTCACAAACAGTATTGGGAGGTTGGAAGTGGAGGACTGGAGTGATTTAAGTTCCATGATTTTATTCAAATATCATGTAGCTCTAAGATTCATAAAACTCTTGAAGACATATAATTCTGTAATAGAAGAACAATGTTGAGCAGTCCTTCCTGCTGCTGATTTTGAAGATAACTTATTACTGCATCCTCTGAGCCATCTGAATGTTCTTCTTCTCTCCACCATAAACTGAGTGGCGATTAGAAGGTCTACAGTATTAGTAATCGTGAGGGAGAAGCGGCTATTAAGAATAGTCTTTTCCTTTAGAGTTAATTTATAAGCCATATATGAAATGAGTCTCATTTTTGACTAAAATATTATTCCCAGCTTAACTATTCACCATACTTTTAGCCAAATGATTTTTGGTGTATCCAGGAATCAAATTCACTCTAAAAAGGAAAAATGTGTTACCAATGAGAATGTTGAAATACATATGCCCTGAACTCTGAAGGTAAATCTAAAGACATATATTCCAAAAATTTGAAGGTCAAGGGGACTATTATTATTGAAATAAGAGTAAAACTTCCCCAAATTATAACTTTTGATAGAGATGATTTTATTGCTGATTTTTTTGTTACTTAGTTTTAATAAATTCAGCCCTATTATTTTTATGACATGTAATCTGAACTTCCCATAGAACAAAAACACATTTAATCCAAGGCATATTTACTCATTTTATAAACAGACACCTGGTTATTTTTTTGTTGTTGAGTCTGTATGTCCTCAGTTAACTTTGTTCTTGACTTACGTATTGATCAGCTAGACAGCAGATGCGTTAGTCTCACTCTACCATATTGTTCTCTGCAACATTGAGATTGCCTCTGGAATCTCTAGCTGGTTAAAATTTATGTTTCTAAAACTGACTTGTTACCTCTTTGAACACACAGATTAAAAAATCTATGAGTGCAGTTCTATTTGCGCCTACCGACACACTCTCAGAAGCTCTGCCTAACGACACTCTGTTCTTTCAAGATGAAGTAGGGTCCACGTCTTCCACCCGAAGCCACACCACTCTCACTCACGTAATGAATGTCATACAGGAAGTGGCAGCTGGAACTCGAAATGCACTTTGGGTCAATCCTTACAGACTAGAAAAATATTTTGGTTCCTGTAGTTTATGCACAATATCTGGCACATGCCAAATTGTTTAACAAATGAAAAAATAAACAAATAAATGCCAGTTGACTGGGGCCACAACTCAAAGTCCTGATCTCATTAATAGCACTACCTATTGATCAACTGAGCTGAGGCCCCCAAATGACACTTTCCCCTTTAAAAGATTATACTCAGGGTATTAACTGAGAAGAAATGTTGGAGTCAGAGGCTCTAAGAATAGCTGTTTGTTCTATAACAAGTTACCAAAACTGCTCCTTCTAGCCTCTAATCTCAAATTTTGTTGGGGATAAAACTGGAAAAAAATCCTTTTTGGAGCTCCTTTCTCTTGTCTGTGGGTGTTGTATATTCCCTACTCTAGGGGGCTTTTGTGGTCTATCAGTTCCCATCTGCTAAATATCTTCCAGATTTCCTAACTGATCATTCATCTAGGACCCCGCAGCGGGCTTCCTAGAACTGATATAGATTTATTTTTATATTTCTTTGTCATTTCAATGGGATTTGAGGAGGGAGGAGAAGAAAGTCGTTTTTTCAGTCAGCCATCTTGATTTAGAATTGATAACCTTTATCAGGGCAGGCACAGAGGGACAGAACTCATGCCCTAGATCCTTTAAAAAGTAATTTTGAGAGACATTTAGCACATTCAGAAGACTAGCAACCTGACCTACATTCTTTCAGTATATTGATTTGCAAAATCCAAGTCTTTCATATTTTCTGTGCTTCAGTTCTTTAAGAAGAAAAAAAATAGCAAATAGAGAAAAGAGGCTATTAATTATATCAACATTTACTCTTAACTCTTTAAGCATCATAAACAGACTATGAGATAATTTTTTTTTCCAAATGCAAGTAACAAGAGAATGTATATCAATCTTGGGATTCTCATCAATTAGATTTTTGTTTTTTTTAATGAAGAAGAATATTCTTGAAAGAGACAAATTCTTCTCAGCAGTATATATTGTTTCGATGTGCTTCAATTAGAATAACATATTCTTGGAAGGAGAAGATAAGACTATTAAGGTCTGTTTTTACTTATTAGTTCTACAGTGTGCAGAGTAAACACTTATGCTTTCCTCTAATCACAGATTTTTGTACATTGTTATATTATTAAAATGAGATGTAGTGTGTCTTATCATCATAGAAAAGTCTAATAAATAAAACATCAACAAAACGGACATAGTTTCTATGCTGAAATATAAAAACATGAGACAAGATATTACTCATTTTTGTCTCAGTAATTGGTAGTGATGATGGTGGTGGTGATTGTGTGTGTGTGCATGTGCACACATGTGTGCATTTAACTCCCATGCAAGACTTCATTTGAAATCATGTCTTAGTGAAGTGTTTTCTCACTAAAACCCAATGTGAAGATGCATGGCAGGGTGGTGGCTTGTAGGAATGTGCAAGCATTTCTGGAATAGGAAGAAAGAGAAGGGGAGAGAAGGATCGGGGGGGAGGAACAATTCTCACGGATTCTGGGTTGTCATGTGCCATGGACTCAGTTCTGTGTGCTCTTCTTCTTAAGCAAATTGCCTTGGCACCCTTTCTCAGTACCCAGAGCCCTTCTGTTGCTAAGCATCCGCTCAGAAATACTGCTATAGTGCTTCCTCTGAGACATCCCTTCCCAATGACTGTTCCAGGTTCTTGACTTTTCAATGTTCTCTGTCCTCATTAATCCACTCAAATCATTCTTGCTTTCTTCAAAACATACCTCTAATTTCTTCCCCTCTCTCACAGAATTTCCTCCGAGTATTCCTTATGCTAATCCCTCCCTTCTCTGATTTACTTCAGCACCTAGAGTCCACTTTTCACAATAGAATTAAATATTTTCTGGTAAAAGTAGTAGTGGCAAGAAGTAATGGTAACATCAATCTAACATTTGTATAATGCTTTAAAACTGACATTGTGCTTTCATATTTTTAGTCTCAATGAATTCGAGGGAGGTATACGCCAATTTTAATGATAAGAACATAGAAAGTGAAAAGTAATAAGAGATTGTCCAAGGCCACTTAACTATTTATTTAAGAACAGAGCTGGGAGAGGAAGGTGACATCACTCTGGGGCTCACAAAAACCTCAAAAATCATTTCAGGTGGCCTTTGGGACTATCTAGTGAAAAGGGCTTTGGACCTTGGTCCATAGCTAGGCTCTGAAACTTACCAGCTGTGTGACTTTGAGCAAATCACTAGTTCGCTTTGACCTTCTGTTTTCTGTCACAAGTACCACTGGTGCCTGTCATTAAAGGAAACGTGATGCAAAGACAAAGCTATCTGTTAAAAGTATAGCTCTATAAAAATATTAGGCATGATAGGGCTGTTGTGTTTCATGACTTCAGGCTTCAGAAGGCACCACTCACATACAATGAAATGCTCCAGAGCGTAATCACATTGTATTATGTTTCAATGGTAATCCATTGGAGTTGTGCAAGTCCTGTGGTTCTGAAAACTGTTTGCTGCTGTTGTTTAAATTTGCAAAAGGAGAAAATGAAAATTGGAGACGTCTACAGAACAAGTTGTTTGAAGTCCACACCTAGACAGTGGTCCATGTCCTGGTTATTTATTACGATGTTATCTATTGTTTTGTGACTTAAAGCCATGACTTATTGTTATCTCATGGTTCTAGGAGCTGACAGACCAGCTGGGGTTCTCACTTGGAGGCCCTCAATATGGTTTCAGTCAGAGACCTGGAGTAATCTGAAGGCTTCTTCACTCAGCACCAGTGCTGCTGAGGTGGCTGGAACAGCTTAAGGCTGATTTGTCGTTGCTCTCTCCAAATAACCTCTCGAAATGGAGAGCTTGGATTTTCTTACAGCATACAGTCTCAAGGTAGTTAGACTTCTTATTTGGAAGCTGGTTTCCCCCAGAATAAGAGTTCCAAAAAATGAAGGGGGAAAATATGAGGCTTCTTATAACCTAGATTTGGAGTCCCAGAACAACATTTCTGCTGCTTTCTGTTAGTCAAGCAAGTGACAAATGCCAGCCCAGATTCAAGGAAAGAGGAGGAGTAGACTCCGCTTCTCAATAGAAGAATGCTGAGTATGTTCAGGGAGGGAAGGAATTGATGGCAGTTATCTTGGAGACCAGCTATCATAGTGAACTCCCTCTTCTATCCTCTAGTCTGTTGGCTGATCAATGTCTCAAAGTGTGTATGTTACCACACTGCCAGTGTCCTATCTTTCACTCACCCTAACACCAAGCTCATCACTACCCCTTGCCCATCTGTGCTGAGCGTGTGCACATACACACACACAGATTCATTGTCTGCTAATGACTATCTGTCTCATTCATACATCTATCCACCCACCTGAACTTTTGTTTTTAGATTGAGCATATTGCTACTGAAAAAAACAGTTTAGATTTTAGTACTAAATACATACATAGACCAAAAATCTGTTCCTTGGTCATACTTGCCTTCCTTATGCTAGCTGCCATGAGAAATATGCATGTTTGATCACAAGAGGAACCAGAAAAAAAGAGTTCAGGCAGACGAGTCTATGTGACCACACCTAAGCAATTAGCAGATCGGGGCCGGCCCCGTGGCTTATCGGTTAAGTGATCGCACTCCGATGCTGGCGGCCCGGGTTCGGATCCCGGGCGTGCACTGACGCACCGCTTGTCTGGCCATGCTGAGGCCACGTCCCACATACAGCAACTAGAAGGATGTGCAACTATGACATACAACTATCTACTGGGGCTTTGGGGGAAAAATAAATAAATAAATAAAATTATAAAAAAAAAAGAAATTAGCAGGTCAGTATGTGTATGTGTGCATGTGTGTATGTATATATGTTTGTGTGTATGTATGTCATACATATAGTATGTGTATATATATGTTTGTATGTGTGTATATATAATATATACTATATATTGCATATTATATATTATGTGTGTTTATATATTCCAGACTGTCCAACTGTAGTGGTATATAAAAGAGCAGTAGTATCATTTTTATACAGAAAGATAAATTCTAAAGTTCTGAGACTATAATTCTCCTCTAGGTCGATATTAATTGTTACTTGACTTTAGATGGGTAGAAAAATTGCGTTATGGTCTTTACCTCATAGGCTACACTAAAATAATTTCAACTTATTGCTAGTTGCTGTGGTGTATTTTTGTACACCTAATTTTTATAATGAAACAAGTGGGATGCACTTTTATTTTAAATACTAATGGTAATAACCCTAATGGATTCAGGCTGCTTCTGTATTATGTGTTGGTGAAAATGCAGCGACAGCTATGAAGCTGCCAGGCATATCCTGCCAAAAAAGTGTACATAAGGAAAGTATGTGGAACAACTGTTAGAAAAGCCATAAGAACTCCCCATACCTCCTTAATATGGTATTAAAAAATGATTTTAATTGTGCGCACACACCCACAGACCTCCAAGGGTTAACTGCACACAATGTAATGAATTCAATAATGATGAGTTAAAAAAGGTCTAATTAGCGAGTAACCACTTTATTATGAAAGAAAATGGTAATGAATTTAATAGCTCAAAATCATTAACAATATTTAGTTTGCTGGTACTTGTTCTCTATTATCCTCATTAATATGAACATTTAATATGTTTTAAAATGGATTTGTAATACTTTCTGTGCCATGAGGTTACACTGACAGAAAGAGTGTAATTATTCTGCTAATTGTTATCACTGTATGTTTGTGCTCCGAATAGAAGTATATTTAGGTGTTAATACCAAAAAAAAAAAGTAATTAAGAAAGGAAAGATTTAAAACCTAATTAAACAAAAACTCAAAAAGAAAAAAATCTTAGTCCACCATAAGAAAAGAATTTCTGAAGCAATTGCCTTGGAAAGTTTTTTTTCTCCCTATTAATTCATCTTTTTCTATTGTTGTGGATTTCTTGAAGGAGGGAATAAAGTTATCTAAAAGAAAACTGTGATAAAAAGAAAGAAAGAGAAAAAGTTCAAGCTTCACATTCTCCGGAGTGAAGTTAGATCTTTTCAACATGCCTGACTGTGATGAAATGCAGACTCTCTGGTGATGGCTGACAACCAGCATCTCACATGGGGCAGTTGGTAGCTTTGCTCCCTCATCTGAACTTGCCCTAGAAACCCCCTCTGTCTCTGTTGTCCCCTAAGGATCCTCACACATACACAGGTTTATTTCTCACCTAGTCTCATTTCTTCTGAGATTCAGTATAGTTTTTCTTCTTTGAGCATCCTTTAATCACCAGAGCCACTAAAGGTAAAAAAAGTTTGAGTTACATATGCTCATAAGTGGAAAATATCAGAGCGTACAAAAGACAAACGTTGTTTGAACATCATCCAACATCATCAAATATGAAAGAGAAAGATGGAAACAAGCAAGCAAACAAACAATCAGAGCAGCTTCCTTCCAATGAAGAGCCTAGAATTTTTTGTGAAGAGATCAGCCCAACATGCCACTCATAGTTGGTGGTCGTATGCTCTTCTTATTTTGATGTGCTTGAAAACAAAATATGGTAGACTCTTCTGATAATTTAAACCTAATTTATAACCACATCACTGCACTTGATTCAACACTCCCTTACAACTTTTTTTTTCTGCTGAGGAAGAGTTGCCCTGAGCTAACATTGGTTGCCAATCTTCCTCTATTTTGGATGTGAGCCACCGCCACAGCATGGCCTCTGGCGAGTGGTGTAGGTCTGCGCCTGGGAACTGAACATGGGCCACCAAAGCACAGCACGCCAAACTTAACCACTAGGCCATGGAGGCTGGCCCTCTTACAACTTTTAAGATCAAACTACATTTGAAGTTTCATTTTTCCATCTGGATATACATAATTTCAATTCTTCTTGTCATTCATTCCTTTGGCCAATATTCCTCGAGAAGGTACTGTTCTTGTCATCTTTAAATTACTTAATTGTTGCAGGAAGCCTCTTTTGCCTTGACTTTTATGTTGAGGAGCCTGACCTTGCCCCAGTGCAATGGTGACTCTCTGACCAGCGATGACCATGCTGGGAGGCCAGGGTTAGTGTCTGTATATACTCCTTCTACTTCAGTGATTTGACTACTTACATCTCCATCCAGGTTGATACAGCTTTATGATCATCTTGTTATCTTCCTTGGAGGCATCACTAGCAAGAGGATATCCAAAAATTGTCATTATTTCATTGGGGATAAGGTTTAAAAATCTTAAAATATATAGTAGGTAGGCATTTCACGTATTTGGCCCCATAAAGATAAGCCATAGCAGGAATAACCTCACAAGTCATTTCATTCCAGATGATAGAAACAAAGCGAATTGAGAGGAGGACTCAACAAAATGATGACATCCCTGATCTACAAATAGACCTAGACAATACTAATATTCATGGACTACCTAAGGTAGGGTTCTCATCTCAATAGCTTCATCCACGTTTTCTCTTTGTTTTGAGAAAGTTTTCAGTGGCGATGACTGATTTCAACTACATTTGAATGAGTAACAATTGCATTCAATTTGAGGACTCAACCAGCATATTGGTGAAAAAGACACAAAGGAAAATCTTACCTAAGTATGGTAAGATATGACTGAAATAACTTAGATATGTGTAACAAGTTTCTGGACCAGCAGCACACATTCAATTAATTCTCAATTCTTAGCACTGATATAAGGAATAGGCTGGACATAAACCACAACATAATTTCCATAGTTGGAAAATGTCTCTTTTCTTCCTTTAATACTTCAGTATAGGTTAAGAATCTCTTCTAAGAAGACAGTCAAGACAAGCGATGAAGACTTGCTTTAAAAATGCTAAGCAAGTTCCAATATCCTTTATCCGGATCCCTCAATACTTCTATTTTACTATCCTTGCCCCTGCCTCTACCAACCTGGACACACTGCTCTTGCAGCCCACCTCTCCTCCAGCATCCTCTATTTTTAGTGTCGCTCCAATATTCCCTGAGCAAATTTTGCTATCAAGGCTCTGCATAAAATAAATGGATAGACAAATTCAGAAATTTCAAAGGACCATTCTGCATTCTACTTGCAAAGTACATAGAATTTAGATTCCCAGAATCAATCAGTTAATACATATCTATATTTTGAAAGCATTCTCTTGAACCTGAATGAATGTGTTGAACACAATATCAGGAACATAGTGGCTCCAATAAATTTTGGCTCATTCATTCTTCCTCTCAAGCAGCCTATAATACTGTACTATATTTTGTACAGAGCCCAGATAAAGTATGAGCTCTTGTTCCTGCTTTCAAGGAACAGATTTGTCCAATATGGAGCACTTAGTCAATAAACAAAGCAAATTGTAATCTATAGTTGGAGTCATCAATTACTCTACAAGCAAGCTCTGCTCCAGAATGCTGCCATACAGACATCTATACAGAAATAATAAGGGGCAAGCAGCCCAAAGATTTTAGTAGTACATATTAAAAAGGGATTACTCTCTGTGCTCTAAGACTAAAAATGTCCAGGTTATCTGACTACCTTAAGGAATAAATCTCTGTAAACAGTTTTTAATTATTCAGGCCAAGAGATGAAGATATCTAGCCAATTTGCATCAATGTAGGTAAACATAATAAACAGTATGTGACTAAAGTGACAAAAAAAAATCCTACAAGTGATAATTGTTTTGTCAGTCTGTGGAGTCAGTGGGTTGGGTTTCCTAAAGTGACAGGAACATTAGAGACACTTTTGCCAGTACACTCTTCCACTTCTCTTTAATTCTTATACAATAATTGAATATATGTTTTGTATATACTGGTTTTGATTCTTAACAAAAATAAAACTATGTGTAGTATTCCATAATCTGATTATTTTACATTGCAATAGATCTTGGACATAGTTCCAAGTCAATAAATAGAGCTGTATCTCATCATTTTAAATGATTGTGTAATATTATATTAAACTTGTATAATGACTGTGTCCAATTTTTTTATGACTAGACATTAAGTTTTTCTCTTTGCTCTCATCTTGGGAGGGGAATTCATCTTTGTATACTTGCCTGATTTCTTCCTTAATATAAAATTCCTCAAGTAAAATATATCCAAAGATTTACCAAATTTAAAACACTAGAACATTTTGTCAAATGGCCCTCCAGAGATACTAAGTCAATATATACTTCCACCAACCACGTGAATGAGAGTGACTATTTCTTCATATCTTCAACATTGGACAAAGTTTACCTTCTTTTCTCCCAAACTAGTAAAAACCAAAATCTAACCTATCACGGCTATCGTCATTCTACTTTGGATTTACACTGTTGTTGGTAGAAGCTTCTTAGTTCATCTTCTCCCTACTCTTTCTTACTTATTAAATAAATAATTTTAAGACTATAATTTTCTAAGTACCACTTTCTTAGATACTATAGGTTTCCTATGTAGTAATATTACTGTCATTAATTGTAAATATTTTGTAATTTCTAATATGATGATTTTTTCACTCCACTGGTTATTTAGGGAAGTGTCTACATATTCTTACCTATCCAAACACATGGTGCTCTTTATTATTCTATTACTGAACATTCTAAGTTTTTGACATTATCAGAAAAGTTATTCTCTACAATACGTATATTTTTAAATATCTTGAGGTTTTTCTACGTGTTAAAAACTTCTAGCATTTTTTTCTGCTCAGTCTATCAGTTGATAATTGAGTTCTATTAAAATATCCAACTCTGTGGATGTGTAAATTTCTCCTTGTAACTCTCTCAGTTTTTGCTTTATATATATGTATATATAACCTATTGAATTTCTAGTGTGCAAAGTGAGAATTTAGTTCTTTTATACCACTGTCTCCCCACGCCATGTATACCTGTCCCAATTTTTAAGTTACCTTACTACTTAGGTTTATGTAATTGTGATTAAATATTGTTCACAGCCAAGACATGTGGTGTACAATTATATGTGTTTTTGTATATAAGCCTCCCCAAAATTAATAGTTGGATCTTATTTTTATTTTGTTAGTTTTCTACATATTTCCATTCTCCATTTACCCCTTTAGAGCCACTCTCTATCCCTTTCCACCTTTTTTCAGACTTTAGAAGCTGACCTAGGTGGGAAATATCAAAGGCATGCTTGTCTTTGTGTTTCTAATTGGGTTCATAGAATTGGATGCACTGTCAAAAGATAAGGGGGAGGAAGGTGAGGTTGGTCAAGGAACTTACTGTGTGGCTCCCTCTTTGCTAGCCCTTGTCTAGTGCTGGATGGTCTCTTGGCCAAAGGTCACTTCACTTCTTAAGGCAGCTTCTTTCCTAGGTGATGTTCTCCTTCCAGGTTCTACTAGCTCCTCTCTGCTCTATTTCTTTTCAGACTAGAGGTAGTGATAAATAGGTCTGCTATTGCTACCCCCGGTCATTACGCTATTCCTTGCAGCTCTCCTAGACCCCAGCCACACTTGTGTAAATAGTCCCTCTATTAAACCATCCTCCAATTATCCTAACTTGAATGTGCTGTTTTCTATTGAGACTCTGACTGATTCATTGTTTTATTCCCCCAAATCCCTGCCACAGATATAAAACACCCCACTATAATGACAAATACAACTGTTCCATTCATTTTCATGCAGACATCTTTGCCTGAGCCTCCAATCCTTCTGTTCCAATCTCTCTCTTTTTTAATTAAATAAACTTTAAAATGAAGTACTAAATACATATAGAAAATTGTGCAAATCATAAGTGAATTTTTACAAAGTGAACACGTGTGTAACCACCACCCAGATCAAGAAATAAACCATATGGCACTTTCAGAATACTCTCTTGTAGCTTTGCCTATCATCATTGTCTTCTTAAAGTTAACCACTGTAATGACTTTATCACTAATGGTAAATTTGATTATTTTAAAATTTAAGGAAATGAAGTCATATAGTATGAACTCTTCTGTGTTTGGCATCTTTTATCAATATTGTATTAATGAGATTCATCCATATTGTCGCATGAAGCCATAGTCAATTCATTATCCTTGCTATATAGTATAGCATGGTATGATTATGCCACTATTTATTTACTCTACCATTGATAGACGATTAGTTTGCTTCAACTTCTATCTATTATAATCAGAGCTCATATGAACATATATATGTGTGTATGTGTGTGTGTGTGTATATGTGTGTATATATATATCTTTTTTGCACATATATACCCTTACTGGTTGGTTATATGACTAAAAGTGGAATCACTAGGCCACAGAGTATGCATATGTTCAGCTATAATAGCTACTGCCAAAGTCTTCCAAGATAGTTTTAACAATTTAAACTCCCAGCAGCAATTTATGAAAGATCAAGTTGCTCCACATTCCCATAAAATTTGGTATTGTTAGAGTTTTTTATTTTAGTCATTCTGATGAATTGTTTTATTTTCATTTTCCTAATAATGAATAGGCTGATGCGCATTTTCATATATTTATTGGTTATTAAGATATCATCTTTGGTGAATTGCCTATCCAAATCTTTAACAATTCTTTACGGTTTGTCTGCATTTTTCTTATTTATTTATTTTAAGGAGTTCTTTATCTATCCTAGATACATGTCTTTTGTAAGATATATATGTGTGCATACACATATATAATGTACACATATATATAATGTATGGTTATCTGTGTCTTATCCCACACTGCTCTCCCATATATGCTAAAACCTTCATTATTTTTGCTTAGCCAATCACTCTTTAAAGAAGTTACTATGTGTAAATAAAGTTTTACATATACGAATATATTTTATACATACAATATATACATATATACATATATTTTGAAAGATCTTTTACGTTAACCCAGATATTGACCCTTTTGTGTACTCTTCATTCCTCCCTGCAACCACAGTTTCCTTCTTGAATTCACTCCCTTCATCCTGAAGCTCTTCTTACAACATTTCTTAAAGTGCAGATCAGTTGGAAACAATTCTCTTAGTTTTTGTCTGTCTGCAAATGTCTTTAATTCACTTTCATGTTTAAAGTATACCTTTACTGGGTTGAGAGAAATTTTCCCTTAGCACTCAAAGATGTCATTCTATGCCTTCCATCATCCAATGTTAGTGAAGAGAAGTTAACTATCATCCTTGTCATTGTTTCCCTATATATAATGTGTCTTTTTTTTCTGACTGCTTTCAAGATTTTATCATCATTGATTTTTACCATTTTGACTGTGACGTGCTTAGGTTTGTTGTTCTTTATAATTTTCCTGCTTGGTGTTTGCTGAAATTTCTGGCCCTGTAGAATGATGTTTTTCATCAGTTTTGTAAAAATTCTGGGCTAACTCTTTGAATATTTCTTCTGTCCTATTCTCTTCTCTACTTCTGTTACTCCAATTACATCTGTATGACCTTTTTGTGTGTGTGTGTGTGTGTGTGAGGAAGATCAGCTCTGAGCTAACATCCATGCCAATCCTCCTCTTTTTGCTGAGGAACAATGGCCCTGGGCTAACATCCATGCCCATCTTCATCTACTTTATATGGGACGCTGCCACATCATGGCCTGACAAGCAGTGCATCCGTGCGCACCAGGGATCCAAACCCGGGCCGCCAGCAGCAGAACGCATGCACTTAACCACTATGCCACAGGGCTGGCTCCTGCATTTGACCTTTTGATATTATCCTAGAGATCTCAGGTGCTCTGGTCCATTGATTTTACTGTTTTGTATAATTTCCACTAACCCGTCTTCAAGTTTACCGATCTTTCATTTTATATAGTCCGTTTTGTGCCCTGTGTATGCTGTGGAGACCTTAAATCTAGAACCTCTTGGTTTTCAGTTCTGGAAAATTTTCTTGTTATTGTTTTGATAATTTCCCTTCTGAGATTTCTCTTTTCTCTTTGAAATCTTTATTGTTTGGATATTGGGCTTCTTAGAATTTCTTACCTACATTCTCATGTCCTAGGTTTTTTCTTTAATTTCTTCTAAGAGGTTTTCTGCTGCTCTTTTATTGATTTTTTAGCTAATTCAGCTAATATATTTTCAGCTTCCAATAGCTCTTTCTTATTCTCAGGATGTTTGTTCTCATAGCAGTTTATTATTATATCAAGGATTCCATATCATCTCTTTTCTCAGGGGATATTAATTACAGGTTTTTTTTTTTTTTTTTAGGTTTAACTCCAATATCTACCTTGTCTTTATTTTTCTAAGTTTTTTTGATATTTTGTTAAGTTTATTTCTCTTGGTCTCTTTTATTCATGCTTAAACTTCAAACATCTTTGGTTGATCTTAAACTACCTATTCATTTTAAGGGAAGAATTCTAAAAAGTTGGTAGAAATCCTGCGGATTTCACTCGAGATGAAAAAGTGACAAACCCGTGATTTCATTCAAGGACCACAAAATGTCATTATCTTATAGATCTTTTCTCATAAGACATGTACTTTCCTCACAGAAGAATCTTTCGAGCAGGTGAAAGTGGTTAGAGATTCACACTATTCTTAACGTTTATATAAGATATATATTAATATATTTTCTGCAGTTTATCCAGCATTTTTATGTTTGGAAGTGTGCTTCCACTTTATATCAGTCTGTCATATTTCTTGGAATTTTTACTATTTATTTTAACATATTTTTTGGATAATTAAGGCAGTTGAACATTATTTCATGTTTATTTCTAATTTGTGAATGTATTTACTATTCCTGTACATAATTTTCTCTTGTCATTTTGATCTTTTTCTTTGATATTTAAGAAGACTCTATGTCTTAAAGTTATTAACCTTGTGTATATATTGATAGCTTCTTTCAGTTTAATTTTCATTCATAACTATGATTATGGTATGTTTTGAAGTAAATAGACATGTTACTTTTGTCTTTTCAGACCTTACAATGTTATTCTTTATAGTTTACTACCTTGGCATCATGTTAAAAACTGTCTCATTCTTATCATATATATGAAAATGCCTTCATATACTTTCTCCTAGAAATTTTATTTTTTTCTTTTCTTAATGTATATATTTACATTTTTGTGTTTGTCGCAAATTATGCATCTAATATTATTTATTCTTCCCCCTTCCCAAAATTAGCAATTGTGTTAACCAAACTAATTATATCATCCATCCTTTCTCCTCGTGATTTGAAAACTACCTTTGTTTTGTCCTAAATTGACTGGACTTTATTTCACTGTTTTCGGTCCAGTATCACACTGTTTTAATTATTGTAGTTTTATAATACATTTTATATTCTTCCTCTTTTTAAATATAGTTTTGCTTCTTATCTATTTTTATGCCAGATGAACTTTAAAGAAAACATTACTAAATGGGGCTTTCCCGGTGGCGTAGTGGTTAAGTTCACGTGCTCCACTTCAGCGGCCTGGAGTCTGTAGGTTGGGATTCCGGGCATGGAGCTATGCACCACTCATCAAGCCATGCTGTGGTGGCATCCCACATACAAAACAGAGGAAGATGGGCACAGATGTTAGCTCAGGGCCAATCTATAACTAAATAATTTATTGAAGACAGAGGACTGTTTGGCTTGCAGAATGTTTGATTTATTAACTTCATACAATATGCTAATATCATGGGAATAAAAGACATCAAATATTAAGCCCAACTTAAAAGACTAATTTTTTACAAATCTTATATATGGGCAAGGTATAAATCTTATACATCTTTAAATAGGTATGCTCCTCTTCAGATGGCAACATCATTTACCACCTCTGCTGGCTTATCCCTCTTCTCATCACCACAACAGCCCAAAACTCGTGAAAAGCAGTGGAAAGCATTACCAGGAGAGAGGGGAGCCAGCAACATGTGCCCTTTATTTGCAGATGCTTTTCCTTGGGGAAAAATCTTTTGGTTTTAGCTCACCCTTAAGAAATCTTGGTGTACTCTGTTATGTAGATCTATCTAGTCAGAACTTGAAAAATTTCATTTGGATCATAGGCAGAGTCAAGGTGTGTATCAGCAATGCTTCTCAGGCTTCTAGGTATAGTCCCCTAATTGACCATCAATACATAAAGAAAATACCAAGTCTACATAGACCTTTCTTTTTCTTTTTTCTTTTTTAATGGACTTTATTTTTTAGAGAAGTTTTAGGTTCACAGCAAAATTATAAGAAAAGTACAGAGATTTCCCACATATCCCCTGCCCCCACCCATGCATAGCCTCTCCCATTATCAATGTCTCTCACGTGAGTGGTACCTTTGCTGCAGTAGATGAAGCTACATTGACACATCATTATCACCCAAAGTCCATAGTCTACCTCAGGGTTCACTCTTGGGTGTTTGTACATTCTATGGGTTTTGACAAATGTATAATGACATATATCCACCATTATAATATCATGTAATATATACAACATATATATGATATAATATAGAGTAGTTTCATTGCCCTAAAATCCTCTGGGCTCTGCACAGACCTTTCTTGATAAATATAGAGCAGATTTTATTTATTTATTTATTTTTATTTATTTATGTATTTATTTATTTATGTATGTATTTATTTATTTATTTATTTATTTATTTATTTATTTATTTATTTTGTGAGGAAGATCAGCCCTGTGCTAACATCTGCCAATCCTCCTCTTTTTTCTGAGGAACACTGGCCCTGGGCTAACATCCGTGCCCATCTTCCTCCACTTTATATGGGATGCTCCGTCAGCACGGCTTGACAAGCGGTGAGTCAGTGCACGCCCGGGGTTCCGAACCGCGAACCCGGTGCCGCTGCAGCGGGACGTGAGCACCTAACAGCTTACGCCACCGGGCGGGCCCCCAGAGCAGATTTTAAATTCCATCTCTGAGATACTTTAATTATACAATAAGAAAATCATATATATTAAACTAAAAGGGAATATAAGTTATCAATGAGGAGCATATTAACTGTAAGAAATGGGTATCTATCCTAAAAGCAAAAGGTACTAAGCGAAGAGCAGAGGGAGAAAGGAATTCCAGGAGAACGTGAAAGAGAGGAGAGGGGTCCATTGTAAGAATCAGCCTCAGCGCTGAGTACCAGTGGTGCTCAACTCAATTCCTTCTGTAAATCTATCTTTTTTGGCCTCTGCAGACACTCCCCAGAACAGCTCCATGTACTCTCATTATGGAATCCCGCTCAAGATTCCTTAAAAGGAATATAAAACTGATGAAACTTCTTTTGCTGTCCACTGCCAAGCATAACCCACAGCTGTATGTCTCAGGCTATGTACACACAGCTCAGGCTGCTGGTTTGCAAAGGTTATTTCATTTCTGAGCTTTTATTTAAATTTCCTTTTCACCAAATTCTTTTAAAAGAAAGTATTTAGATGGAGTTTTTGTTGTTGTTTTTTTTTGCTTTCTTTATTTTTTCAGCAGAGCTGTTGCATAACACAATTGGTTTTGCACGCTTTATAGGAAAGCAGGCCACCTTCCTTCATAAAGGGTGAGGGTACTGATGTGCCTTCCAATCACTTGATTCTATTGTTCTAAGCCGTCCTTTCAGTGTTTTTGGCAGGCTCAGGCTTCTGTGCTACCGGGGCCTTATTTTATTATTGTTTGGAGGGGAGTGCAGTGTGATTATCCATTCTTCCTTCAGGCAGAGCAAGCCATCTGGAATGTTTATTAAGCCTGCCGGCTGATCAGGAGGCTAGAACTCTGGTGATATACACGAATGTGGGTTGTTCTACATCATCACAGCTTTGTTCCTCTGATGATGTAGCACGCAGAGAGGGCCCCGCTAATGGATTGAGAGCACTTCACAGTGGAGGTGCCAGGGGCTGACCGGGGGAAGAGATATTTTTGGCCTCTGGGTAATTGACTGAAAGACGGTAGAAAAATGTTTAATGTAAAGCAAGAAGGCTTCAAAACTTTTAAATGTTTAATTTGGGGTGGTAGAAGGGCAGATGATCAGCAAGAGATTTGAGGAACGGCCTTTGAAGCCCAAATCTTCACGATGAGGTCGTGCCCCCCTAAGCCTGTCTGCCGCTCTGTGTAAAAAGATCAGTTGAGCTTGTCCAGAAATAAAATACTACTATTCTAATTTTAAAATTTAGGCATTTCCCAGCCGACACTAAACAGTACTTATATTTCTTTCCTTTTATTAGTGTCACCGTGAAGAAAGAGCAACATTCTTTCTTTGCTGTAAATTTTGGTCTGTAATTGTTGAACATATTTTTTGCGAGAAGGCAAACTTTGTCTCTTCATACTTTTGCTGTTTGTAAAATGAGTGTTTGTGGAGCTGGGAAGAATAATTTATAATGAGGGTTTGGATTTCTTTTCAATTTAATTTGGATTTTACACTGAGTCAACTTTTCGGTCAATTATAGAACTATGATTAGTTACCAGTCACTTAAATAAGCACCTTTTAAAAATAGACCTATAAAAATGATACAGGGACTAATCACCAATGTGAGCAAATCTTATGCAGGGCCACCCGAGCTGTAATAAGAGGAAAGAAAAGATGGTTGAGCAAATAAAACCTGTTTGGCTAAATCACAAGATATGTTAGTTACCCAACCTACTGAATAAATCTGCCCTGGGATGGTTTGTGAGTGCCCAGGATATGCTATCAATAGAGCCTTTAGTAAATCCTTGATGACAAAAATGAGTAATTTACCTTTATATGAAGATGAATGTATCAGGTTGAGGAGCTCTGTGGAAAGCATCTCGTCCGATTTTACAGTTTGTGTCTATTAATCTAGACATAGGTGAATATATATGTTTACAGTTGGACATATCTACAGAGATGATTATATATATTGCATATATGTGTGTGTGTATATATATATACACATATATATACATACACTTAGATGAAAATGTATATATATATGCATATTTATATCCCTGTATTTTTCTCCACAGTCAAATTAGGTACATTTAATCCACTCCACCAGAAGTCAGAGCCATACTAATCTAACAGAGGGAGCTAATCCTATTAGATACATATATCTCTGTACCAGTTGTCTATCGTTACAATAATGGCACATAACCACCATTCCCCAAATTATGTGATTTAATACAATAGCCACTTATTATTGGGTATGAAGCTGGGTCCACTGGTCCATTCTGGTCTGGTAAACCTCACTCATGCATCTGAGTTCAGCTGAAGGTCAGCTAAGTGGCTTTGCAATCTTAGCTGCTTCTGTCCCACGCCTGGGGCCTCAGTTGGGAAAACTTGGTTGACTTGCCCTGCTCCTTATAGTCTCTTCTCCTCCAGCAGGCTAGACTGGGGTTGTTCTTACAGCAAGAGAGAGAGACAGCAGGGCTTCCTGAGGCCTAGGTTCTGAATTGGCATGTTGTCACTCCTGCCGTATTCTATTGGTCAAATCAAGTCACAAGGCCAACCTAGATTCAAGGGGTGGGGAAGTAGACACCACTTCATGATAGGAAGAGCTGCAAAGTCACATTACAAAGGGTGTGGAGATAAGAGGGTTAGAGACAGCTCATGCCTCACTGCAGTACCTGGTTTGTGAAAAATCAGGTGGAGAATGCTTGCCTTCTATTCTGTCACCATTTCTAACATGCTTTGCTCTGTCCCTTCTAAAAACAAACAATGATATACAAATGTTTGTTCCTAAACCTCAAAAAACCATCTAAAAATTATAAATATCAATGTTCTCAAAACAAGACCCCATGTATATAATGACTATTGACCATAATCTTGGTCCCATCTATACCAGGTGGAAACCTAAAATTCACCAGTGGAAATTATTATTTTTGCTATGCCCAGAAAGTCTAAGAAATGTTGTAAGCTCAGTTCTCTTCTTAAGACTTTCTTAAACTAATTAAGCTCCTACTTAAAATCTTGAGGTATAATATTTTGGTTTCACTACAACCTCTCTCTCCCCAGAGTCCTCATCTATAAACATTAGTGCATCTGTCTCTGTGGTTTCAAAGAATTAAGTCTTCTTATACTAAAGTTCCATTATTTTCCTATAAAAATTAAGACACTTTTCTATTAGCAGTCCTATTCTAGATTTTTTTCTAGGCCTCTCTTAGGATGCCCACCAATGTTCTTCCCCACGTATAGCGTGGAAGAGTACTGATTAGGAATATTAGGCAGGTAAAAACAAACAAACAAACAACCTCAAAGCGGGTTGGTAACTACTAAACTTTGGTGTAATCTGTGTCTTTTTATGTGAGTTGACAGCAGCTCACCAATTATCCAATTAACATGTAAACCTGTCTATTTGTTTCATGCTCAGGGTAAAGCTCAGCCAACTTTCAGTTTATTTGGCTGAAAAAAAACTGTTTAATTTCAGTTTAATTTTCTGGGGAAGCGCTCACATGGCCTACATACTCCTCGCTTCTCTGAACCTCTTGCTCTTACCTTTCTTTTCTTTCGCGTAGTATGCATGGAGGGTTTATTGAGTGCATGCTTTGCCATTCAGGTACTAAGCCTGGTGACAGTTCTGTAGCTCAAGAGAATTAGGAAGAATCCACATGTCTTTTATGTCCACTGATTTACGTAGAAGAGATTCCTGGGAGTAAGGGCACTTGATAGATGGATAGACAGATAGACAGACAAACGCACTTGAGTAAAGGTCCACGTGGAGGTCAGATCACAAAGGGAAATAATGGGACCCATGAGATCCTGCATCACAAGCAAGAGTAAAATCTGGCACCCAGGCAGGCCTTGTAACAGAGCTTGGGCCAGAAGTTAATGGTGGTCCTGGGTACATCCTGGTGGTGGTTGTCAGCATTAGTCTGCTCCAGCTATTCTGGTGGCCTATCCTATTCCCCTCCTCCAATCCAAACAAACCTACAAGGAGGGGCCAGTTTGCTCCTGACTGTGTGAATGTGAAGATGCCACTCACTGGTCTATCAAATTCTCCTGGCTTCAGAAGCAAGCACATTTGTGTGCCAGATGTGCTGGCACCATGCCATGGCTCTGCTCTGATTCCACTGGCAAGACAGTGGAATGGTTCTACCTCAGCCAGCACCTTAACTGTAGTGTGAGTGAAGGGAGCAAGGTTTCAACTCAGAGCTTGACCTCTTGGGCATTTTCTGAGTCTGAATTCTGTGGAGTCTCAGCTGAGATCCTTGTAGCAGGGATGGAAAATAAGGACAGATCAGTGGACAGAAGAAAGCCACCTTGGGGTTGGGAAATATTTGGGGAAGAGGATCTCTGTAAGCCTAGTCTTTCTGCAGAAACCAAGTTGGATATTGGGGCATCAAGAATTAAGTACTACTGTTAATGAGACTGCATTTGTGTTCTGCAGTTTTTAAACCTGGAACCCCTTGCATTACCTGAATTTCAATCTCATCTGATTCTGTGAGGTATTTTTCCATTTTACAGGTGAAGAAACAGAGGCTTAGAGATTCAATGACTTCCCCAAGCCACATTGTTGAGATTTGAGTCTGGTTGTCTGTGACTGTGAAGGCTGAACACTCTCTGCCACACACACCACAGAGCCACAGACTTTTTGTCCCTCTGCTTTGGGGCATTTCTGTTAAGTTCTGAGCCACTTGCCTAGTGTTGGTCCTAGTGTTCTCTTACCAAGGTGTGTCTATGTGTGTGTGTAGCGTTAATTCACTTACATGTTTAAATTTGATAGCCAAAATATATTAGCGACTGAATTGGGAACAATGTCGGAACTTTTGCCTCCTAGTTTGTAATAAGTGAATATTGGTCTCTATAATCTGTAAGGTTATTCTTACATATAAACTTTTTTGACTCTTCTAATGGTAATGAAACCAGCCACTTACCAACACATCCCTAAAATTTAACTTTCATTTTTATTATATCTAAAGCATCCACCCAGAATCACCATTGGAAGACTCTCTCTAGCAATACAGGCTTGCTGGTGTGTCTTCCTCCAGCCTACCCTACCTGAGAACCTATTATGGGCCAAACATAGTGCTGAATGCACAAAGCACATTCTTGTCCTAAAGGAGGTGATGGATCTCACCAGATACCAGCAGTCAAGCAGCTCTGAGTTTGATTGAATGTTCATGTGATCCACTGTCAAACTAAATACTGTGACTCTTCTGCAATGGAAAGTCTTTAGAATCCAGAATAGTAATCAAAGACTTCAAAGCAGTTGGGAGGTGACAGACTTAAGGGAACCCTGAAGGGTGGATGCGGATCAAAGGCAAGAACCATTGCAGAAGATTTTCTGACACTGATAACAATTCTGGCAGATTTAGAGATGATGTATATTTAAAATCCTAAGGATAGTCGTATATATCAAAGGGAGGGTCCCAAAGCCAGTGTACTTCTTGGGGAAAAAACAGGGAATAAGGAGTGAGAATATGTTCCTTGAGGACAGGTTTTATATGTCTACATTACAGCCATGTAATATTTCATTCACAGAGGAAAGCTTTTCAGCCTAGGTAAGTAAAGGGATTGCTTGCTGTCTTCTAAAACATGTAGAGTTTGTATGGAATCTGACAATGAATTGTCTAACATCTCCACAGTGGCAAGCAAGGATTGGGTGGGAAAGTGTATGGTGGGAGAGAAGCCCTGAGAGACTGAGCCTTGGTTCATGTGGGATCCATTACTTAATGTATCAATTCTGACATATTACACAGATACCTTTGCTTCTAAGGGTCCAGAATTTAAGAAGAAATACTATTGACTAGATACCCAATTAATTAGGGACCATTGTAACTTTGTAAGTCTCTGTTAAACAGCAAGGAATAGGTTCTACTTCTAAGAAGGTGAATCTACAGGCTAGAAGTTGAAAGATGGTTGAAGCACCAGGGCCTTACACCTACCCCATGGCAGAGGAATTCAGTCTTTTGTTTCCCTAATATCTCCCTCTTTCTCACTCCCCTTCGTTTGTACCTCTCCCTCTCTTCAACACTTCTCAAGCATTTATGCCATATGCATGTGGAGTTGCACTGAAAAATTAGGAAGGACTGACTTCTTTTTTAGGAGTAGGTAATTGCCAGAGTATTGGTTGTCCCCTGTGAATCTCTACAGAGAAGGAAGATTTGGTGGAAGAGCCCATGTTCTATTTCGAGGGCTGCATAATAGATAATATTGATCTGAATTTGTTTGGAGCAATGGGGAGATCCACTTACTGGTTAGATTAACCCCAGATGTGCATTCTTTCTATCTATGGGGTTTAACCCAGATCAGGTTTTCTATGTAAAGGTGACTGTTAAGCAAATAATTAGTGAGATCTAAGGGCTCATAACCTCTTCACTAGGAATTATGAAAAGTTTCCTCTGGCTGGAGAGAGTGTTTTTCAAGATTGGAAAAATCATTCTTGAAGCATTTCTAAACAGTTGCATTGGAAATTGCCCGTGTAATGGATGAAGCCATCTATTTTAATTTATGTGAATAAACCACAAAGCAAGGGAGCTGGGTAGAGGGACATTTTCGCTCAGGGAGGAAGTCTGGGAGTTCAAGATGTTGATTTTTGGACATCAGAGTAATTGTTTATTTACTATCCTGCAGTTGACAAATCTGTTTCTAAAAAAACAGTTTAGAAAGTAAAGCTCAGAAAAGGACAGAATCTGTATTAAATTTGACCTAGTAGAAGCATGATCGGGTGTGGCAGCAATCCTAGGGTGGCAGGTCTATGACAACAAATGCTGCTGAGTAACTGACCACAGTATGCCAGTACGTAGTCTTTCAAAGTATCCAAAGCCATCAGTCCTAAACTAGATTGAGAATGTGCCTGTATTTTTAGATCATTCTAAGCTTCTCAAGGAGCAAGCTCAAATTACTTAGTAAGCCTGAGAATCACATTTCAGTGAGAAGGCAACATCTGTGTAGAAATGGAACTGTGGTCAAGGTGGAGACCATGAGGCTGCCATGCCTTGCCTTAGCCTGGTGCCCACAGCATCAACAGTCCTGCCTCCTCTTCAGACCAATCCTGAAGCTGCAGAGATAAGAACACAACATTTATATTCCCTTTACAGGCAAATAAAATCCAAAAAGATATGGATCTTCGAATGGATTCTGTAGTCATAAATAGACTTCAGAGTGAGCTGCCTATATTTCCTCTCACTATTGAATCCAATCTGCTGTGAAAAATTTTCACTGTCTCCAAGTCATCATGAAAACATTCTCAGCTAATTGAGACATTCCCAAACAATTAAGATAACCAGATGCGTCTGTTATTTGTAATTACCTGAACATGCATTCCTTTCTTTGAGAATAGTTCCATTTTTTGAGCCTTTTGAACTACTCCAGATAATGAAAATGAAGATTACTCTGTGTGCATTTTTCACTCAGCCTAATTTTGACGTAGAATTACCTTTTTCCAAAATTAAGCAGCAAAACTGGAAACATGTGTGCAACAAAGGACTTTTTTTCATTTTGCCTTGTGCCGAAATAATACCTTCTCTCCCTATAAAATCACATTTCTGACAATATCTAAGACTTAAGCTAATGCAGATTTAAATGTAAAAGATGGAATCCAATAGGTTAAGAAAAAATAAACAATTTATAATGACCACTCATGACCTGCCACATTTAATCTTTTCGTCTTGATGGGTCTGCTGTACTGTTTACAGTCCTTGGCACGTAGATGTAGTAGGGTTTCCGTAAGTGGTAACTACACCATAACTACTATTCTTTCTACTGTTCCCCTTTGACTCTCCCTACTACTCCTAATAATAATATACAGTTTGTCCAAAGGAAGATCT
Source organism: Diceros bicornis minor (assembly GCF_020826845.1). Classification (NCBI taxonomy): domain Eukaryota; kingdom Metazoa; phylum Chordata; class Mammalia; order Perissodactyla; family Rhinocerotidae; genus Diceros; species Diceros bicornis. Next base: position 27,550,604 of record NC_080751.1, read on the forward strand.
TCGTTAGTGATTTGGGGTTTTGTTAGATCATTTTGTTATTGATTTGTCTAATTATACAGAGAATACATCAGAATAATTCATCACTTTAATCCAATAATAATTCTACTGTATTTTCACTTTTCCAACTATGCAAATCCTTATAAAATTTTCAGATACAATTCAAAGTCTGCCTCTGTCTTCTCTCAACTTTATAGCATTGGTCTTTACTATTTATTTATAAATTACTTTTATATCTCCTTTTAACTTTTTTCTATAATTGCCTTGAGCAATTATTTAGCTTGCATTATAATTTAAATTTTTGTATGCCCAATCTGAAGGCAAGGCCTGCCCTATTCTTGTTTTTGTGTTTTAGCTACTACTTTAGCCCCTGCATGTGGTAGGTGCTCAATAAATATTTGCTTTTATTTGGAAAGTTCTTATGCCTTTCTGATATATTCATTCCCTGCAGCAAATACTATCTTTCAGTGTTAAATAATTTTGGATTCTCAGGTGATGGAACATTATAATCCATCTACAAGATAAATGAAACTCTTTTCTCTTGTCCTGGGCCATAGAGCTGGTATCACTCTAAGTCATTCTATGAAGGCCAAGTTTCCTACTTGGAAGATCAACACAGGAGAAATGTCTCTGGAGGTGGGAGAAATGACATCAGGAGACGTGAGGTGGGAGAAAGGAACAGAGAAAAAAAATGAAGAAGAAGGTTGAGGTGGAGGAGGAAGAGGAGAAAGAGGAGGAGGAAAATAGCAGGAAGAAGAAGAAGGAGGAGGAGGAGAATGGAGATGAAGAGGAGGTGGGGGGAGTAGAAAAGCAATCGCTTTCCGTATAAATCACATTTGTTTATAGTGAATATTGATATCATGTTAAAAGTGGGGGATGCGTAATATTCATGCAGCAGTTGCTAAAAATTTTCCACTTTTGATGAGTATTTCTCAGCTAGTGAGACTGCTTTTTATTCTTATGCAAGTGACCTTTTACCATAGTGATTAAGAGTAGCTTCATCAGAGTCTTGGACCTATTGTACAATTGCCATCAAAGAATAAGGACTACTGGTCAACTTTTCCAAGACCAAACTTGTTATTTTTGTTAACTGTCCCTCTGTATTTGCCTGGCTCAAACCATGAGGCATTTTGTTGTTTTTAGAAAAGAATAGAAATTGCAATTGTGCATATCTTACTTCAAATCCTTGTTCTGTTCCTTAGTAATTGTATGACTTTGGACAAGCCATTTATTCTCTTGGAATATATTTTTCTATTTTTAAAATGAGAAGAGTAATACCTAATTATGCATGTATAATAGGCATTCCAACAATGTTAAATTGTACTATTAAAAGCTTTATCCATTAAAAAAATCTTATATAGTACTTGAATAAAGAAAACTTTGGAGGGAAAAATTATCATAAGCTTTCGTTGTTGTCTTAAATTGTTTTTTTATTATATTTTTCCTAAGTATGTGCAAACGTTTATAATTCCTATATTGTAAAAAATCTAAACAAAGTTTCACATTATGTGTATTAAATTAATTAGACAAGGAGGCTGTTAGACTGACATGGCTCTAATGCCTTGGCGGCCTACGTAAACAAACCAAAATCTAAGCCTCTAAATGCCTCAAAGGTATGAAATCAAAACTCTAAGGACAACCAATCACAGACAGGCTACCTAGGCTTTCAGCGATAGCCAATCAAATAATTTCCATCTTTTTGCCTCTGCACTTTCTCTAAGTCTTCCCCCTGCTCCTTTGGTGGAGCACTCTTATTAACCACTTCCAGTTTGGCGCTGCCTGACTGGAATGGATAAATGTTCAAATAAACCTTTAAAATTTTTAATATGCCTCAGTTTACCTTTTAACATATACAAATAAAAATACTTAGCCTAAGCTAGTCAAAATGATTTAACACGGCAGGTGATATTATGTTGTTTTGCTGAACTAAATGATCTATGTGGGTTTAATTGTGAAAAAATACAAATAGGCATTTGATTCATTTTTTGTCAACTTGTATATTTGTAACGTTAAGCCTGATGGATCATTCTTTAAATCATCGTCATCATCGTAGTCATTTTTCCTTTATAAGAATAACTAATTTAGACCACAATTCATTGTTTTAATGGACCCATCCATTTAGCAGTCCACCCAAAAATTAACAGTAAAAAATAATTTTGAAATATAATTTAATGGAAAATTCTTCATTGTTTATTGCTGCTTAGTCCTCATGAACTGTTGCAAGTTGTGATGTACAAAGATGGATGTTCTGCACAGAACATCCATGCGGAATATGGATGGTACCTATTGTTCTGCATGGATTTCTTTGAGTTCAGTATGCTTATACTACTACGTGTCCTGTGATGATTTAATTATTCAACCAGAATTCTCTATTTGAACAATTATAAAACCTTTGGCAGCTTGTACCATGTGCTGTGATGTCATTTACTGTTCATTTGGTACAAAAATCCCATTTATATATTGTCTGCCTCTGTTCTTTTCTCATTAGCTTGTGACAATTAATGTAGAACTTTATTCCACCACATTGTCATTTTCATGATGTCAAAACATTCTAGATTTATTAAGTAAATTATGAAGCTAAAATCCTAGTCTGTGAAAATATCTTTCAATTGTGGCTTATCACTGAAAGAGAAGTTTTGTCTTTGTAATTAGTAAAAGAATCCAACAAGAATACAATAGTAGACACATGATGATTGCTGTCTCGTTAACACCAGGACATGATCACCTAAAGCCAGCCAGAAATGCTCTGACTGTATGTTATCATTGGGCACCAATGTGACTGCAAACTTATATATAAACCTGAGCACTGAAATCATGTGGCAGTATTTGGTTATAATGTGATAGACTAGATGATTCAGAATATGTTCTGTCCTTCCACATTTTAGAAACTATAATCAATGTGAAAACATAAAATTAAAACAGAAAATTCATCACCATAGATCTCACTGACTTTTTGTAATGCTGCCACAGACCCTCATGGATGAGTAGACACAGCAAATAAACACATTCGATACCAAGAGATATTCATTGGAGAGACACAATAAGTTTGAATGTTGAGCCTTTCACATACTATGGTTACTTTCATTTTTGTGATCTTTATTTATTTTATTATGACTGAGGCAGACGTTTGGTTATATCTGCATTAAAAAATTTTCTACACTAAGATTATTATAGTCATGTCCTATGATCTAGGACACCACGGTCTTAACTGGGCTTTTGTCTATGTGCCAGAGGGGACACTAAACCACTTCAGGAGAAGCGTGGTGCTGACTACAGAGACTCCTGTGAACTGCTTCCATGGGTAGGAAGGATGGCCTTCAGCTCAGCCAAGTGTCCTTGTCTGTCTCTTTAACATTCATAAGAGAATGTCAAATCTTGGTTGGATGCTGGGCCTTACATTTCTGCACAAATCCAAAGCACGAAAGAGCACATACTGTATACTTGTCAGGGAGCACAAGTGTGAACTCTCTGCCTCTCTGGACACATCAGAAGTTTAGATGAGGAAAACAATACCCATGGAGGGATTCTGGAGGGGCATGCAATTCATCTAGTCTTTAAGATTACCGGGGCTCATGCTTTTCTGCCTCACCACACATGAAAGGTGTGTGGTGCTCACCTCAAAGCATACTGTCATGGGTAAATGCAAATTTTGATGAAGCCAAGAAAGAAAACACAACTGTTGTAATTAAATAAAGCATTGCAATAACAATTCATGATCTCAATGACTCTATAAAGTGGTGCACCAAATGGTACAAGGTATTGGGTCCATTTTACGGAGAAAGGAAACCAAAGCTCAGGAAACCTACATGACAATTATAGGGGCAGATGCTTGAATTAGTCTGGCATGCTCTGTTGTTCTGTCTGCTGTCTCTCATCGTTTCAGGCCAGTTTTTGGAGGACTTGCATAGCCTTACATAAAAGGATTGATCAAAGAAGAGTCCAGCATCACATATGAGCAGCAATTGTACAGGAAGAATGGCTGGGTCATGCCTCTTGCACAGACAGACATGGATTTGACTGCTTCTTACTTATCATTCTAGATGCTAACGGGAAAAAATCTGGATACTGTCCAGATGCAGACTAAGAGTCTATTCATGCAAGGGAAGGCTGAAATTTGTTCGTCTGCTTTTTTTCTAAAGTTGATAATAAAGTTAGGATGACATTGAGAAATCATGGTGGAAAAAAATGCAAACATATGCAAAAAAGAAGATGGGAAGATAGTTGGATCATTATTTAAAAAAAACTCAGGTTTATAAACACATTTGATATATAAACACATCTTGGATATATATGGATTCAAAAAAGCCACTGGAGGGGGCTGCTTGTTATTATTAACTATATCTGGGTTATCACTTCTTTTTTCACTTCCTTCTATAGTACTTACACTATATCAGGTATTTTTCTACATCTTTTATATACATTAACTCATTTAATCCTCATAACCTTGTAAGCAGATACTAACATTATCTCCTTTTTACAGAGGGCGAACCGAGGGACTGAGTTTATGTAACTTGCTCAAGGTCATACAAGTACTGAGAGGTGGAGATGAGGCTCAAACCCAAATAGGCGTCCCCCCAGAATACATGCTTATCACTATTACACTCTGCTGCCCACTTCTCTACCCACTGGCCTTATGGCCACTTCCACTTCTCATTCATTCTGGGGCTGGCCTTGGTTAGACCATTCTGTAGTGGTGAGAGAAAAAATAGGGGTCACTTCCTCTTCCCATTCTCCCACTCTCCAGTGGAAGAGTTTAGAAGGTCATTATAAATTCACAGGTGCCAGCCCATCTCCTCCAATCTCAGAGGACCCTATAGAAACAGAGTCCTTCCCAAAGCCTTTGGTAAAATTCCATAGGAAAGCTAGGGTCCATTGAACTCTGAAGTTTCTAACAAGACAAGAAGGACAACAATAATAACAACAAGAGAAAACACCGAGTGTTTATTCTATGATAATGACTAGAGTAAGTCCATTACAAGAACCAATCCATTAACCCTCTCAACAACCCTTTAATGGAGGTATTATTTTTACTCTCATTGTATAAATAATTAAATAAAGGGCAAAATTATTGTAAACCAGGCAGTCCTACTCCAGAGCCCATCATTGTTGCAGCTACGTGAGAAAAATTTTGATAATTTGCACTAGAAATTTAGATATAAATAGATAACACTAAGGATAAGGATATTAATCTGGATAATTTATACTAGATGACATCAGATATAAGTCCTCTGAATAGGCACAGTCTAAGCCACTAATATTCTGACCAACTACATCTTGCAAATGTATGTATTAAATAGATATTTGTTAAATCACAGTATGATATTAATAGAGCAGTAGAGGAGCAGAGCACGGCAGAGAATGTTTCCTCTGGTGTGATCTTTACGCAAGGGGATCTAAAAAGGTATAGACTCAGCCAACCTTTTGCATCACTGTGTGCTGGTTTCAGGAGTGGAGCTTGAGTCGGAAGCCCTGGGCCTCTCTTCTGATCCAAAATGTTTCTGGTCAAAGGGAAACTTGAAGCAATGAGTGGAAGATAGCAGAAAGGAGAGGTGGTGGCTCAGCCCCTAGGGCTGGCAGGAGTGAGGAAAGGAGGAGCATCTCCCCAGGGCTTACCTGGCAGGAGTCTCTGGCCCTCACAATGGCTTCTACTGTCAACTTTCTTGTTCTTCCTCTCCACAAGGGCCCTCTCCTGCTCTGTCTCCACACCTCTGGGGCTCCTTCCACAGGCCATAGGATTCCACCTGGATGCTGATGATTTGGAGCCTGGGGAGATCCTAATTCACGGCAGTGGTTGGGGACTGTGGTTTGGATTTGTGTCCTACACCTCACAGAACACATTTTTTCCTATAGAGACAGGGGACACCTGGTTCCGTACTCCAGGCATCTACAGCCAGCCTTTTGTGGCTAAGACCTAAACTCTTAACCTCATTTATAAAACTTTTTTCCATGAGAACATGCATTCATTATTCTAAACAACTTCCTTCAAGAGAACATTTGGAAGACAATCTGTTCATAATTTAGGGACTCTCAGCCCGGTAAATCACCATTGTATTTCCCATGTTGTGTGTTCTGTTTTACAATCACCAGAGCATGGTGATGTTTAGCTCTCCCACTATACCAGGAAAGCTCGGAACAATGGGTTTGTCCTTGGCTCCTGATACCAGTCTTTCACTGGGGTTTCCGCAAGAAAAGTGAGCTGCACTCTACTTTCCTAGTTTCTTTTTTCCCTTCCTTTTATGGTTGCAAAACAATCTGATAAAACAAAGTATACAATAAGTGTTTGGGGCTGAGTATAAAGTTTACCATAACGTTTTATTATATATGCAGTATCTGAAATTGGAATTGGCTTCTCTAAACAACAGCTGTGATGGAAGAGGCAGCTGTTTTGGAGCAGAAATGACTCTGGCCTGGGAGTCAAGGGATTCAGTGCTGAGTCCCAGATCTGCCTCTTGCTTCATTAGGCTAGCTATTGGACTCTCCTGGTAGGTGTTTTCATCATCTGTAAAATGGGAACAATTCTGCCCCACAGAATTAAGTATCATATGTCTGTATCTAGGTATATAACTATGCATCTATTTATCTATAAAACAATATTTTATAAAAACTACTGAGTGATTAAGAGCTCTTAAGGTTTAAGTAAGGTCGGATAGTTGTAAACTAATGGATTGGGTCAAAAGAAACTATTTCTTTAGTTAAAAAATGTAAATACATTTGGCACTTCTGTCTTATATCTTAGATACACACACACATACATTCTCTCTCTCTCCTTAGAAAATTAAAATAAAGTGAAGACCTATAAATGAAAGTAAAGCTTTGCAAAGCTTTAGGCACAGTTTTGGAGAAAATACAAATTGTTGATAATGCCATAAAAAGCCACATAGCAGTAAACTTGCATCGTGGGAATACCAAGAGAACATCTGCTCCTTAAAAATCCCACTAGAGTGCAGGGTTCAGTTTGAGGCATCTCCTTTCAGAGCAAATGAACAGCAATGAGAAGAACTCCAGGCAAGAACAGCAAGATGATTAAGACCATAGAAGAAGCCAGTTATCTGGGTGGATTAAAGAAAATGGATAACTCATTGAAGCCATTGCCAAGATGGGGAATAATTGCAGTCCACAAACATCTCAAAAGTAGAAAAGCAAAGAGGGAGAGGAAATATTTAACTTGATCCAGAAGATGATGCATTACAACAGGTATAAAAGAGAGAAAACGAAATTTTGTGAAATGATTTTTGGTCATTAGAAAGCTAATATGAAGGACACCAAAGATTTAAAGAGAGGCAGGGGCTCTGCAGAGCAGTGACGTATGAAGATCCATTAAAGAATCTTCACTAAAATGTCCCCACCTCTAATGCACAGGAAAGTCCTCTGTCTCAGAAACCTCCCTGGACATAGGTAAGGTCAACAGACTTGGTTATTCTGATACTCATTTGTTAAACTATGTAGATCAAGAAGCCAATTTTCCAGGAGGAAAAATGGTTGAGAATCTTGAAGCCTCATAGTTGCCAATGGAGATCCAAATATATGGATCAGAGCCATTATCTGGGGTATAGAAAACATTTACTCATTCATTTAGCAAATATTTTTGAGCACCTACTAGGAACTAAGCAGAGTGTTAGGTACTTCATTTATGTTATGAGATACAACACTCTAATTTTTCTGCTGTTTGCTCTGATTTCACTAATTATATCTTATATTTGGCCTTTTCCATATTCATCTGCTACCCACAAGTTATAGTAAGCTCCATGAGGGTAATGACAGGAACAGATAAGGATTTTTCCATCAGAGCAGCCAGCCCCCTGCTCTGACTATATATATGAATACTGAATGCATCTTCCCTTTACCCAGCATGATGCCAGGATGAGGGACAGCTGACAAGATGTGTGGTTTCTAAGGTCAAATTATTCTTAGTGCCCCATAATATCATCAGCCCCAATCTTCTTTTAGCCTCACAAACATGTCATGAAATAATAGCCATTTAAAAATGTAAATGCATTTGTTTCCTAGGATAAATCATCAAATCCTAAAGGTGCAAACAGTGTCAAAGCCAAATATGTATGATTGAGACAATCCCAGGGCTATTCAGTATAGACATATCTAAATAATGACAGAATCATTAGCCAGGCTGACATCAAGAGCTTTAGTTAAATACTGATGACATTCTTAGTAAGGACAGAAAATGGTGATGGATTTCTTGTGTCCTCCTTCCCTTATTTTATGTGCATAAGACTTCTTCATGTCTAACTGTTGATCAACTGTAAACATCTATAATATGGTAAATACCAGAAAGGAGACACCATTAATTCTGTCTTTTAGTCTAGAAAAGACCAGCTAAAGAGGTTATGTTATTAGTACTTCCAGCCCTATGCCAAACATCCACACATGTTCTCTACAGTGTGTGCTTTAAATTACTTACTGAAATGGGTATTTGTCTTTACAAAGAAATAATGGTTTCCTTGTGTCTCTAAGTAACAGGAAAAATTTCCATCCTTACTGGGGTAAGATTAAAAAGCTAATCAGCATTGCGGTCTCTCTGAGTCTGCAGATGCGCTCTCCCCAAACCCACATTGGATTTGGATTACCTGGCGATATTTGAACTGCCCCTTCTGCTCTTCTTGTACGTTTACTTAACACTTTGCTCAGCTTTGTTTTTAAGTGATTCTGACAGCTCCTAACTAAGGAACAACATACTCTGGCTAGCTGTTTGGGCCAAGGGTTTTAATGATATAAAAATAAGCTCGTAGTCATTTTGGCTTTGATGTAGACATGTTTGCAGATGGGAGAAGGGCCAAATTAAGAGCAAAGAGATATCTATTGTGGAGAGTGGGTCAGATTTTTGCAGAGTTGTAGTCTGCCCTCAAATGAACTTAGCATAGTCAGCTCTCCATCTCTAATTAAAGAGAGACAACATTTGGCTTGTTAGCGATCCATTTACATATACTTGAAAAGTGAACTCTTAAAGAGAAGCAGAGCCCATGTCAAATTCATCTTTTTGAATACTTAGGTGTTCATCATCCTGCTTGCCACACAGTAGGCATGTAAAAAAGATTGGTGAATCACATTGCTTTCCTCACTACCTTGTGAGCGACATGAGGTCAGGTCTATGACAGGACCTGGCGTGGTCCTGGGTGTTGTGGTAGGTCCTCCACCAAGACTTGCTGAGTGATTGAAAGGCCGACCTGTTTCTCATTCCACTCTATGCCAAAGCCCTCAGAGGAGGAGTAAACAGAGTTAACAAGAGATGAAAAGAAGGATTGCTGAGCCACAGTGAGGGGTTAGAGAACACGAATTTGTGGCAGAGCCAATCAGCATGTTTTCAAAAATAACTCTAACAAAACTTGGCAGCCTGGGAGACAGAGAAAGTGAGAAAGGAGGGGGTGGGGTGGGAGAAAACAGACGGTAGGGGAGAGGGCTCCTGGTGTAGCGATTTGCAAAGTGGTGGATGGAGTCACTATCTCCCTGCCCCTTCTCTCATTTATACTTTTTGATGTCCCGGCTGGTGAACCGGCTTCTCTTAGAATAATTATAAGAAGGGAAGGGAGATTTCGGAGCTGGACAAGCTCACAGAGAGTGTTTAAAAATCACCCTAAGTTTTTACCATGACTGTTGGTCCGAAACAGGTCTTCATCTGTATTTTACTTTAGGTTTGAGGGCTTTCCTCTCCCAACATCTCCCCACTTCTCTCTTCCTCTTTCTCATACGTAGGGTCACCATATAATTTTATCATTGAAACTAAGACAACTGCGAGAGTGAAGAACAAAACTATTAATGATTACACCAAGGCTGTATTATGACCCTTGTGGTCTCTAGGTACTTTTGCCTCCATGGGTCTTTTCCTCCAGAATGAAAACATTAAAAATTATATTTTACGACTGAGTTAGTATAAAGATGAATATAACCCAGGCTGGATTCATTATAATATATTCATTGTTATCATATTCACTTTTTCTTCTCATTTTAAAAGAAATTAGTGTAACACTTTTGTGGACCCCTAACATCATGGAAGACCCTCGTACTGTGTCCAATGGAGAAGCCAGCCCTGTTTACAACTGGACTGCAGAAGTAAAATGGGTCTGTCCTAGGTATGGTCACTCTACGGGTCATAAGAATTCTGTTAGTAAAGGCTGCACTCAGCAGGACTTCAGGTTCCCTGGAGCTTGGCTTCAGACCTATTCAGAAGGTAATGAGTCCAAATTCATCAAGATATATACATTAAACATGTGCAGTTTTTTGACTGTCAATTATACCACAATAAAGCTAAAAAAAAAAAGTAATGAATTACCTGAACTGTTATAATCACATTATTGGAGTGGGAAAAAAAATGACTTGTGGGAGAACGCAGGTAAGTGGATATGGTTATTTAAGGTAGAGACTGGTGTGGGGCAGGATGGGTGGAAGGCTGAGGCAGATTCCAGAGGGCTTTGCTGAAAATCCCTTGAAACTGCCCGGCATGGGGGTGAGAGGCTTGCTGAAGGCCATGTCTGTGCTCCTCTCTTTACAGTGTGTCCTCCTTAGAGTGAGGGGGTGGTGCAGGCCCAGAGTTTCATTGGGCAAGACATCCAGACATCCAGTTAAACGCCAAGCTTGTTGGGTAGCCATGCCTTGGCAGCAGTGACATTAGGTGATCCTGATTCTTGTTCAGAAGCCAAGAGTATGGGGCTTCTTTTTTCTCTGTGATGAAAAATGGTGACCTTAGCATGGAGCTCTTGTCCTGCGATACATCTGTAGTAAGAATTGCCTTGCCACTCACTTAATGTCCAAATACTGTCTCGGATAGTTAGCTCTCTTCTATTTTTAATTCTTTGTGCATGAGCATGTAGCTTATCTCTCTAACTTGACTGTATGCATCTGGTAAACTGAAATGGTGTCAGTCTTAGAGTTTATAGTTATTAGATCTGACTAGAAGTAATCTCAGAGTCCAAGTCCTTTACTTTTTAGCTGGGGAACCCAACAGCTCATTAGTGGCAGAGCCATGCTTCGAACTCACATCTGTTGAGTCTCAAGTAAAATGTTTTGTTCTGAAATTTTATGGCATCTTTTAAAGACGTCTTCACAGCCTCGAAACTGTCACCTAAGTACTATTCTCATCTTTCTTCTACTGATGTTATTGTATTATATTTTTTCCCCTTAATTCTTCAATCAGCCCAATAATTTAAGTCTTCATTGATGCCCCAAATCACACCCTTTACAAAATTTTCTTAATCTCCCTCAACTCTTATGGTCTTGATATTATGCACTTCTCCCACCCTTCTACTTACACCACTTCAGACTCATCTTCCCTTAAGACTGACCCAAATTCACAATCATAGTTAAGAGTTTCTCTAACCTACTACAACCACCTTACCTTCCAGCTGTTCAGTTCCTTCCCATCTCCCGCATTCTTTCACCTTTATCATGGCCTCTGTGTCCTCAACTCCATGTGAATTATCTCAGTTCTCCACGCTACCTCCAGCTTCAAGAGCCTACCCCAGCCCAAGCAGTCCTTTCTAACACACTAGAATCACTCCTTACAGTGGCCCGAGATCATGTCAAATCCCCAAAATGAGTTACCTTAGTATTTGTAGGCTATTCATTCATTCCTAAGCTGCCAAGCTTTGCCAGATAAATCTATGAGAAAGTTGCCATTGGGTCTGCTAAACTCTTGTTCCCTAAACTCATTTTTAGGCATCTTATTCCTCAGGATCTCAGTATTTTATGCCTCTCTGAACTGTATATCTTTTTTCTTTCAAGGAAAAAAAAAAGCGTTCCAACATTTTTCTGCATTTTTCTTGCCTCACTCTCAACCATGCCGTCCTCACTCTGAACAGATGACCTTCCTTCCTACTTTACTGAAAAAGCAGAGGCCATCTGGTGCAACCTCCATAATCTTTCCTCCTCTCCATCTGTCACCATGCTTCACTCTCTGAAACTTTCTCTGGTATCTTCATCTTTCCTTCTCTTCCCTCCTGTTTCCATCTCCTTTCCAAAAGAAATCCTAGGTTTTTAAAAATAATAACTACTATGTATCAAGCACTAAGCTAGACTTGTTATGCACTTCATGCGTGGGCTTCTCAGTGACATTTAAAAGTAGATATCTCAGGCACCATATTGGGAAACCGAGAATTAAGAGTTAGCTGCTACACTGGGGTCACCAAGCACCACAGGGCTCTGTCTCCTCCTGCTTGGTTTTTCCAGGATCTGCAGGATGCACCTTTTCCTTCTTTGATATCTTCAATCTTTTTCTCTCATTATTTTTGCTTACATAAACATACACAAAAGTATCTAATTTTCTAAACAAAATTGCTTTCATCTTGTTTGACAATCAACATGCTACCTCACCATTATTCCCTTTGCCGCTAAATTTGTTGAATAAAGCAAAGTACATTCATTGTTTCTATTTACTAACATTTGTATCCGTTAATTCACAGAAAATTATCTCCCGTGTTCAAATCCTGATGGTCAAGTTAAAGAGAATTTTCTGAGTCTCCTTTAACCCTCTCTGCAGTATTTTAAATTATGTTCAATGGTTCCTGCCTCCTTGGTGTTCTCTTCTTTCTTGGCTTCTATAGACTGGTAACATCCTATTTTTCTCTTCCTTTTAATGTCCCTTCTCTGATTCTACTGTTTTCTAACCCTGAAAATTAATCCTTCCCAAAGTTTCTACCCTTATTCTCTTCTCCTCTGTCTGTACTTCCTTCCCTTGAGAGGCCATTCGGACCTTTGTCCTCAGCAACTATTTCTAGGCTAATAAGATCCAAAACTGTTAACTTCACCTTCTCATGAAATGCAGCTCTACATTTGCAAATAATATCAATGAAATATTTACATCTGGTTATAACATTCACATCTCAATATAAATTTAAAATCTACTATAAAACAGAGTTTTTTAGGCTTTCCCCAAACATCTGCTCCTCTTCTTGTCTTTCCTTTTTCTGTCCTCTTACTCATTCAAAAATCTATGAAACCATTTTTGAATTTATTCCTCTTTTTGGTTCATCACAACTGAACTGTGGCCAAATCCCTTTGATCTGTAACATTCAAGCTATCTGACAGCAATAAAGGCGTAGAATCTTAGAACCCCATCTATGTTCTCCTTAAAAGATTATCGTTTACCATCTTCTTCAACACTTCTAATGGTAGAAAGTTCATTCCTCCTCGAAGCAGCGCATGTCATTTGTGGACAGATATGTCTATTAGACATCCTTCATCTACTGATCATTCCCACTGAAAAATGCAATATCAATCTTCATGCATCAGACCTTTGTCCAACCACGAAATCTTTTCATTTTCAACTTTTTCACGTTCCTCCTAGGATGTGTTTTCTGAACACCTCACTTTTCTGACTGCCTTCCTCTAAATGAACTGTGGTTTGTCCAAGCCCATCTTAAAATGTAGCTATTGAGCACCACGCTGTACACTCAACCTGATCAGCTTAGAACATCATGGAAACTTTCTTTTTCTTTTTTTTTATTGAGACAATATTGGTTCATAATATTAGATAAATTTCAGGTGTACGTCATTATATTTCAACTTCTGTATAGACTACGTTGTGTTCACCACCAAAAGTCTAGCTTCCATCCACCACCATACAAATATGCCCCTTTACCCCTTTTACCCTCCCCCCACTTTTCTTCCCTTCTGGTAACTACCAATCTGTTCTCTGTATCTATGTGTTTGGTTGTTGTTGTTTTATCTTCCACATTTGAGTGAAATCACAGAGTATTTGGCTTTCTCTGTCTGACTTATTTCTGTCTTCATCTGATTTAGTGTAATACCCTCAAGGCCCATCCATGTTACCCCAAACGGCAAAATTTCATCCTTTTTATGGCTGAGTAGTATTCAGTAGTATTTCATACCACGTCTTCTTTATCTATTCAACTGTCAATGGGCAGTTAGGTTGTTTCCAAGTCTTGGCTATTGTAAATAATGCTGCAATGAACATAGGAGTGCATAAATCTTTTCTAATTATTATTTTTGTGTTCTTTGGATAAATACCCAGAAGTACAATTGCTGGATCATATGGTAGTTCTATTTTTAATTTTTTGAGGACTCTCCATACTGTTTTCCATAGTGGCTGCACCATTTTACATTTCTACCAGCAATGTACAAGGTTTCCCTTTTCTCCACATCATCTCCAACACTTGTTGTTTCTTATTTTTTTAATAATAGCCATTCTAATGGTGTGAGGTAATATCTCACTGTGGTTTTGATTTGCATTTCTTTCATAATTGGTGATGTTGAACATCTTTTCATGCACCTGTTGGCCTTCTGTATATTTTCTTTGGGAAAACATCTGTTCAGATCCTCTGCCCATTTATTAATTTAGTTGTTTTTGTTTTTGTTGTTGTTTTTGACTTGTATGAGTTCTTTACATATTTTTTATATTGACCCCTTATCAGATATATGATTTGCAAATATCTTCCTCCATTTGGTAGGTTGTCATTTCATTGTGTTGATGGTTTCCTTTGCCATGAAGAAGCTTTTCAGTCTGATGTAGTCCCAATTGTTAATTTTTCCTTTTGTTTCCCTTGCCTGAGGAAACATATTCAAAAGGCTACTGTTAAGACTGATGCCTATGTTTTCTTCTAGGAGTTTTATTGTTTCAGGTCTTATATTCAAGTCTTTAATCCATTTTGAGTTAATTTTTGTGTATGGTGCAAGATAATGGTCTACTTTCATTCTTTTGCATGTGGCTGTCCAGTTTTCCCAACACCATTTAATGAAGAGACTTTCCTTTTTCCCTCATATATTCTTGGCTACTTTGTCAAAAATTAGCTGTCCATAAATGTGTGGGTTTATTTCTGGAAATGCTCTTTATACACACTTTGAAGATTTTATTAGTCTCAGATGCATTTGGTCCACATTTGCTTCTATTTCACACAGTTCCATGCAGTCTCTTTCAAATGGACTTCATATAAGCCAGGTCCTTTTGCAGTTTTCAAGTTAAATACAGGACTTCACATTTAGTACTAGGTTGCATTTTTGTTTTAATCTCCCATTGTTTTTCTCTCTTCAAAATTTTTAATTTTTAAATTCTTTTATCTATAGCACTCTTTTTCTCAACTCTGTACCATTTTCAAAGGGAAAAATCACACTGTTATGCCTTCACAAAATTGGATTTGAATGATTTATAAAAATGTAGAATAATCCAGATCCTTGCATAATGCCACTGGAGACAGTCAACCAAAATAATGGTTCTCATAAGGAACATAGTCTTGGACCAGTTATTTTCAAAAGCTACCAGTGTGAGAGTATCATCCTGCCACACTAATTTATTTAGTTATTGAGGAAATTTTAAGAGGCTTCTTGAAATCTTTCAGTCCAGAAATTGGAAGTCAGGTCAATTTAACCATCAACTCCCTTCCATTTCAAAATTTCCATTTCAAAAGTATTAAGTACTTTCTTCACACCCAACTTCTGATATCTCTCTCAGAGGTAGAAGTTCTCATTCTCTTTTAAAGTCAAGTTTCTCTAAAAATGGACCAGAAACAACCTCTTCTTGCATTTTTGGTGAACTTTGCCTCATCAATTATTTTTTCTTACTTAAGTGAAAAGAGCTACTATGTCTTTGGAGACAACAGGTCTAAGTTCACATCTCAATACATCTACTTCTAGTTTTCTTCCTTGAGCATGTTACTTAAAAGGTTTAATAATGCTTACCATATATTGTTTTGATAAGCATGCAAGATAATATATGAATTACCCTTAGCATGGAGTCTGAAAACAGTAAAAGTACTCAGTGAGTTTGAGTTTGATTGCCTCCCTGCTTGCCCCATACTTCCCTCATCCTAAATTTTTCTCCTTTACTGAGATCAGCTTGTTGAAAAGAGATTTTCAGATAAGTTCTGGTTCAAATTCCAATCCTAGTGAATCTGTACAGTAGCCTTCTTTTCTTAAAGCCTCCTAAAAATTATGCTTCTTATAAGCAAAAATATCTTCCTAAACCTAACTGATTGCTAGAGGTTTACAAGTCTTTAAAGTTAACAGGACACAGTCAATTTATGTATAATTTATGTAGAATAAAATGCACCAATTTTTTTAATGACCAGTTTGATGAGTTTTGCTATATGTGTACACTTGTGTAACTTCCATCACAATCAAGATATAGAACACTCCCATTATTTCAGTAAGATCCTTCATGCCTATTTTCAGTCAATGCCTGTCCTCACCCCACCCAACCAACCCAGTTCCCAGGCAACCACTAGTCTACTTTCAGTTACTACAGATTATTTTTTTCCTGTTCCAGAATTTCATGTAAAAAGAATTCTACAATATGTACTTCTTTGTTTCTGGCTTCTTTCATGCAGCAGAATAGTGCTGAGTATATCAGTAGTCTCTTTCTTTTTATTGCTGCATAGTACTCCCTTGTGTGGATATAGCATAAACGGTTTACACATTCAACTGTGGATTGACATTTAGACTGTTTCCAATTTTGAGATATTATGAAGAACGTTGCTATGATTATTCATTTACAAGTCATTTTGTAGAAATATGTTTTATTTCTCTTAGGTGAACAATTAAAAAAGAATTGTTTGATCATAGAGGAAGTATATGTTTAATTTTATATGAAGGGATCAAATTGTTTTCCAAAGTGGTTGTACCATTTCACACTACGACCAGCAATGGGAGAGTTCCACTTCCAGTATCCCACATCCTCATCAATTTTAGCCATTATAACAGGTATATAGAAGTAACTAATTATGGTCTTAAATTGTGTTTCCTTGATGATTAATACTGTTGACTATTTTTCATGTGTTTATTGTCCATTTGCACATCTTTTCTGAAGTATCTGATCAAATCTCTTGCCCATTTTTACATTGGTGTGTGTTCTTGTAATTGAGTTGAAAGATCACTTTATACATCCTTGATAGAAAAATATTATATATATATATTTTTGTAAATATCATTTTCTAGTCTATTGTTTGCTTGTTCATTTTCTTAATAGTGCTTTTCAAAAGACAGCATAAATTTTTATGAAGTCCAATTGATTTTTTTTCGTGTGTGTGTGTGTGTGTGTGTGTGTGTGTGTGTACTATCTAGGAAGTCTTTATCAACTCCAAGATTGCAAATATTTTCTCCTGTGACTTCTAAAAGATTCAGCTTTATGTTGGGCCTATCATCTCCATCTAGAGTTAATTTCTGTGTATGGTGTGAGGCAAGGGCTGAGGTTAACTAATTACAATTAAGTTCGATATTTAATTAAAGTTAACTCTTTAATCAAGTAGTATGGGTTCTTCATATTTTCTTTTTCTTTTTCTTCAACACTGTTTTGGCTATTCTATGTTATTTGCATTTCCATATAAATTTTAAAATTAACTTGCCAGTTTTTGCCAAACAGCCTGGTAGGATTTTCGTGGATTCTGATCGAGATTGTACAGAATTTGTAGACCAATTTCAATAGAATTGGTATTTTAAAAGGATTGTCTTCCTTCCACTTCATGAACATTCTAAATCCCTTCATGTATTTAGATGTCTTGATTTCTCCCAGCAAAGCTTTTTAATTTTTAGTGTGCAGATATTGCACAGATTTTATTAATATATCCCTAATAAGTTTTTGTTTTTGAAGCCAAGATAAGTGAAATTTGAAAATTTCATTTTCAAATTGTTCATTGCTAGTATATAGAAGTGCAATTAATTTTGGTATACTGATCTTCTATCTTGTGACCTTGCTAAATTCATTTATCACTTATAGAGACATGTCTATAGATTCTTCAAGACGTTCTATGTGCATGATGATGTAATCTGTAAGTAAAGATAGTTTTATTTCTTTATATCCAATGTTTGTGTCTTTTATTTTCTTTTCTTGGCTCATTTCATTAATAGGAATTCTAGTAGTGAATACAGCCGACGTGGTGATCAGAAAAACTTGTCTTGCACAAATATCAGGGGGAAATATTCAGTCTTTCATGAATAAATATGATGATTACTCTGGTTCTCTTATATATACTCTTTGTCAAGGTAAGGAAGTTCTCTTCTAACTTTGCTGAGTTTTTATTATGAATGAGTGTTAATTGTCAAATGTTTTCCGTCATCTTTTGAGATAAGCATATATTTTATCTCCTTAATTTTATTAATATAGTGAAATATTTTAATTGATATTCAAATGTTAAGTGAAATTTGCAAACTTGAAATAAATCCTCTTGGAAATATTTTTGGATTTTATTTAGTAGGATTATGTTAAGTATTTTTATGTCTATGTCCATCAGAGATATTGATCTGTAGTTTTCTTTTTTTAATAATATTTTTTTCTGACATAATTTTTCCGGAGTAATTTTGACCTTATAAAATGATTTGAGAAGATGCTCTTCTCCTTTATTTTTTGAGAGTTTCTGGAGAATTGGTATCATTTGTTCCTTAAGTATTTCATAGAAATTACCAATGAAGCCATCTGAACCTGGAATTTTCTTTGTGAGAAATATACATATACTATAAACTCTTCTATTTCTATTCTATTTCTTCTTGTGTTAGTTTCGATAATTTGTTTCCAGGATTCTGTTCTTTTTATTTAATTTGTTGAATTTATGGCCTAAAGTCTTTTATAATTTCCCCATATTTTCTTATTAATGTGTGATCTCTAGTATGGTCTCCTTTTTCAGTCTGATATTGGAAAATATGTCTTCTGTTTTACTCGAGAATTCTAGCTAAGCAATTAGTAAATTTATTGATCTTTATGATAAACCAGCATTTGATTTTATTAATTTTCTGTTTTCCTTTTTTCCATTTCCTTGATTTTACTCCAAACTTTATTATTATCTTCCTTGTCCTTAATTTGGGCTTAATTTGTTCTTTTTCTTTATTTGGAATGTTTTCTTTCTTAATATAGCTGCCTAGTTTTTTTCTCTTTTCTATTTTGTAATATAAGCATTTTAAGCTAAAAAATTCTCCCATATACTATTTTAGCTGCATCTGATGCATTTGATACGTATTTTACTCAGTTCATAGTATTTTCTAATTTCTCTTTTGATTTCTTCTTGAGCTAGGTATTTAAAAATATATTTTTTCCAAATAATTGTAGATTTGAAGATTTAAAAAAAAATGAATTGTATTCTAATTCTCTTATAGTCAGATAACATACTTTGTACTCTTTGACATTTATTGACTCTTCTTTTATGGCACAATAGATGATGTATTTCAATGAATAATCCATGTACATTTGAAAAGAATGTGTATTTTGCTGTTGTTGTGTGTCATGCTACATAAATGTCAATTAGTTCATATTGGTTGATAAATTTCCTGTCTGCTTCTTCTCTTAAACTGAGAGAGAGGTGTTGAAATTTCTGATTATGATGCTGGATTTGTCTGTTTCTTGTAGTTCTGTAACTTTTTGTTTTATATATTTTGAAGCTCTGTTATAATTGCATGCACATATAGAACTCGTATATCTTTTTAATGAATTGACCACTTATCTTAAGAAACATCCGTCTTTATCTCTCAACTATTCCTTGACAAGAGTTTTATTTTATTGGGTATTAATATGGACACTCTAGCTTTCTTTAGAGTAGTGATTGTATGGTATACCCTTTTCCATCTTTTTAATTTTATTCTGCCTCTGTTTTTATAGTTAATGTCTATTTCTATACATAGCACAAAGGTGGATTTAGCTTTGGTTATCTAATCTGTCAATCTTTGCATTTACTTTGTTTATTTGTTTATTTATTTTTTTGCTTTATAACCCTTGCTTTCTCTTTTCTTTTTTTTGCAGGGAAATATTCGCCCTGAGCTAACATCTGTTGCCAGTCTTCCTCTTTTTTTTTTCCCTCTCCAAGGCCCCAGTACATGGTTGTATATCCTAGTTGTAAGTCATTCTAGTTCTTGTGTGTAAGCCGCCACCACAGCATGGCATCTGACAGACCAGTGGTGTGGTTCTGCAACCAGGAAGCAAACCCAGGCCGCTGAAGTGGTGAATGCCAAACCTTAACCACTAGGCCATCAAGGCTGGCTTAATCTTTGTATTTTAATGATAGTGTCAAGCTACATTCTACGTTCAAATATTATGCCCATTTAAGTACAATATAAAAACCATTACAACAATATTTTTCTATTCTCCCTGTTCTACTTTTTGTCTTAAAGTTTATCATAAAGTTATCATAAAGTTTATGATAAACTTTATCATAAAGTTTATCTCTATACATTTATAATTCCCAAAATGCTTTATTACTTTTGCATTAAACAGTAAATTATGTTTTAAATAAATAATAAATGAGAGAAAAAGTTTTTTACAGTGACTCTTAGATTTTCATTTCCAGTCTTTCTCATTCCTTTGGATGGATTTAAATTTCTATCTGGTATTATTTTTCTTCTGCCTAAGGAACTTCCTTAACATACCTGTGCTACAAATTTGGTGGTGACAAATCTCACTTTTTTTGACTGAAAAATCTTCTTTATTTAACCTTCATTTTTAAGGATATTTTTGTTGGATATATAATTTTAAAATGACAGTTTTTACTCTTTTTCTCTTAAAATATAATTTTTTGTTTCTATCTTGCATTGCCTCTGATGAAAATTTAGCCCTTATTTTTATCTTTGTTGCTATGTATCTAATGTGTATTTTTATTCTGTCTGTCTTTAAGATTTTCTTTTTTCATTGGTTTACAACTATTTTATCACAATGTGTCTAGGTATGATTTTATTTGTGTTTATTTTTCTCAGGGTTCATTGAGCTTTTTAGATCTTTGAGTTTATATTGTTTACATCAATTTTGGACAGTTTTGTGTCATTATTTCTTCAATATGTTTCTGATCCTCCTCCTGGGACTCTAATACCACTTATATTGGAACACTTTAAAATGACCCACACATCACTAATTCCACTTTGTGTGTTTTCTTCAGCTATTTTTCCTTTTATGTTTAATTTCTTTATTGCTATGTCATCAAGTTGTCTGATCTTTTCTTCTTCAGTGATAAATCTGCTGTTAAAATGATCTAGTGAAAATTTAATATCAAATATTATATGTTACAGCTCTAGGGCTTCTATTTGGTTCCTTTTATATCTTCCACTTTTTCTCATTATGTTCATATTTTCCTTTAAATATTCAAGTATCTTCAGAGAGCTGTTTTAAAATTCTTATCTGATAATTCCGTAATTTTTATAATTATTGGGTCTGTTTATATTAATTGATTTACCTCCTGGATAATATTTTGGATCATATTTTCCTGCTTCTTCACCTGTTTAGTGATTTTTGAGTGAATGCTGAAAATTGCTATTGTTATGTTTTTAGTGTATAGATTTTGTTGTTGTCTTCTTTTAAATAGTGTTGAATTCTCTCTTTTTTTGGTGCTAATTTAGGTTACTTTTATCAGCTTGATCATTTCAATGTTTGGTTTTAATTCCCTTATGGCCAGTCTAAAGAAATCTTTACTTTAGGGTTAGCCTATGGCATGGCTTCTCTGAGATCTCTGCTATGCTTGTCATTCAAGACCTTTCAACGTTTGACCCCAAACTTCCATTCTAATCTTATCATTCACTGTCCTGTTAATGTCCAACAGGTCCCTTGTTTTGCTTATTCTCTTGGATCCCTTTGTCTAAAATGGTCTACTCTTTTTTTCTGCCTCTTTAAATTATATTCTTCTTTTCACCCATAGATTATATGTCACTGCCTCTATGAAGCTTTCATTGATCATCTACATCAGAAGCAATTTCTCCCTTCCTTGAATTTCTAAGTTTCTTGATTTGATTGTGTCTTAATTCATCATATTTTGCATTATAGCTATTTGTGGCCAAACATTCTACTTTTCTTAGATTTAGTTTACTCATCTGTAAAATAAGGGGATAGAATGGCTAGATTTCTCAGATAACTTGTAAGATTTGTCTATTATAATAAAATAATGAAATATGACATTGTATAGGAAAGTTTTTTTATTATTATCATTATTACTATTATCCTGATAATGATCTTATCACCCTTATAATGCTGTAATATCCTTGATTGTCAACATCTGGTTATCATAAAGACTTTGTAATTCTTTATGTTTTGACTTTATTCTTTGCATGTTATGATCATTTTACTTGTCCACTCTAAATCTTCCAATCCACAGTCAATCCAGTTACTCTCTATGCACGAGGAAATTGTGAACAAGTTCAACTATCTGGATAGTTGATCTGGTCAAGTTCCAAAACACGTATTCCTCAAGCGTAAGATGAAACTATATATTTGAATTACCTGAATACATACCTCAATTGTTTAATTTTTTTCTTGGAGATGTGGACTAATTGGCTAAACGACCTGCAGCTATTAGTTAATTTGCTTTTATTAAGTGCCTTTTAGGTTTCCAATAGCACATTAGGTACTTTGGGCCAAATAATAATAAAAACCTTAACAATAGTAATACTAACTAACATTTTTTGACAATATGCTCTGGTCCAGGCGTTGTGCTAAAGGCTTTTACATACATGAACTTTTTAAACCTCAAAGAAAAAGGTGTTGCTATTTTATTCTCATTTCTTATGTAAAGAAATCAAGATTTAGTGATGTTAAGCAATCTCCCCAAGATCACATTCCCAATCCCGGTTGCATATTAGAATCACCAGGGTGGCTTTTAATAAATTACCACATCTCCTTGTACCCTGGACCATCTAACTCGGAACCTCTGGGGGTATGGCCCAGGCATCAGTATTTTAAATATCTGGTCGGAATATGCAGCCAGAATTGAGAATCACTACTCTAGAGCTTTTATTTTATCCTATTCAGGAGTTTATAAAAGAGATTTCCTACCCAATAAAAGCTTACAAGTTAATGAAACAATAAATAACTAGTACAGAAGAACCAGGAGTTTACAAAAGTAAACACGGAATTATATAGCCTACTAGAAGAGGAGCAGAATTTGAGAGAAAGTAACTCAATTATAATTCTTAAGTGTGAAAAGGGTTTGAATATAAAGAACAATCAAATGCTTTTTCTCTAACAGAACAGGAGATGCTTTTAAATTGCAGACAAGATCATGTCTCCTCTAAGAAAGGGTTTCAACATTTAGATGGACTGAGGGGCATAGGTTGTCTTGAAGACTTAACATAGGGTATTCTTTTAAATGATTCTACTCAAAGGCAGGGTGTTGGACTGAGTGACCCCTCGCGACCTCTCTCAGCCCAGGAATTTTGTGACATGCATTGGCATGCAGACAGCTCATCACTGTGAGGAAAATGAAACAGCCATTGTGTCTTGCTAACCCAGCCTGCTTGCCTCTTCCAGCCATCTTCACAGAGTTGCCCTACGACATCAAAGTACACTTCAATTCTGGTCCCCAACAGCAAAATGCTGAAGAAAAATAGTGCAGTATCTGAGAATAACAACTCACTCTACCCAGGACTCATCATAGCAAAACCATCTGTCCAAGCATTCAACATTATTACAAGTTTGCACCCCTTCAGAATAAGTAAGTTAGATTGAGGAGGCTGAGTAACTAATGTCCCATAAGTGGGACATTTAAATGAGTGACGGGGATCCATACATGTTGAGGAATGTATCCAGTCCAGCGGGAGTGATGAATAAACCAAAGGAGGTACTACTGTGGATAAAAACAGTGAGACGCTGGGCATAGTGAACATAGGTGGGACGAGTGGAGCTTCACGATGCTCTTCATTTTCATCAGCATTGTCCCTGTTTTTAGGGTATGGTCCTAATCCATGCCACACTTCTCTCGCTGCTGTCCTCTCCCCTGTAAGAGCTGGCCACCTAGTGCCAGCAGAGCTAAGAATACACAGGAAGGGCGGCAATGACTGCTGAAGGAAGACGTGGGAGGTAGAAGATGAGGAATATGTATAGGAAATGACTGTAGACACATCTGATCAAAATGTAAAATCTGACATTTATCTGTTTGCAGTGCTGCGGAAAGGTGGTCTTGCCAACCATGGATGGGCCAGGAAGCAGTGGTTTTTCTATTAAGAGTAAATAAAATGAGGGTAAAATTTTAAGTTGAGGAATTTTTCTGTTGCTAGCAGGCAAATTACTACATGCAGTAGTACAAAAGAACAGGGGTAAACAATACAATATGCTGTGAATTGCGAATGCATGTGTGGTAATGTCATGAATATATTAACTTCCTTCATTGTCAAGGCAAGTGACAGAGGCTGCCTGAAATTCAGAGAGGAGCCGACTGTCACTCTGCAGCTCAGACACTTGGAGTCACATCTCTCCTAATAACGAAGTCTATTCTGTTTACATTTGACATGGCAAGCAAGGGGTAGTGGGTTGCTTTTTTCTAGGGAAATGAATGAAAGCACAAATGAATGAATGAAGGAGTGAATAAGTAGATGGAGACTCTCTCCCCAGTCCATCCTGAAGCCATCAGTCTTCCCTGTTTGGATGAAAACAAATCATCTCTGACAGGAGCACATTTAGATGAATTTTTTAATATTTCTGGCAATGGGTTGTATTTATTTATTTTAACTATGTCAACATACTGCACATTTCTGAGTCTGGGTCCCAGTGGTGTTTAATAAAAGAAACCTGCAAAACACTACAGTGTCAGAATCGGGGAGGGAAGAGATTCTACATGAACAAATGGAGAGAAGGGAATTTGAGGATAATGCCAGTAAGGGTTGGTGACAGGTTAACATTAGTTCTGGTTGGGTTGGAGGATCTGGCTTTCTGGCTGTTACCCCATCCTAATGCATAACTGAGGTAGGAAGGTAACTATCCCATTGTGCTTAATAGCAGGATCCAGAGAAATGTTCTCAGAGTGAGGGAGGGAAAAGAGCCGGAGGCAGATTATTAGGTTGGAATTAAAATGCAGACGAGATTCATTAAATTGTTGACCCTCCTCCCCACTCCAAAAAAGAAAAAAAAATCAGGTTGCCATCTTAAATTGACAGCATTAGAGAGGAATTATGTGCGCTGATTAATAAGTGAATGTTTTTACCATTATGATCGCAGCACCTGCTAGTTATGTCGACATTGAAGAGGCTCTCAAACTACAGTGTTTCCAATAATAAAGGTACCATCAGCTGAAAGTTGTGCACAAGTGTCAGTGCAGGGACACATCATTTTCTTATACAGTTGTGATGTTTAAAAATATTGCTGCGATTCCTCTTGCCAGTTTCCTCTGCACCCTCCCCCCAACTCTTACCTATGTATTGTGCGAAAAAGCACATCATTTACTCACATCAGTAAAGCAAAGGAAATTTAGCGTCAAGTCAGAAAACGCCAAAGAGAGTGGATTTCAGAGCAAGACTAACATGCAGCTTACCATTTAGAGCCACATGATATGAAGTGATTTCAAAACATGCGTTATTCTTTCCAGGTTCCAAGAAACATGGCAATTTTATCCAATTTGGGTGTTTGCCAAAGGTGCCATTTCACCAAATGTAGCTCGGTCATAAAAAAGGAAGCTTCAGAGTAGATTAACTGGCTTTGCTGTACTATAATGGTGCTTTAAATGAGCAATTTGAGACAATTAACCTGGAACAGGCACTTTTGAGTGCTTTATCCCTTTAACAGTTTTGGTGCTTCAAACAAGAACAGAGAAAATGAAAATTGGCTCCTTCCCATCATAGAATCTTCTGTATAACTTTGTGAATATGCATATGATCCATAAGGAGCGTGTAATGGGAAATCTAAACTATGTAATTTGGAGATGTAATACTCCATCAACCAAATAAAATCATTTAAAAAATTAATGAGTATTTATGTGGCTGACTTAAGATAAAAATGTTCTCCATCTTTTGGTAATATTTAATAGCTCTTCCCTTGGATAAAAAACATGTATTTTTCATCTATGTACTTATTATTTACTGTAAAGTATGGGAGGGGAAAGATCATTTGGAATTATATGGAATTATTAAAGTATTAAAATGCTTTCACACACTTTCTGGAGATACTATTCTCTCATTATATTTAAAAATAGCTAGGCAGAGGAGAACAAAAATAAAATGAATCTTACTAATCAAAAGGAAGGAAGAGATTTAAGAATGCACTCAGAAAAATTATCTAATTTCTAACCACATAAATATCTGTTGTGTGCCTACTATGTGCACAGGATTGAGGAAGATACTATGGAGTAGATTAATTATAGCTATTATCATTATGAATGCACTGTTCTGGAAAGGTTAATCTAGAGATGGTGTACAGCATGGAGTGAGTCAGAGTGACTCACTTTATAGTGACTGAAAGGCCCTGACTGTATTGCGGGGTGAGCCAAACTAAAGAGAACTGTCCTAGGGAAAACTAGTATTTAAAAATCACTGCTGGGAGATTTGGAATTCTTAATAGAAACTCCAGGAAGCCTGAGGCATCTTTGTAATATGGAAATGGAAGGAAAGAAAATACCAATTTCTGCCTGGGACTTGACCTTCCCTTAATGATGTGTGACCCTTGCTTTAGTTCCTTGAGGGTTGAGGCCCCACCAGAAATGTGAGGAAGTCTCTTCACTGCACAGTCTGAGAGGGTGGTACTAAAGGAAGGAAGCACAACAGCATAGAAAGATGACTTATCAAATGAAACAAACAAACAAACAAACAATCAAGCCCTATGTATTTTGTAAGAAGTAAACCACAATAATCTAAATTTCGGAATTTTTCTGTTTTGCTCAATCCAGCATTTAATTCTCAGACCTTTTCTCACTTGACAATTCTGCAGCATTTGACACTGCTGATCACTCCTTCTTTGGAACTTTCTTGGCTTCCTGAATATCACTGTCTCCTGCCTTATTGATTGATACTTCTTAGATTCCTCTGCTGAATTTTTCTCTTTTTCTCAACCTCTAAAATTTGGAGTGCTCCAGCTCTCAGTCTTACACATCTCCTCTGTCTTTGTGCATACCCCAAGCCAACACATCCAGTCCCATGGCTGCAAATGCCCTGTTATTGACACCATGATTTACATCTGTAACCTTGACATCTCTCTTGAGCCCCAGGTTCATAAATCCATCTGTCTACTCAGTATCTCCCTTTGAATTTCTAATAGATATCTCAAAATGAACATGGTCAAACTGAACTGAACCCAAACTATTCTTCTCTTAGTCTTTCCATCTTAGTAAATACCACCACCTATTCTTAGTTATTCAGGATGAAAATCTCAGAGTTAGTTTTTCTCCCCTTGGAGTTCTATTTTTGTTCTGAATTTGGAAAGGATGAGAAGTCAAGATTATTCTTTGCATAAAGAGAATCTGAAATATCACATCCACCCTACAGGTTATTTTCCCTTTCTTCTCAATAATGGGTTGCCTAACCCATCCATGCATTTTACAAATAGCTGTGGGCATGGTCCACGTGGTGGTTTCTGATCCAGATGGATTAGCCATAGATTTTGGTCTCATGGAGCTTACAATTACATACCTGAAAAGACTATTGTACGCCCTGCTAATCCAAGGGCTGGCAAGACAACCTGTGAGTCCTCTGACTGACTCAGTAAAATCTCTGAGAAGGTAATATCTCAAAGATAATGGTTGATCTCCACTCTTTATCCCATCAAATTCTAAAGCATATGTCCTCTGAGGGCCCATCTTTAGATCTCTAATTCTCTGGGAGAAAGGAAGGGACAGAGAAAATGTTAATACTCTAAATGTTTATTCTAGATAAACAGGGAGAGTGTGGTGACTCTGTTACATTTTTCAGACTAACTGTTGAGGTCAGTGAGGTTGGGTGGTGTTTTCTCCGTTCTTCTCCTAAGATCCTTATAAAGACTTTACTTTCTAATCTTTTATATTTACTCAATATTCACTAAGTACTTATTTGCATGGACCTATATGCTAGAGATAAAATAGCCATGAAGACAGATACTCTATTCTATAGGAGTTCAAAAGTCTAATCAAGGGAGAAAACCAAGGAAATAAATTGTGCAATACCAGGGCTCAGATGCATTGAGTGAAGATGGGGGACACGTGTTGATGGTGTGGACTGTGCCATCTGGTGGGCTCAATGCATATCTGTAAAGAAAATGATGTTTGTCTTCCGTTCTGGGCAGTGGGAAAGCAGGAACAAAGGCAAGAAGGTGTGAAGCAGCAGGGTCTATTCACGGAACTGCAATTCTCAGCTTGAAAGTCGACAGCGAGGAAGGCATGTTTGGATGTGAGATGAGGATTAGATCATAGGGATCGGATGCGCCAAGCTAAAGGACTTGGCCTTTATCCTATACAAATGGGGAAGCCAGTGACAGCTTTAACAGAAAAGATAATGTAATTAGACGGGCCCTTCTGCAGATCACTGTGACAGCTGTGTGCAGGTGAACTGGACATGATTAGAGGGAGGGCAGTCTTCCTCTTAATGTGACTGAGCATAACCCAAGCTGGAACTGAGTGTTTAGCGTTTTCACATACGTAATAGGACTTAGTCTTTGTCTCTTTGCTCTTGGGCCTTCATATATTTTCACATTATTAGTTTGCTCATGAAATTTAAAAATCCATGGACACTTATTTATGGTTTGACTTTGACCAGGTTACTGAATCTATCTGCTTTGATTTACTCATCTATAAACTGAAGAAAATAAAGTATTACCTCTCTTATAAAGTTTTTGGGAGGACTAAACAAGTTTTTCCATGTAATGGGCTTAGCCATGGCATGCATACAGTACATGATTAAGGATAAGTTACTTTGAATTTTATTTTAACCGAACAATGAGGTTAATAAACAAGCACAGCCACCGGCCCGGTGGCGTAGTGGTTAAGTTCACCAGCTGCACTTCAGCAGCCTAGGGTTTACAGGTTCGGATCCCAGGTATGAACCTACACACTGCTTATCAAGCCATGCTGTGGCGGCGTCCCACATATAAAGTAGAGGGCAATGGGCATGGATGTTAGCCCAGAGCCAATCTTCCTCAGCAAAAAAGAGGAGGATTAGCAACAGATGTTAGCTCAGGGTTAATCTTCCTCACAAAAATAAATAAATAAATAAATAAACAACCACATTTTTCCACTCCACTCCATCCAGGGCTGGGAACATGGCTGTCCTTATATTTTTCAGGCCACTTGGTATCTTAGTACTATAGTAGATAGTGGATAATTTGAAGAAAAAAAATAAGACGTAATTAGCATTGCTAAATCCCAATGTTAACTCTCAGCCCTGAGGTGGACAGGAAATTCCCGATTGAAATTTAAAAACGTTGTTAATGGCAAAGTGCAGTTCTGGATTGGTCCAGTCACACCATTAAATGAAATAACCATGCTCTTTGGCCCTGAGTTATGGAGAGACACATCCAGAGATAGAGAATGACCCTGATGTCCTTGAGATAGATGCTGTCTAACTAGACAGTTTGCCTTTGCTATTCCTATTTCCAGGTTGGAAAAGTTCATTCTGAAGCCTACTTTCCACTAATAACAATGCTTCCTGCTCTTTTTTAAATTCTTACTATTGCAAACACTATATTGCATGCTTTGTATCTACTCATCTAAATCTCACTACAATGCAGTGGTAATAGTTATATAGGTAGTGCCATTATTATCCCATTTTACAGATGAGGAAACTGAGACAGGACAGGGTTTTTGATGCCTAGCCATCTGACTTCAAAGCCATAGGGAGTTTAATCACTGTGTCATAGTGACTTCATTAAAATAGTCCTGGACGTATATATTGGTTGCTCAAAAATCAAGTATTATTTCATTTATGAGTTAACTGGTTGAAGAATGGTTACCTTTTATTTTAACATCGAGATACGCATTTGCACCTTACAAAACCCCACTCAATTAAAAAGATAGTATGCTTTGAAAAGGTTAGATTGTAGCCAAATATCAAAATTAGAGGTATTAACATGCTGAGTTGAACCACTCCTTAACCTATTGATTACTAAAACAGAAGAAAACAGCACCTTTTCAAGTTTTTTTTCTTTCAGAGTAATTGGATTCAAATTCACATCTGTAGCATTAAACCAGTGTTTTCAACCTTTTTTTCCCCTCCCAATTGTTTAACCTCCATCTACATCTCTGGCATAAATTTAAGCCTTTATTTGTGAATATTCAGATAAGCACTTTTCCTCCAACGGTATTGTTCAGGGCAGGCATCATTGTTACAGCTGTAATTGTAACTATCAAGACACAGTTCTTTGTAATTAGAAAGTCAAGATGGTATTCAGCAGTATGGCAGCACTGGCTTACATTTGTTAGGCTATTAGAAAAAAATGTTTACAGAGAAAACAGTGTCATTGTTTAGTGCTCTTAATTGACCATCTGCCTGGTAAAGAAATGTCCAAAGAAGGATAAATAAGACTATAGTACACTTATTTTTTTATTTTCTTTTTGCAGTGAGGAAATTAGGAAAAGCAACAGCAGAGGCAAACCAGAAAAGATATGGCTAAATCAGGCTGCAAGTGAAATCATGTCATGCATACATTTCTTTTCTTATTTCTTCCAGTGTCAAGACAAAGACCTGTGGCCTCCTTAAAGTCTGTTTAAGAACAATGTTTTAGATTGCCCCCAGAGTTCTGGGGCAATATGCTTCTCGTCTCCATTTTCCACATTCTCTTCCACTAATCCTCGGTGCCTGGTGCATGGCTGCTCTGCTCTAACCACCCTGCTTTGTTCTCCAATGCTCACTTTCTACAGATAAGTGCTCCTCCTCTGGACTTTTGCTTAAGCCAATTCTATTCTACCTTCCCTTTTCCCTTCAAACTAGAGAAATCTTACCCATTCCTTCAAGAGCTAGGTCAAGCTAGACCAAGAGCTATTTCTCCCCTACCCCAACCCCTATATCTTCTTCTGACCATCCAAGAAGACAAAAATCTCTCCCTCCTCTGAACTTCTATAGCACTTATTATTTTTCCACTCACTTGGCAGTGGAAGATGACCTGTCTGGTGATGTTCTTCTGTTGTGCTGGAACCGTTATTCAAATTCAGCACTGCCATTTGCATCCTCATATGCTTCTGTTTTGACTCTCTCCTTAGACTGGAAATTTCTCTTCCTAGAATCATGTCTTATTCTTCTTTGAATTCCCCCCAAAATGCCCATTACTTTTTTCTAATTTTTTTTACTTGATTTCAAAAAACAGAGAAACACTTGGGGTCCCGGCTGTCATTCATCTTTTGACGAAGCCAAACAAACTTAGGCTGATTTGACATGTTTCAATTCTCTTCCATAAACATACCGAGTACCTGTTATGTTCCTGACTTTCCACTAAGCTGGGGGATGCAGAGAAGAATCAAACGTGGTCTCTCATCTCAAGGAGATCTCTTCCGGGAAGTGGTCTCTGGTGGAGTCAGGCACCTGGGACAAAGGGGTACAGGGAAAAACAGGAAATGCATGAAAATCAGAAGGTGAGCTTCTTGGAATTTGTTTCTAATTAACAAGAGTTAATTTTGACAAGGGCTTTTCTGTAGTCACCAAAACCCTGGTTCACATTTGCTGGGCCTGTTCGTCTGTTGTGTCACATTGGCACACATCTTACAGAAAAGGCTACATCAACTGTTCTTGCCAGGAAGGAAAACAATATGTGGCACCCAGGACAGAGCTGGTCCCAGATTCCGTAATTTGGGTCCTAGTCCATGTCCAACAAGCAAGCAGCAGCTGGTCTTGAGGAGATTATCTGCCGTGCTATATGGATGTCCTTCTGCCCAGGGTCTGAATTGAGTTTCCTCCCAAGACAATGAGTGACCAGGCTTATGCTCCGGGACCGGCCTCTTCCAGGATCACAGATGGAAGTCCCCATTACAGCCACACACAGATTCATCACAATATGGAAGCTCCTCAAGCAGGAAATAGAAGAAAAACACAAAATACGACCTGACCTAATACCAGGGAGCTTTTCTCCTGCTTCAAATCCTAGTGGATGACTCTACTTGTCATTTCTTCTCTGTAGTTTTCTGGAGACAACAGAGCCTGGTTCACTAGCGGATATTCTTCAAGACTCACACAAAAATCTTTTATAACACCTTCTCTGACCCAGTCTCTTTCCAACTCAGTGGTTCTTGGAGCATTTCATACACTTTATAGTATTTCCTGGACAATACTTCCACAACTGACCAGCTGTCATTGAACTGACTGCCTCTTGAGTGTAAATTACTACCACAGATAGATGTTTATTTTCCTGTTGTCTCAAGCTGTTAAAACTACAGGGCTTTTGCTCTTGTTGTGCTTCCCTAGAATGTTCTTCCCAGGATGGCTTCATAACTCACTTCTTTTATTTATATTAGATTTCTGTTCAAGTTCTGCCTTTTCATTGAGCTCATCCCAATATCCCTATATAAAGAGTAACCCTCACCCCAAAGAGTAACCCAGGCATATCTTATATCCTGTACCCTGCTTAAGTTTTCTCCATAGTTATTAACATTAGCATAGCTATTAAATTGTTCCCCTTTCTAGATTTAAGCTCATGAAAGCAGGGGATTTATCTTTTTTCCCCACTGGTGTATCTCCAGGACATTTTGTAGGTGCTCAATAAACTTTCCTTTAATAAACTAACCCATTTTCAGAGATCCTTGGCTAGTGTCCTTACGCTGATCACATAGAGCACAGAATTCTGTAGAATTCGTGGGCTTTGGATCCTATGTGGGTCATTTAGCTGTGACGGGAGGATGAACAGGTTACTTCCCCTCCTGAAGCCTGCAACCTCAGAATAGAGATAATAACATCCACCTCTTTAGAGTGGTGGTGTGGATATGATGAGAGAGGTCCAGGAAAATATTTGTCCACACAGCAGGTATCCTGCTCACGTAGATTGTTTTCTTGCCTTCTTTTGCTCTGTTTGTTTCCTCTCCTCCTAATTTCTTTATCCCATTATCCTCCCTTTTCTCCTTCCCTTCCTTACTTTACTTTTCCTCACTTCCCTTTTTTCCTGCCTCCTTTCTATCCCTCTGTACTAGATGTAGGAAAAAAACCCAAGGATGCTTCTTCTGCATGTGCCTCAGTAGCTCTCTTAAAGCGCTCACACACACGCACACTGCTTCTATTCCTTACTTTTCAAAAGGTTTGCACTGAACCATATCCCATTTATTCAATATACCTTGATGAACATGTTTGCCTTTATTGTCACTTCTTCAACTGAAACTTTCTGCAGTTCCTGAGTTTTTCTCAGCTCTCTAAGAATCACACTGTAGAATCTTCCTCTTGAGGCATTCCTGGATAGGACTGTTCTCCTTTCCATCCTTTTATGCCATGTCAAGAGCACATAGTCTAAAGGAATATATGAAACCCCAGGACCTACACATGTACTCAGGTAGAGGTTATCATTGCTTTGGTCATAGGGGGAATTTAACAGAGAGGTTTTTCAGTATTGTGGTAATCTTAGCCCAGGTAGAAGCCCTTTCTTTATTGGGCTATAGGAAGACATTATTTCCTATGTTTTATGGTTAGAAAACGGAGTCAAATTTAGGTAACAGATTGGCCCACACTGAAATACCACTGCAGAATCCTTAGCTCTCAGAATAATGCCTGGAAAATAGCAGAGACTGGCCTTATTTAGAGTTACATAGAAACCCAGCTACACTGTCTTAACCAGATAGAAGGGGGCCTGTCAGTCTCATGGAACAAAAGGTACAGTGACAGACCATCTAGGACTGGTACTGTGACTTAATGACATTTTAGGGATGGCTGCAGCATCTCCAAGGATTCCCTGTGATCCAGGGAGGAAGAGGGAGGCAGTGGAAGACACAGCGCTGGCAGTTTTCTGCTTATAACCTGCTGACCAGAATGGGGTCCCACGGTTACCCCAGCTGCGATGGAGGCTGGGAATGGGGTGCTTTGGCTCCAGCAGCTGTGATAGAAGCTGACATAAGCGAGACTGTTGGGATGGACAGTAGACTAATTAGTTGACGGTATCTACAGCAAAAATACTTGTAAATAAGTGAGATAATTATTTCTAAAAAGAATGAGGTTAGCATTTTAGAGCTACAAGATTACATATTTCAATCCCTTTCTTCTGCCAGAAAGAAAACCACCGTGATCAGTGGTTAGGCAATTCTTTTAAGCGCGTACAGTAACTGCAATTCTCAGACTAGAATCTAAGTCGGCTACCCGCCAACTCTGTCCTCTTCCCACAATAACTGAGGTGACAGCCACCTCCTGGTCCTTCACACTAGCCAGCTTCATCATGCAGTAGCGTCACTGGCGGGGATGAAGGAGGAGGTCAGAGTCGCCCCTTGAAGGAGCCACAGTGACTCCATCTCCCTGTGGGCATACTCATTACAGGGCTCTCTGCTTTCACCATTTTTAAAAGATAGATGAACACATTGAAGCTCAGAAAAGTTAAATTACTTACCCCCAAATCACCCAACTAGTAAATTAGTAAAGCCAGGATTTGAATTAAAAATTTTGCAATGCACAGACACTAAGTGTCAAAAAACTATTTTAGGGAACACACACTACATGAAACTTGAGATTCTTGTTACTTCATTTTAATGTAAGTAAACAGTTTTTATAATTTTGCTTATTGCTCTGAAACATTTGTTTTATTCTTGCAGACCAATATTATTTATTTTAAATCTTTTATTATTATTATTATTTAACTCATGGACCCATTCTTTTCTAAGCATATGAATGACACCACACTGGGCAGCATATATGCCTTTCTCTTCACAGTCAAGTGAAACAGACAATTCATCCAGGCTCTTAGCCTGAGTGCACTGTAGGCTGGGAGAGTTGGAGGAAGAAACAAGCTCCATGTATTCCTGCCTACTCTTTCTCCATTTCCATCTTTTCTGCCTTGGAGAGAGTAGTTGAGATAACAGCCCAAAATAGGCTGAACTCTGCTGTAGGGACTTTCAAACCTCCAGATGCATGTGCATCACTCCAGAGCTTCATTAAAATACATATTCGGATCAGTAGGTCTGGGGCGGGGCCTTAGATTCTGTATTTCTAATAAGTTCCCAGGTGACCTTGATGCTGCTGGTCCTATGACCTCACTTTGAGTAGCAAGGGTTTATGGACAAAACACCACTGAGGGACTCAGGCTTCCCTTCTCCCTCATCCCTGGAGTGGCCAGTGCCTCATCTTACATCACTGCTCTGGACCAAGACTGAATTGCAAGAGCCACCTGCAATGTCTCACACTGGACGTGTGCGTATTGACCATGCCAAGTGAGTTCAGTGTCTTAAATGGTCAGGACATTCCTCTGGTAAAATGATAACACTGAAATTAAAATGACTGCTGGCAGAGGAAAAGATGGACTTCAGATGTTAGGCCAGAAGAAAATAATCAGCAGGTATTAGAGAGCACACCCCAAGGGCCCACGCTCTGCCAAACGGCACAGACTAAGACTTACTGAGGACAGACTCCAGGTTTAATGTTCTCTTTCACTGCCAGCTTCCAGGGACATAACCGCTGCTTAACTTCTTTTCAGTGGCCCCACGTCTAGTTGAGCTGGTTGCCTCACTGTTCTCTCAGGGCAGATTGTCTGTCTCCTGCAAGGTGATTTTGCTCACCTGAAATATTAACCTTCTAGTCCTGATTTTATGCCCATCCCTTCCCTCCTAAGTCATCTTCCCTACTATCTTCAAGAAGTTTTGAATTCCCTTCCTGTTGACTATTAGATCCTCAGCTCTAGCACAGAGCTAGATACATAGCAGGCACTGATACATATTTGTGGAATAAATGAACAAATAAATTAATGACAAGGAAGTGCCATGTTTTGGTATGTACAACATATGGGCCAATTCACTCTTGATCCTCTGCTCATACCTGTAAAGTGTTTTAATAAATTGTAAAAACAAGAAATGATTTTAAAATTCAATATGGATTCTGAATAACTGATTCAAATATATCATAGAAACAAATAAAAGTTGAGGGACCCTTAAGAAGTTCTGATGACTCTGCACTAATATTTATAAAATCATTTATTTTGTACTAGGCATTATATTAAGCCATTAAAATCACCTCATTTTACCGCTGAAAAAGTCCAGAGGCAAGTTCTGTCACACCATGATTATATGGTTAGGAATCTATGGGCCATACAGATCCTGTGAAATTGGACCAGAGATTCCAAACTCGGGCAATCTAAACGCACTGGCCGTGTGCATCACCACTAGGGGATTGCCCACTGCTTGGTATTGCCGAGAGCACCTCAGGTGCCAATTGTACTACATTTACAGATAGATAATATTTGACAGAGGAATGAAGGAGGGATGGAGGAAGGGAGGGGATGAATGAATGAATGGCTTTCTAGAGGGCTAATGTATAAGTTCTCACTTACAATTTAATACCTCTTTAAGATCATCTGTGCTGGTCATCTTGGGATTTTAGCAGATGTTGGAATTTCTGTCGATTTAACCATCAGGTGCTCACATATTCCACAAGAGTTATCGACCCAACAGCCCTTGCGAGTAGCTGGAGAGGCTTTTTTGCCATTGGGTATTTTTATCTCTCTTCTGAGGAGATCAAGGGAAACTGAAACCATGCCAGAAATTAAACCAAAAGAGATACCTAAATTAGCAATGACCAAGCAGGTCTGACATTCTCACCGATCTTTAATGTTCCTTTCTGGAGGCGTGGCTGGAAGACGGAGAAAACAGCAACATCTCAACACTTAGCTCACACCAGGGGGCCTTTGCCTCTTCTGTTCCTTCTGCCAGAAATGCTTTTCTCTCAGAAACCCACAGGATCTGGATGGATCCCTCCAACAACCCTCCCCTTTTCACCCTGTGATCTTGTTTTATGTTTTCTTCAAAGCCGTCATTATCTCATGAAATATTGCATATTGGTTTGTAAACACCCGTGTCCTCCCGACTAGAATGTCAGATCTCTGAGGCAGGACCTAAGTCACTGCTGTTCGCCTCTGATTTCCAGCACCGAGATTAGTGGCTAGTTTTTAGGAGATGCCCTAAAAATATCCATGGGTTAAATGAACAATACTTTAATTTGGAACGAATACTTGAAACATAATGCTTCCATTGAAATAAGAGAGATGGCCACTCACCTACCTACCGAAAGCTAATGGCTTCTTGATTATTCTGTCCAAGAAGTACTTGGCTTCCTGCCAGGGCCCACCTCTCCTTCCCTCTACCTCACCCCACTCTGTATTTAAGCTAGACTGGATTCCCTTCACTACCATCAGCATTTTCATGGGATGGATTCAGGAAGCCCTTCTGACTCACACAAAAGAATATCTTAAGATGGAAAAGGCTCCTTCTATCTTTGCTGGGTGATGGCATAAGATCTTTATTAGGTCAGTGCCTCGCAGGAACCACAAGCCTCTTAGAGAGGTAATCTGTCTGGCTCATCCTGTCACTCTTCAACTTAGTGCCACTCAGTAATGATGTGCTCTGGCTGTCATCTCTATTATCCTGGTGCAAGAAAGCAGCCACCTCCTTCCATCTTCAGCTCGTTTGGAGTCCAGTTTAGCATCTTCACTGGGGTGTGCTTGGTAATTGCATCTGAGAACCCATGAAGGACTAATCATTCAAATAGTTACCAAGTGTTTCTTGCAAGAGAAAGCACGAGAGTTGTTGGCAAATACTACTTTTGGTTTTCAAGTGATGACAAAATCTAACAAACTTAAAACAACAGCAGCAAAATCCTGTTGGCGTCACTTGGGAAAAGTTGCAAGATTTATATACTTGTGTAGTCAAAGGCACATTCACACAATGAGATGCTGCCCCTCCCCCAAATCTCTTTTATCTTCAGTAGATCTTGTTTTAAAGGTACCTGCCCATTTATTGTGGATGACAGACTAATAAAATGAAGTCATTTTAATAAACGCTGTATCAGAATATCCCATCTTCTAATGTGGCAATGTGAAATTTCACCACTGGAGAAAACATTTAACATTCTGACTATTTTAATACTTTTAATAAATATTTGCAATTCCTATGATAAAGCATCCCAGTAGAAAATGCATTTCCTCCAAAATTTATGTGGCTGCTGGCAGGTGGCCATTTTCTAATTTTCAGTCTCACTTACGTACATTTATTACAGATTTCTAACTACCCCTTTTTGCTCTTTGACTGGCTATAAGCATGCTATTTCCTCTGAGTAGGAATGTGTGTGGTTAAAATTGAGAATGGTAAACAAGAGCTTCTGGTTTGCAAATTGGATGGTTGGTCATATTCCCTTGGGGGGTCCCTTAACATCCATTTTATTCAGCCCTACAATACATTTGAATCAACTCTTCAAATCCAAGTGGAGCTAAGAATCCTTTCTCAGCTCCTCAATACAGTGCAAGGTTGGGGACAGGCATGAGGGTAGGTTTCAGAGTGAGGATTGGGTCATTATTTTGGCCTAGTAAGCTTTAGGTTGACTCGTGGAATGCAGCAGAATTTGTGAAATACTTACTGGAGTAATAAGGCTTAGAGAGATGGTAATATCCAGGCTAAGTAAACCATATTTTAAATACAAAGGCAAGGGAACTATTTAAGAAAATTCTATTGTAAATCTTCTTGAAGCATAAAAAAAATAACGTTTTACAGATTGCCATCACCCCTTAATGGATATTTCCAATCTATGTTAGACATCTCCATGTGAAATTCCTAGGTACACCTCAAACTCAAACATTTCAAAACAAAACTTACTCTTCATGCTATGTCCTATTCCCTACCTTCTGACATACTCAAAATTGGATCCCTTATCAGTATACTGGATCTCACTTAAAGTTATTGCCATTCTCTAATCAGACAGAACAGAAATATGAGTCTTTTACAGGCATTTCCTTTTTATGTTACTCCAAGGCCTTCTTGTCCTACCTAGTCAATGTCTCTTTGCTCATTCCCTCCTTCAATTCCCACTGCTGCTGCCCTAGCTTAAGTGCTTATTACTGCTAATGACCGCTATGTTTTATGAATCATTTAATCAATGCATTATCTCATTTAAGTCTTCCAATAGTTGAAGAGTAGGGTGATAATATCATCCCCATTTTACAGACAAAGAGAAAGGCAGATAGTCTTAGTGACGTGCCCAAGGTTACTCAGCTAGGAGGTCTTGGCGCTGGGATTTGAACCCTGATAGTCTGACACCAGAGATGAAGCTTTGAACCATGCTGCTCCTCTCTGCTCTTGTAAAAACTTCATAGCTGTTCCCCCTGCTGGCTTTATCTTGTCTCTCCTATTCCTTCTTTACATTTCTTCCATAGACTGCTTATAAAAATATAGGTTCATGTCACAGCCCACAAAACCTCTGACAGCACCTTTATGCCCATCATTTATTCACTCATTCATTCCTTTATTTCATTTATTTGACAAATATATGTGGACCCCAGATTATGTAACAAGCATAGTCTGGGTGCTGAGGTTATCGTAAGGATAAAAATCATCCAAAGCTCTTGCCCGGTGGATGACAAGAAGGAAATAGTGATACAACATAAGCTTGAGTAGTGGTAAGTACTATGGAGAGAAATAAAGCAGAGGAAAGCAGAGAGAGGGAGAGGATTTGTTGTTTTAGACAAGATAATTAGGAAAGGGCTCCATGATGAGTAACATTTAAGTGTGGACCCAAGTAATAGGAGGGAGGATACATTCCAGTCCAAGGGGGAGAACATTCATGAAAAGTGGGAAAGCAAGTGCACGGTCCTGGAAACAGGGCTCTGCTGAGCCTGGTCACAAGCAGCCGGGAAGCGAGAGTGACTGGAGTCAGGAGAGAGTGCTGAGAGAAGAGAGACTCAAGGGAGACTGGGGCCCCGTAGATCATGGTGGTCTCTTTGGGATAATATTCCTTTTCCTTTCACTCTTGCACCTATATTTCCAACTTCTTTGAAAAGGCGGCAACTTGTCAAGATGCACTTACTGTCTTCAAAACAGAGCATGCACCTTACCACCTCCCTGACTTTATCCACACTGAAGCCCCTCTTCTCTGACTTCTGAAGTCTCCCCCATCCCTTAAAGTCTATTTCCAACGCTACAGCCTAATTTAATTCTTGTCTTATGTCCACTCCTGCTGTAGCCCCTCCCCAGTGAGGAGAGGGGGAGGACTACTGAGAAGAGTTCTGGGTCAGGCTGCCTGAGATCAAATCGCACTGTACACCTTGTTGGCTGGGCTCTTCCAGGGCGACTGAGGACATCTTTCCAAGGCAGAGTTTGGTCTTGTCATTTTTAAAATACAGTAGAGTAGTAGAGGAAAAAATCTCACGGGAGTTTCAAAGGAACAAGTGAGATTATCCTTGCATATACTATAGTAAGAATCCAATAAATTTTAGCTTTAAATTATTTTAAAGGACTTCCGAGATCCCAGGGTCCCCTTCTTATCACTCTAATAATATGCTCTTTCTACGCAGTTGTTTTTCTGGGCTACACTTTAAGCATCTTGAGAGAAAGGACCATATTCAATTTAGCATAGTGTTTCTTTCAGTGCCTTGGCATGGAGTAGGTGTTAATAAGATGAGTCAAAAGAATTTATTATCTAAATCACCAATGTATGTGCTTCCCCTAAAACATTTAGGACACAAATAAATGAAAGATTTTGTAAAGTCTAAAATCAAGTATTTTTCTTTTTACTGTGGAGTAGAGTTAAAGGGCTTAGGAAATACAGCAACACATTAAGAATATCTTTATGATCTTGGGGCAGGGAATAATCTTGAACAAGACACAAAACATACTAAACTTAGAGGAAAAATTGATGAATTAGACTGCATTAAAATTTAAAATTTTGCCAAAACCAGACAAGGACAACACAACAAAAGAAAATTACAGGCCAATATCACTGATGAACATTGATGCAAAAAATCCTCAACAAAATACTAGCAAATCGCATACAACAATACGTTAAAAAGATTATACACCATGATCAAGTGGGATTTATTCCAGGTACGCAGGGATGGTTTAACATTCGCAAATCAATCAACGTGATACACCACATCAATAAAATGAAGAATAAAAATCACATGATCCTCTCAATAGATGCAGAGAAAGCATTTGACAAGATACAGCATCCATTTATGATAAAAACTCTGAATAACATGGGTATAGAAGGAAAGTATCTCAACATAATAAAGACCATATATGACAAACCCACAGCTAATATCATCCTCAATGGTGAAAAACTGTAAGCTTTCCCTCTAAGAACAGGAACCAGTCAAGGATGCCCACTGTCACCACTCCTATTTAACATAGTACTGGAATTCCTAGCCAGAGCAATCAGGCAAGAGAAAGAAATAAAAGAGATCCAAATTGGAAAGGAAGAAGTGAAACTGTCACTATTTGCAGATGACATGATTTTATATATAGAAAACCCTAAAGAATCCACCAGAAAACTTTTAGAAGTAATAAATGAATATGGTCATTTTGCAGGATACAAAATCAACATACAAAAATCGGTTGCATTTCTGTACACTAACAACGAAGTAGCAGAAAGAGAAATTAAGAATACCATCTCATTCACAATTGCAACAAAAAGAATAAAATACCTAGGAATAAACTTAACCAAAGAGGTGAAAGATCTGTGCACTGAAAACTACAAAACATTTCTGAAAGAAATTGAAGAAGACACAAAGAAATAGAAAGATATTCCGTGCTGCTGGATTGGAAGAATTAACATAGTTAAGATGTCCATACTTCCTAAAGCCATCTATAGATTCAATGCAATCTCTATCAAAGTTCCAAAAACATTTTTCACAGAAATAGAACAAAGAATCCTAAAATTTATATGGAACAACAAAAGACCCCGAACAGCTAAAGGAATCCTGAGAAAAAAGAACAAAGCTGGAGGTATCACACTCTCTGATTTCAAAATATACTACAAAGCTATAGTAACCAAAACAGCATGGTACTGGCACAAAAACAGACACACAGATCAATGGAATAGAATCAAAAGCCCAGAAATAAACCCACACATCTATGGACAGCTAATCTTTGACAAAGGAATGAAGAACACACAATGGGGAAAAGAAAGTCTCTTCAACAAACGGTGTTGGGAAAACTGGATAGCCACATGCGAAAAAATGAAAGTAGACCCTTACCTTACACCATACACAAAAATTAACTCCAAATGGATTAAAGATTTGAATGTAAGACCTGAAACTATGAAACTTCTAGAAGAAAACATAGGCAGTACGTTCTTCGACATCGGTCTTAGCAACATCTTTTCAAACACCATGTCTGACCGGGCAAGAGAAACAATAGAAAAAATAAACAAATGGGACTACATCAAACTAAAAAGCTTCTGCACAGCAAAGGAAACCATCAACAAAATGAAAAGACAACCTAACAATTGGGAGAAGATATTTGGAAACCATACTTCTGATAAGGGCTTAATCTCCAAAATATATAAAGAACTCGTGCATCTCAACAACAAAAAAACTACCAACCCAATTAAAAAATGGGCAAAAGACCTGAACAGACATTTCTCCAAAGAAGATATACAGATGGCCAACAGACACATGAAAAGATGTTCAAAATCACTAACTATCAGGGAAATGCTAATCGAAACTACAATGAGATATCACCTCACGCCCGTCAGAATGGCTATAATTAACAAGACAGGAAACAACATGTGTTGGAGAGGATGTGGAGAGAAGGGAACTCTCATACACTGCTGGTGGGAGTGCAAACTGGTGCAGCCACTGTGGAAAACAGTATGGAGATTTCTCAAAAAATCAAGGATAGAACTACTATATGATCCAGCTATTCCACTGCTGGGTATTTATCCAAAGAACTTGAAAACACCAATTTGTAAAGGTACATGCACCCCTGTGTTCATTGCAGTGTTATTCACGATGGCCAAGACTTGGAAGAAACCTAAGTGCCCATCAAGGGACGAATGGATAAAGAAGATGTGGTATATATATACAATGGAATACTACTCAGCCATAAGAAATGATGAAATCCAGCCATTTGTGACAACATGGATGGACATTGAGGACGTATAATGCAAAGCGAAGTAAGTCAGAGGGAGAAGGTCAAATACCGTACGATTTCCTTCATTAAGTAGTAGATAATAACAACAATAAACAAACACACAGTGACAGAGATTGGATTGGTGGTTACCAGAGGGGAAGGGGGGAGGGAGGAGGGTGAAAGGGATAATTCTGTACATGTGTGTGGTGATGGGCTGTAATTAGTATTTTGGTGGTGAACATGATGTAATCTATGCAGAAATAGATGTATAATGATGTACACCTGAAATTTTTACAATGTTATAAACCAATGTTTCTGCAATAAACAAAAAATTAAAAAAATAAAAAATAATAATAATAAATAAAAAATAAAAAATAAAAAATAAATAAATGCCATGAAAGCTCTATGCAAAAAAACCTATTCAATAAAAATGCAAACAGAAAGTTTTCTGTGCTTTAACATATGAAACATAATTTAGACAAGAAAACTAAAATAATTTTGTACTAAAAAAAAATTTAAAATTTTAGTCCATCAAAAGTAAGTGAAATGATAAAATGTAAACTACAAGAAGATATTTGCAACACATATAATCAGCAAAGATTTTGTATCCAAAATGCACAAAAAATGTCTTCTACTAGATTTTTAAAAGATACAAGCTAATATAAAAAGGGAGAAGAGGATAAAATAGAAATTTTACAGAAAATAGGACACAAATTGTCAATAAACAAATAAATAAAATGATCAAAATCCTTTATAATTAATGAAGTAGTACTAAAGTCCTTGACAGGATAATATTTACGCTTACTAAATTGGTACAAATTAAGATGTTTGATAATAACTACGGGCAGTAAGGATATGGACCTTTGGGAATACATAGACACTTCTGGTCGGAGTAAAACTTGATACAAACAAGTTGGGAAATGATTTGGTGCCAGTTTGTGAATCTGAACATTTGCATGCCTTATGGGCCAGCAGTTCCACTTCTATTTATGTGATTTAGAGAAACTCTTGCTCATAAGCCCCAAGAGATATGTTTAAGAATGTTCACAGAAGCATTGATTATAAGAGCAGAAACCTGAGATCGACGCTAGTGTCCTTCAACAGGATAATATATGTTATAGACTCAGTTGTGTCCCCCTAAAGTTCACATGTTGAAGCCTTTACCCACAATACATCTATATTGGGAGATAGGGCCTTTAAGGAGGGTGTTAAAGATAAATGAGGTCATAGGGTGGGACTCTAATCCAATAGGACTTGTGTCCTTGTAAGAAGAGGAAGAGATATCAGGAGTGTGCTTGCACAGACCAAAGGCCATGTGAGGACACAGTTAGAAGGCAGCCATCTGCAAGCCAGGAAGAAAGGTCTTACCAGGAACCAACCCTGTCAACACCTTGATCTGAGACTTCCAGCCTTCAGAACTGTGAGGAAATAAGTTTCTGTTGTTAAAGCCACCCAGTCTGTGGTATTTTGTTCTGGCAGCCCAACCAGACTAATACAATACATACACACCATTTGTGATATATAGAAGCAATGGAACACTATACAACGATAAAAATGAATAAACAACAGCTATACCCCATGAGGGAATGAATCTTAAAAAACGTATTTACTGATAAAATCAAGTCATAAAAGACTATATTCAACACTATACCACTTTTACAAACCTTAAAAACAAGAAATAACTCATAATGTGGTGTTTCGGAATATATGCATATGAGTGGATACTATTTTTTTTTAAAGCAAAGGAATAATGAAAGTAAAATTC
The DNA here is from genome assembly GCF_020826845.1 of Diceros bicornis minor. Classification (NCBI taxonomy): domain Eukaryota; kingdom Metazoa; phylum Chordata; class Mammalia; order Perissodactyla; family Rhinocerotidae; genus Diceros; species Diceros bicornis. Next base: position 27,594,950 of record NC_080751.1, read on the forward strand.
AGGATAGCGGGAAGGTTGAGGAATAAGATGAAGACCCTCATGTAGAGACAACAAAATTGTTCATGTTCTAGTTTTTAAATCAGGTAGTGAGTTTACAAATGTTTCCATTATTATTACGTTTTAAACTTGTTTATAGATAAAATGGTAGTGTTTTTAAGTATCAAATATTACATAAAAGGGAACAATAACTGTTTTTTTTGAAAATATGCTTTTCTCTCATATGCAAGTATATAGCCTTCAACTTTTTTTTTAATTTATTTTCTTATTTTTATTTTTTGTGAGGAAGATTAGCCCTGAGCTAATATCTGTTGCTAATCCTCCTCTTTTTGCTGAGGAAGACTGGCCCTGGGCTAACATCCGTGCCCATCTTCCTCTACTTTTTATACGGGACGCCACCACAGCATGGCCTGGCAAGCAGTGCCTTGGTCCACAACTGGGATCTGAGGCTGTGAACCCCGGGCCGCCTAAACGGAGCACTCGAACTTAAGCTCTATGCTACCAGGCTGGCCCCACCTTCAACTTTTTTTTTTTTTAATTGCAATTACTTTCTTCTCCCTTTCCTTCACATTCTTTGCTTTTTTTTTCTTCTTTCTATATAACTTGATTCTTTATGAACTTTAAAATTAGGGAAATAACCAATTTCATTAATTTTTTGTTATGAAAAATATCCCACTAATATAACAGGTGTGTGATAGTGCAATAGTCAGAATTAATTCCAGTATAAAATTAATTCTCAGTTACTTATAATATTTAATTTGTGTATGCAAAGTATCCTAGTCACCGAAAAGATAATTGGCTTTGCTCTGAAGTCTCTCAGTCTACATATTAATTTCATCTTCTCTCTCAGACCCACATACTCACTGGAACTCCTTGGTATTATCTGTGTAAACTTAGAGGATTTGCAATATCAATAAGTTTGTCAAACATCGTCATATCTGGTCTGTTGGGCAGAATTTGTTTATGTTATCCCAATTCTATAATTGTACAACATTGAATAACTGCCCTCCAATATGTTATGATTTTTTCTTATTTTACAAGTCACATTCACCTTTGAAGGTAAAGTGTTACTGTAAAATCTTAGCTAGCAGCTGCCCCTGGTGGTCTAGTGGTTAAGATTCAGCACTCTCACCACCTCAGCCTAGCTTTGTTTCCAAGTCAGGGAACCACACCACCCATCTGGTAGTTGTCATACTGTGGTGGCTGCCTGTTGCTGTGATGCTGAAAGCTATGCCACCAATATTTCACATACCAAGAGGGTCATCCATGGTGGACAGGTTTCAGTGGACCTTCCAGACTAAGACAGACTAGGAAGGAGGATCTGGCTACCCACTTGAGAAAAAACTGGCCATGAAAACCCCATGAATAGCGGTGCAGCACTGTCCGATATAGCGCCAGAAGGTGAGAGGGTGGTGCGAAAAGACCGGGCAGAATTCCTTCCTGCTGTACACAGGGTCGCTAGCAGTTGGAATTCACTCGACAGCACTAACAAGAAAAATCTTAGCTACATTAAAATACTATCTCAAAGTCTCTATCAGCTAAGGGCGCATATTTTCCAATCTGTAATTGGTAACTGAAAAAGAATTTAAATCCTAAAATTATGTATTAATACCCTTCTATATTCCTCATGTAGTTGTGGGCCCACAGCACATATACAGAATAGGCACAGTAACTATTTTCAAGGAATTTTTCAATCTGAAGTATATACTGATAAGAGGTGGGGATATTGCTGGGTTGGGTTGTGATATTTTTCTCCCACTAAAACGTTGCATTTTTGTGATATTTTATTGCCACTTGTCCTATCCTAAAATCTTCAAAATAAACTGTCAGTCTTACCACATGGAATGTCTATGACAACCACAGACACATTTGGCTTTAATCGGAAAGTTTTGTGCAAGACATCATCCAAAAACCAGGGTGGGCTGTTGTATTATTATTATTTTTTATCTTTTTCTTCAGGCAATATGTTAAATGTGAAACATTATCTCAACTTTAATAATTCAGAGTGACACCCATCAACACCACCACCACCAGCTAGGAGAGTTTGATGATTGAAAAATAAGTTTCTTTTTACAAATGCCAACCCATTTCGTTGGCTGGCTGTGTATGAGCAGGAAACACTGAAGAAATGATGGAATGTTCCTATCACTAGAGGGGTCATAATAAAAAAGTTTGCTTCTGCAGGTGATACCAAAACCTAAGCTGCATTAATTTCTTTTTTAAAATAGAGTTTCCTCTATTCTCTCATTTAGTGAAGTTCATTTTCCTTCAGTTGCTAAATCTGTACATCCCAAAGGCACGAATACAAAAGCAGGCTTCCTTGTTCCCTAATTATCTTTGGTGGAATTAGTATCATCAAAAGAAAATCCCAGCGAAATCATCTTACACAAGTAGGAGTGCAGGAAACAGCATGTCATTGGAAAATGTCATCTGTTGTGTGGCCGGCCCAGAGGAGCACAGGGATTGAAGCCAGTACCTCTGCTAGAGACGTCACCAGGGCAGGCCTAGGAGATAGAATAAGATGATACCAGGTCTCCCAACTGTCATAGTGACTGTTATTCTGAGGAGCCCTAGAGGGTGGAGGAAGGCTGTAAGTGGTACTTTACAGTTTGTTATATCTGTGCTCAAAGAACCACCACTTTCACGCTCAGGTTTAAAGATCTTGATGTTTGGAGTTAGGACTAAGCTTCTTGTGAACTTGAATAAGTTCTGTTGTGTAACATTGGCTTGAGGGCAATTGGAGTTGATCCTTCCCTGAAAGGGCCACCATCGCTTTGGGAGTTCCATCAGTCCTTTTGTGTTGTCTGGTAATGAATTTCCATTTAATTTTTAGTTTTCTTGGGTAGATTAGAATCCATAAATACAAATGGGACGGCTACTGGCCATTACAGAAGCTGTAATTCAATCCGCAAGAGGCTCTGATAAAGTGTACACTGGATAGAGCCCTACTCTTACAGCTTACGTTTATCTGAAATTCTCTATTGCATTACAACCTGGTAATGTCTATTTTCTCATGTGTTATCATATCTGTAATGATAACAAAATCATGCTAATCCATTCCAATTTTTTTTCTTGGTGACACTGAAGCTGAATAGCCCCTCCAGCCAGCCTCTTACATCAAAGTGCTTCTCTCATATCGTGCCTCTTAAGAACAAAACCGTATTCCACTCTTCTGCACACTCTAATCTTTCCATTTCTATTACAATACTTCATTAATTTGACTACCTCATTGCTTTGTAGCTTTGAAGAAGGGCAGAAGTGGAAAACACTTGAATTCACAGTAACCTCTGGCAGGGAGGGTCTGTTTTTCCAAATATTTCGGCTATTTCCTCCCTGCTGGCTTACTATCATGTTTGAGTTCCTGTGAGCAGCAGATACGAATCATGCCCTCCCACCATAGGCATCATAAATATCTTTCAGATAATAGATAATTCACCCGATCCTAGGCGTTCCTGTGCACTTAAGCGATTCTCAATGTGAAGAGAAAAATGCATTTTGATTTGAGGCATTCTTAGGTTTTATAGGGGTGCTAAATTACATCCCTATAATGGTGGGAAAACTACTTCTCCCATCACCAAATGCCAGCTTTATCTCTTTCTTTTCCCTTTCCCCAACCTCAAAAGAAACATCTGAAAAGCTACTCAACCCGATAAACAGCAAGTTCCCCTGTATATAACCCCATGTTCGTGATATTAAATAAATGTGTGTGGGCAACATGGATTACAAGGGTCTGTGGAAGGTAAGGGAATTTAGTTACTTTAAATCTCTGAAAGGAAACGTGAACCTCCAGACAAAGCAGACCGTTCCATTTTAGTGTGCTCTAAACATTAAAAATATGTCTTTATATTGAACCTGCATCTGCCTGGGTCAAATTTCCTAGTCCTAATCTTGCCCTCTGGAGCTAACCTGTCACTTCTATCTCTTTTCAGAGGATATTTTCCCCAAATTTGAGTATAGTTACCTGACTCATTTTAAGTCTTCTTTGCACAGTTCCTACATTTTCATTCTGTGACATGGATTCTGGAACCCTCCCAATCTTGGTCAACCATTCTCATAGGGTGTGACTGTTAGGATGCACTCATAACAGAATAAATTTAAATACTGTTTTAGGATAATTTCACCTGAAAGCAACCTGAGCCCAAGGCTTGGTGCACATCGTTGATTTGGGAGGTGATCCCAGGAAGTTCATGTGAAGAGTGGAGAGTGAATCAGGGAAGGGAGAAAAGCCATTAATGACATGTTAACGAATTGATTCCTGCTGTGGGCAGTGGAGCTCCTATTGCACTGGGGACCCTTTGAAAAACCGTGTGGAACACACCTCAAAATCACTCCACTGGGTGTTGGGGAGCCTGAAGTATGTATCCACTGCCACTTATCTCCACTGGGAGAGGGCTACACTAGGGGGCATGAATGCCCAGCACTTTCTCTTTGGGCCTTGCTGCAGAATAAGCACAGAGGTGCTGGGAAAACCCTCTGGCAATGGAGAGAGAAAACAGGCTTTTGAGGTGGAGAGCTGTGAGTCTGCTGGAAACTGTCTACCTCAGCATCCGGGGAATTCCGGTGGGCTGAGGGGAAATGGGGGAGGACATCGGGAATGGCTACTGTGATGCCGGGCCGGAAATATAAATATGGGAATCTGGCCAGGTATAGAATAGTAAGAATGATAAGACTGTACAACTGCAGAGCTTAAATTCTGTCTGAAAACATTACAATTAAAAAAATATATTAGGGGCCGGCCCCGTGGCGGAGTGGTTCAAATTCCACTCGCTCCGCTTTGGTGGCCTAGGTTTGCGGGTTCGGATCCCGGCACGGACATGCTCTGCTCACCTGCTATGCTGGGGTGGTGTCCCACGCATAAAGTAGAGGAAGATTGGCACAGATGTTAACTTAGGGCTAATCTTCCTCAAGCAAAAAAAAAAAAAAAAAGAGGAAGATTGACAAGGAATGTTAGCTCAGGGCGAGTCTTACTCGGCAAAAAAAAAAAAAAAAAATATATATATATATATATATATATATATATATATATATATGTGATCATTTAGAGACTACAACAGCCAAACAAAATATGTCAGCCAGTTTGTAACGTCAGCTACTTGTAACCCTTGTAACAATGAGCAGTTGGGACGGTGACAAATTTGAATGCATGTCCTGCCTAAAGCTGACTGCCATTCCTTAGCTCTAGCTAATTGTTACCACTCAAGAATATGGGCTGAACATTGTTAGATCTTTTGATTCTTTCCAGGAGAATCTAGAAATCCAGATTTTGTAGGAAATATCTTCATTTTTAAACACTGTATAAACTGAATTTGTTTGGGCCCCGAGAAGCACATCTGGGGCTGTCACCTCTCATTTACGGTCTCTGCTCCAACAGCAACAGCAACAACGGCACAGGGGCTATGGGAACTTGGGATCTCAGAAGTATATGAAGTGGCTCATGTGTGCATTTCTGGGCAAACTGGTTTTGCTAATGCAAGCTTATTCCATAGAAATCAAGATTCTAGCAGAGCTTAAAAAAAAAAAATTAAAGACATGCAATGAGAGCAGAAGTTGGGAGGTATCTATCACTAGAGAAACTTCATTTCTGTTGAACTGAACAGCATCTTTGAGGTGGAGCAGGGGAGGCTCGGAAATAAGTAAGCAGTTTTTCGCCCTTGTTAATGTAGCCCGGGTTAAAGCAGTATTGCTTCGTATCAGGAAAATTTAAGGTAGAGCTTTGATCTCCTCTCTATTAACTAAGGTAATGCATTATCCTGACCTCGGAACTGTCGTCTTAATTAGGGGCCTTGAATGAAATAATTGACCTTGACATTGCCTTCAGCTCAGGGCACAAAGCTGTTATCAAAATAACTTATTGAGAAATAAGACATGCTGCAGGAAGGACTATTTATTTAATAATTCTACATTTTCTAATTTTAAGCTCCCAGAAGACTTACACCACAAGGACGAATATTAGCTTTGTAGTGGCCAATGAGAATTCATTGTATTGGAATGGAATTTATGTTGAGATTATGCATTAGTAAAAGATATAGTCTTTGTTTAAACACTAGTATTGTTAATATTTTTGACCAACTTCATTTGCAACTTAACATAATTTTTATTGTAAAGTCACTCTTCTACGTGTTGCACGGTGTCTTTTTGAGCAACAGCACAAAGATTGGAAACAGAATTGCACAGAAAAGGCACTGGACTAAAAGGCAAGAGACTTCATTCTTGCTTGCTCCTTGCTTTGTCACTATCCAGTGTGGCCTTGGAGAATTTTTTATATGATGATCTTTACATTCCTTAAAGTTTTATTATTTCAGAAAGTTAATTTAATTATTGTTGTACTTCTTAATTTGACCTTTCTTTGCCCTATTCTTTATCTAAAAACCAAACTATGACCAATTCTTCTTACCAAGGAAACTCTGGGCAAAATGTAAAGATGACAAAATATGTCTTTGTAGTTCCCAAGACCGTCTTTCTGGTTCTTTTTTCTCTTCCATGACCTATTTCCTTTCTCTGTATCCCTTTATTCACACCCACAAGAGACTTTGTCACAACAGTAAACATTTATTCTCTCACCAAACTAGGTTCTCACTCAAGATCTCCAATCAACCATTTACCCCATAGTGAGAAAGAGCCTACTGATTGTTGTCCTTTGTTGCATTGGCACTTATTTCTGATTGCAGAGTTCAGATTTCACTCTCCTGTCATAGGAATTTGAGAAATAAGCATCCAAGTGTGAGAGGTTTCAGGGTAATAGTAAAGAATGATTTCTACACTCCCTCCAGACTTTCAAAAGGAAATGGGGTGCATACACAGTATGGAAACCTGAGGCACAATCATGTACAGGTTATAGAGACAGATCAGGGTAGGGCCAAGAAAAGAGCTCAGATCTCCTGTGCCTTTCAGACTACAGACAGCAAATATCTATTTAGAGGACTACTTACTGGGCAAGTGCTGGGGGCATGGAACTGAATGTGACAGTGTCTGCCCTTAGGAATTCACAGGCTAGTGGAGGAGATGGAGGGAAGCATAGATTTATAGGACAGTGCAAGTTTGCACTGCTAGGCCCAGGTTGGGCCTGGCAAGATGGTGTTTGGCACAGGCCCACAGACCCCTTCATGCTTTTCAGCCCTTTTCAGACAGTATCTGTCCACAATAATGCATTCAGACCAGGCAGCATTTGTTTCCCTATCCTTGTCTCCTAATAGATCTGCTTTTTCCTCCACCTCTCCATTTCTTGTCCTTGCTGCCAAGTCACTGCCATTGCTCTGGTAGCCTACCTCCCCCAACACATAAAGCACAGTCCTTACTCCAGTTTGCACCTGAAAGTCATTCCTGGCTCTTCTCTGTGTCTCTCAGACAGCTGAAGGCGTTCACAAAGATGGCTGCTTGTTTAGTCCTGGGCTTCGTTTTGGTTTACTTGACATGGCGCCTCTTACCCCAATAATAAAGATTAAAAAAAAATCCTCTGAGAACCCAGAAGAGAACATATTTAATAGAAATAGAAGAGTTGATAGCATCTTCACCAAGGAGACACATTTCCTCTGGTCTTAAAGAGTAAGCTGGAGTTCGCCAGGAGAGGGGGAGGAAGGCATTTAGACTGAGGGTTCAATGTGCACAAAAGCAGGAAACATGGGAAGTGTGGTCTGTTCAGAGAAGAATGAGAGGCTCCACGAGGAAGTCATAGAGCTGCATCTCCCTGACTTGTCACAAGTATCTGCTTCATAAGAGAGGAGCACTGACACCCAATCCAAGAGGACAGAGTTTATCTCTTTGGATTCCTGGGTCCACACCCCCCAATGTACATAATGCAATTGATGGAAAGAAATTGCCTTGTGAAAGAAAATTTCAGACAGAACCTTGCTATTGGGCTAATTTCATATCATTGATTATAATAGTTATTGGTAAAAATAACTATATAACTATCTTTGCCCCAAAACCTTTCTGTCCTACCCAACACACGCACACACACACACACACACACACACCCTCAACCAATCCTCCTGGCACCCGCCACTCACTCCCCTCCAAACCATCTCCTCTCGATTTGCATTTGGTCCCGAGATTTTTCCTTTAACGATAGGTGGGGTCCATCTTTTTGATTTTCACTTCTTCTCACCAGGAGGGAGAGATTTATCTTGACAAACTGTTTGGAATTGCTGAGGGAATATTAATAAAATTTGAACGTGCGTCCTACAGCAGTGAAGAGAATACCTGAGAAGTTTGAAATCTTTCGTGGGAGATTAGAGGCGGCTGTGAGGAAATGTGCTACCCAGTGGTGAGCTCCCAGCACAGATATTTCACCATCCAGGGATCTCTAATTACTAATACAGTACATGAACAGTATGATATGTCCTTACAATTGCAGACGCCTTTTCAGAGATAATCTTTAATAGTTTATTTGACAACCTGTAAAATTATAGAAAATTATTGGTCTTGGGAATTACAAAAATCCCTGTAGTACAGTCAAACAATAAAATTATAATTACCTGTGGGTAATTGAAATTTAACTGTTTTTTTATTGTATATTACACATCAATAGCAACATAAGTTCAAGAGGTTTTTTTCTTCTTTCCTTTTTTCTTAGAGATCCTGAGAAAATGGACAGCACTGTTGGGGGCTTGTGAGTTCCTGTCACAGTACTGAGCTTGAACAATTTCGATTAAAGCCCCATGTTTGAGACTGTCATTAGACCTGCATTAAATTACATATCTGGAGTGTTAAAAAATAAAGAGTACAGTGGCTTTTTCTCAGCTACCTAAGGTAGGTAGTTAAGGCCTTGATTATCTTTAAAGATCTATTTTTTCCCTCCACCAAAAGTCATTGTTTCTTTCATTAAACATAAAACACATTTAAGAACACTAAACTGTGCAGACAGGAATATTAGGATGGCATATTCCAAAGTACCTTTGTTCTGTATTCATTGCTCTGGGTTGACTTCTGCATTGTATAATGTGATTTTATTATTTAGCTCTAATTCAGGTGAACAGAACAGGAGTGGCATGGCTTGGGACCTCTAATTCCCTGGGCTTTGGATAAAGTGGGTACTTGCTTCCTCCTCTTCCTCATTCAATCTTCCCTTCCACCATTCCCTCCCCAAAAAAGCCACACAACATTTTCAAACCAAAGCCGGGCGCTGGCATTTCAAGGACTCCCTATTACTCCTCCTTTGAATGATGGCCTTTATCACAGTACCTCCAGGCTCCACCCTTCTGGTTTCCTTTGTTTCAAGGAACCCTTTGGTTCTTGGGTTCTTCCCAGCTGAATAGTGGTTTAACTGAATGGAAAGAAAGTAAGGGACTTGTGTGTGTGGGAGGGGAGGTCATAGGTAAAGGGAATTGCCTCCACCCTTTGCCGCCCCTCTTACCCAGTTCCATCCCCCCAGCCCTGTCTCAGGGTCCTGCCATTTCCTGTCTGTAAACATCATCACTGCTGCAAGGCCTTGGGGGAATTGTGGGTGCTCAGGGTTAGCCCTTTGAAGCTTTTATCCAGAAGTGGCAGCTTTCGGCCAAGTAGTCTGACCCAGTTCCTTCTCTGTGATTTGGAGAGTAACGGGAATTTAAATCTGCTTTTATGTCACCAAGTGCTGATTTTCGTCTCTTTATCAGGATAGAAGGAATAGGGTCAAAGAATGTGGAAGATTCCAGACTGATATTAGAAGTTAGCCAGCAGGCTAGTGCTGTCCTTTTTGCTATGAGAGGCCTGAGGGGTCCAGTGTGGGAGGACAAGAAACCTTCATCTTCCGTGTGAAATTTTAAGTGAAATTTTAAGTTCACCACTGAGGAGTTCGTGATACATGAGGCGGAAGAAGGAGGGCTTCTTTATTCAGACCTTTGCCTTATTTATACTAAGCGAACCCAGAGAAAGAGGACTAAAGAAAATGAAGTTCAGAAACAGCAGGCTCAGCTCATTTCTTCCCGTCTTCCTTCATCATTTCCTTCACATACATTATGGCAGACACTGAAATGAACACCCAAACATGCACACAAAGCCCTAATCTTTTAGATAGGATATCATCAAGACTTTCCATTTGATAGCCTAAGTTATGACTTCATTAATCTTAAGAACCAATGTTGGAAAGCAAACATACAGAAAGCATTTCTTTTGGGAAAAAGTAGTCCTCTTAGAGTCAGTTCTATATAATGATTTAACGAGGACCCTTAAAACATCAAACCTTATTTTCTTTCCAAAGATAGGTTAGAAAATATGTATACCATCCTGAGGATTAAATCCATGTTGCAAAGCAATGAAAAGCTGATATATTATCTCAAGTAGATGAAAGTTCAAAGTGGATAATGTCCCTCTACAGATTAGGGTAATGAATTCATGATTTTGTAAAATATCAATTTGGTGTTATCTTTTAAAAGAGGAACCAGTTCACAGCTGGATTACTTGTTGATTATCTTTCTTTTCCCATTAGAGCATAAGCTCCATGAGGATGGGCTCTTTGTCATGTTCATCACACTCATTTTCACACTTAAAATTTCACACTTAAAATAAAATGCAACCCCACATGCTTGGCCCCTGCCTGCCTCTCTAACCTTGTCCCCACCACTTTTTCCCTCACTTCCCTCCAGCTGCCAAGCCCCTTGGTACATAGGAATGCACCAGCTTCTGCCCATTTTCTTTTTTTTTTCTTTTTTTTCATTCAGTTCTCTTCTCACCCCTAAGAGAGATCTTTCTGACTACTCTTCTAAAATTTGCATCCCTCCAAATGTGGCATTCTGCTTTCCTTTAGTTTGCTTTGTTTTTCCTCGTAGTATGTATCATCATCTAGAAAGAGCATTTAGTAGTGAGAATAACTCAATAGTATTCACTGAATGGGTACAATTTTGGCAAGTAAAGAACATCCCAGGATGGGAGTTGGATATAGAGCTCAAAGTGATCCCAAGTTATGAACCAGGGTTCTTAGGGCCATTAACAGAAGCAGAGACAGCAGGAAGGGTTTGTAGAGAGGAAAGTAACTAATCACTGATGAATTACTTTAATTTTTATATAGAAATTTGTTATTTCTGATTTCTAAGATGGAACTAGGTGATCTATGCAGAGTTAAAGACTCTGCATTGGGTCCAACAGTTCAGTATTATATTGGGGAGATAAGTGTAGAAACTATCAAATTTGTAATAAGGTAAAACCTGGTTTCCACCAATTTAATCTCTATTAAAAGCCTCATAAACCACATTTTGGTAAAAGGGACTAATATCTATCTCACAGCTATGCCCAGCTTCTAACACAATTGGCATATGTTTCTTCATATTCCTCTTTAAAAAGTCAATGGTTTATGAAATTATCCAAATACCTGAATCCTTCCCTAGCCAGAAAAAGTCACTAAATGCAAAAGAATTTAAATTGCACACACTCTATAATCCCTTCAGGCTTTTTTCCCCCCAAGTGGAAGCTTTAGTTTCAAGAAAAGAAACACATTCAAAGCTCTGTAAATTTTGGGTGGATGACTCTAGGATTTTGACTCAGTGCCCTGATTTTTAACCCAAGCTGTTGAAAAGTGAGCCTTAAAAATAGCCAACTGCTGTTTTTCCCACCCTGTCCCCTGACTTCATCAATTCCTCTTTCTTCTTCTGGCCAAGTGAAGGTGAAAGCCATTTCCTCAACAGGGTCTCACTCAGCAGAGCCCCCACTTGTGGAGTCTTTGAGAGGAAAGTCCTGTGGGGGGTACCTCCAAGACAATACTCTAGAAAAACATTCCTTTGCTGAAGACTCTTCAGAATCCTTAATATGCTCGAGATGCAGGCCTTGTAGCTACATGGTGGTCTGAAGGTCAAGGCTCACCTGAAGACCGTACACATCTCTGAGTGTGGACGGTGTCCTTTGCTCAACTCAGCAGAAAGCTCTTAGATTGAATCTTATCTTCTGGAAGGTTTGAGAGGTGTGAAAAGCAAGCCAAAGTTCCAACCTCTGGCTTTCTGGAAGACTCTCATCTCTAGCTGTCTACCTTAAAATGACCATCCTCTTCTAACACCCCCAGGCCATTCGGGAACTTCTACAAGGGCTTCACAATGTGTGTGTATCAGGCAGAAGTCAGAGTCACTCCCTCAGCATCCACATCCCATGGGTAGCGAATTCCTATAGATTCAAGGTTATCAAGGGAATGGATTTCTCTCATGTCTGGAGGGGATCTCACAGGGCTCTAAGTTTCACAGCTTTCTAAGTCTTCCTGACTAAAACCAGAGGCCTAATTCACAGAGTCTTTTCACATCCCTTCCAGCTCTACAAGTCCAGGTTTTATCTCAGGCCCAGATAGTTCTTGTAGTGAAAAAGTGAAACTTCTGTTCTAGCTAATTCAGTCTTCGGCACATTTGCTACTGTTTTTTAGAAGCCAGAGGCGATTTACAAGGGAACTTGCAAAGCCATTTTGCCTGAACAAATTCTCCATCTGGTGATTCACTGAACATTATCTCATGTTTCTTAAAGGAAGAAACAAGGAATGGACTTAGAAGGCCTCATGTTGATGTTTACCTGCCAAGACATCTTACTCTGCTGAGTCTCCAAACCCATTTGTAAATTTACATTTAAAAACACTCTTTTGGTATAATTTCCCAAGATTTCTTAGCTTCTAGCTGTCTTAGGTCAGTGAAGCTGTAAGTCAGGGCCCTGACCCATATATAAATACTAGAATAGCTGAAATTAAGGGAGAATTTTGTAAAAAGACTCCATTTTTTATTTCATAAGACCCACAAATGAGTTTGAATATTTTTTAGTCTGTTTTTCTATGGTGCTTAAGAACAATGCTGCTGCTAAGGCATTTCACATTGCCTTCTGTGGAAAACACAGCGATTTACAAGATTCTTTTTATGCAAAGGGGAAAATCAGGGCCTGTTAAGGTGGAGGGGTGACTATGATCTCACACAGGTCCTGCTATTCCTTCTGGAATACTTTCAATTCCCCAAACCACCTCCTCCCTCAACCCCAGCCCTTTGGCTTCTCCTTCTGGTGGTCTGCTGGTATCCCTGCAGACTTTACTATGACTCTGTTGATTTCTGTGTTTCTCCTGATTTCCTAAAGCCAGATGTGCCTTGCCATTTGAGGACCCGCTTTTCCTCACTCACTGATTGCATCACTTCTGCTCTGCCCTTTCCAACTCTAGAGATATCTCCCCAACAAGTTGGTTTACTTTCTAGCCAGCTTGTGCCTAGGAAAAGAGACTGCTCTTGGCTTCTGCCCCTTCCTCAATACTGCTTTCTTAAGGTCACACACTGGTTCTCATTCAGCTGATTTTCTTTGTGTTTCCACTCTTTAATTCATAATTCTCTTTCTGTGACCCTCGTTGCTATTTGACTTTGGATCTTGACTTCCTTTTATAGTCCTCTTATACTGTTAACGCAGGATGACAGAATCTGGGCCAGATATATGTAGAAAGAGGGCTAGGAAAAAGAGAAGAGGAACTGACTGGACCAGAAGGGGGTGTGAGATTCACAGGACATGGGAAAAGGGAAACATTGCACACAATCTTACAAAAGGAAACAAACTAAGACTGAATTGCACTCATTCACTCATATATGCACACATTCATTCATCAACTCAACATTTGTTTGTAACAAATACTCTACCTCTTGGTTGTCTCTTTTACAAGACTGCTCAGTTTATTTCTTCCCTCTGTGCAGGAATCCTAGACTTACACTACCATCCTCCAACACAGATGTGAAATAATCTTTCTCTGAGCCATTTGTCCTTCTTTTGCTCACTCAGTCCCTGGCAAAAGAGAGGGCCCTGATCTAGGGCACTGCATGATACATTTGAGGCTTTCACCTAGGCTATCATATAACATTCATCCATTCATTTACTCATTCAATCAGTCAATGAGATAACTGATATTTATTGAGCAAGAACCTAGTATGTGCCAAGCATTGTTCTCAGCACTCCAGAAATGGCAGTGAATAAAACAAAGTTCCTAGTCTCATGCCACTTACTTTTTAGAGTAGGTTGAAGGGAGACATACATATTCTTTCAAGTGCTGATGAATTCTGTGAAGAAAAATCGAGTGGGTAAAGAGATAGAAAGCAGTGAGGAGAGAAGTTGCATCATTAAGTAGAGTGGCAGGAAAAGGCTCCACCAATAAGGTGTCAACTGAGTAAATGAAATGTGGGAGCGAGTCATGTGGATATGCAGAAGAGAGTCTTTGGGAGCAGGAAATCAATAACCCTCAAGCAGAAGAGTGCTGGGTATATTCAGAAAATAGCCAAACTTGGAGTCATCTAGTAGGTCCATCTCCTGTGAGCACCCAAGGACCTTGCATTTTGCGAAAAATAATACCCACTTCATTGTGATCTCCTATTTAGTGCTTATCTTTTCCTCTAGGCTTCACATAACCTGAAGCAGGAAATACAACTGCTTGGTTTACCCCTACATCCTAGTGCTTACTCAGTATCTTGGACATCGGAGGTGTACCATAAATAGTAATCACATGAATGAGTGGATGTCAGAATAAACTGCCCTATAAAATGAGATAATGCACATAAATCTTTTAGCTCAGTGCCATAAATAAACCACACATTTAATGTATTTCAGGGACAATATGTTGTTGCTGATGGGAACGATGATGATGGAACCTAGGAGGAGATGAACTTCTTCCCAAAGATGGAGAGACTATTCTTGGTCTATGGATAGGCCTATGCAGCAAGGAGGTCACTTTAACTGTTTCTTTCTGAAATACATTCATTTGGTGTGTGCCCTGTATAACTCCAATGATAGATGTAGCAGCAGAAAATGCATCTATAACGACCTAAACATATAATAACATCCAACTTTACAGTCAATAACAAGAAAGCTAAACTATTCAACTATTAATTTGCTATGGCCTTCCAAATAAGGAGCAAGGTCTTCAGAGTAAAAATAATTAAATGATGTAAAATGAAGATTGTCATCCAAGTGAGAGATTAGTAAAGCAGAACATAGCTACTTGAAGTAAATTCCACTCTACGGGTCCAGGTATAGAATGAGTAAATGTTATTTCAAAGATTCAACCCTCACAACTTTAGAAATATCACATACAAGAGAAGAAGTCTCGATTTTGAAATAGGGGAAGATTATGTATCTCAGAAACTGAAGAAAGGTCACATTGTCTTAGAGCCATGAAAAATTCTGGATTTGACAGTAAACAAATCAACTAGTGATGGTTAAATTGCAGATACATGGAATGTTAGAACTGCTAAGTGTTGTAGAGGTTACTTCACAAAGCTTTCTTAATCCTTCATTTCATAGATAAGACAACCCAGGCTATTTTGCTGAAATGTCTCTCCCAAACTCATATTATCAGTGGCAGAGCTAGGAGTAGATTTTCTATGCCAGAGGTATGTGTTTCTTCAGTTAATCTCCATAGCTCCATAACTGTTCTCTCTGCTTACATTCTTGCCCTTCTATAATCCATTCTATACATAGTATCAAAGTGATCTTTTAAACTTGAACTCAGATCATTTTACTAGGCCTAATAAACTCTTTAATGGTTTCTCATTGCAATTGTAATTCCCCATTACAGTACTTCTCAAACATATAATGATGCCTGACACATAGTAGGCACTAATGAATGCATAAACTTTTTTTTCTCCAAATAATATTATGAAGTTGGCCAATCATAGTAAATGTGCAGAAACAGCTTGATTTAAATAAAATATTCAACAATATTTCCTCTAAAATTAATGTATATGATGAAATGCAAGCTGGGTAAAAGTGGGTTAAAAGTATTCAACAATCAGATCCAAATGATTTATTTTAGCCTCCATCATCTAGTGGATGACCACTCTTTCCCTGTCTGGCCCAGTTTCATTAAGTCTATTTACCAATGATTTTGATGACAACATGGGAAGGAAGTTTATGAAATCTGAAAGGCACAAAGTTGGAAAGGATAGTAAATATAACAATCAATGTTCCAAATTGTTCTGACAGGCTGGAATTCTGAGCAAATTCCAATAAGATGAAATTTAATAGCGATAAATATAATGTCCTGCATAAAAGTTCAAATATTAATCATATAAGTACAGGATGGAGAAACTTGGCTTGGCAGAAATTCATGTGAAAAAGATCTGGAGGATTTAGCTGACCACAACTTTAATAAGACCCATCAGTATGAAGCAGATGCAAGAAAGCCACATTCATAGGTTATGTTAGTAGAAGCCCTTTTTCTAAAATACAGCCAGTAAGAGTTTTCCTACACTCTGCAGCTCAGACCACATCCTGAGTATTTTGTTCTGTTCTGGGTGCCATATTTTAAGGGGGACACTAAATCCAAAGGAAGAAAACCAAGATGGAGAAAGTCTGACAAGCAAGCCATGGTTGCGAGAATTGAAATCCAAAAATCATACCAGTATTTTAAGTTCTACAAGATATTAGAAAAACTTCATTTTTGCTGTTCTGGAAATCAGAATATGAAACAGTGTCTTTAAGTGGGTAGTAAATATACTCTTACTGACAGAAAATTTTTGAATCAATGAATAAGTGATGTAAAGGAGGAAGGAAACCTTCATTGCACATGGAAGAAAATTATGTGTACCTGGAGTAGTTTTACAATAAAATACAGTTGGAATACATAAACTATTTGCCACTGGAGATAGTTAAATCAACATTGGAGCAAACAAACCTCAAAAGTTAGAAACACTGAGTGATTATATAGGCTCTGCATCTAGGACCTCCAAACTAAGCACAACGCTCCTTCCCCACCTAGGTAACTGTCCAAAGTGGTCAACTTAAGAGTATCAACTCCACAGTCAACAGTTCTCTATATGTGGAACCAACTGCTGTAAAATTGAAATCATTTGCCAAGAAACTTGACTTACTGTCCCGAAATAAAAAGTCCGATGCTATTCTGAAGCCTGCAGAAAAGAAAAAGAAAATTTTGTTTCTTTTGGCTCTAATATATAAAGCTTAACAATCCAAATAAAGAAACAGTTCTTAACTGACTATCCCCCCAGGGATCAGCACAGAGGGAAGAAACAGAAATGCCCACCTCCCAATCTTTCCTGAAACTAGCCTATTTGCATCCTTTAAATTTGCTGCCTGAGGGTCAGATTTCTAATTTAGCAAGCATCTAGGGGTGGATTCTTATACTCCCTAGAGACCAGGGAAGCCTGTGGACACCTAACCCTGCCCTCTCCCTCTTGCCTTTTCTCCAAGTCAGCAGCTCTCTAGAAAGAGCTGGAACACATGTCTGGTGTCCCAGCTTTTGTGGCTGCCTTCCAAAGGACAGGTCCCTGGATCACATGGCTCTGATAGCCAAAGGGGCTTGCATTCAAGAGTCCCACAGGACTGTAGCAAACAAAGAAGCAGTTATTAATAGGCACAGGAGCACCCACACACACACAGCTGTACACCTGGGCCCAGTGCAGAGGGAGCAGGCAAAAAAAACCCATCTCCCAGTTTCTCCCTAGAAAGGTCCTAACTGCATACTTTCCAGCTGCTGCTTGATGGTCTGGCATCCAATCAGCCTACATCTAGGTGCTGAATGCAATCCTTCCCTTGGGGATACTGACAGAATTTGGCAAACCCTGAACTGCTGGGAACCACTAAGAACAAAGACGGCAGCCTGGACAATCACGAAGTTTTGAGAAACAATCAAAAGCTTGGGCAAGGCTGATCAATATAGTTCATTTCCTACACAAGACCACTCTGTCAAGACTGGGAGAGGTGGCTGTTTTATCTAACAGGCAGAAAACAGCACACAGAGTCAAGGAAAATGAAGAAACAAAGGAATATGTTCCAAACAAAAGAACAAGACAAAACTCCAGAAACAGACCTTAGTGAAATGGATATAAGTAATTTACCTGAGGAAGACTTCAAAATAACAGTCATAAAGACACTCATCGAGGTCAGAAGAACAATTCATGAACCAAGTGAGAATTTCAACAAGGATAGAAAATCTTAAAAAGTACCAAACAGAAATTACAGAACTGAAGAATGAACAACTGAACTGAAAAATTCAATAGAAGAGCTTAATAATAGACTAGGTCAAGCAGAAGAAAGTATCAGTGAAATTGGAGATAGGGCGGTGGAATTCATCTAGTCAGAGGAGCAAAAAGACAAAAGAATGAAAAAGAGTGAAGAAAGCTTAAGGAACTTATGGGACACCATTAGGAGGACCAATATAGGCATTATGGGGTCCCAGCAGGAGAAGAGAGATAGAAAGGAGCAGAAAGCTTATTCAAAGAAATAATGGTTGGAGGGCTGGCCCGGTGGCATAGTGGTTAAGTTCATGCACCCCACTTCGGCAGCCTGGGGTTTGCAGGTTCTGATCCTGGGCACAGACCTACACACCTCTCATCAAGCCATACTGTGGCAGCATCCCATATACAAAATAGAGGAAAATTGACACAGATGTTAGCTCAGCAACAATCTTCCTCCAGCAAAAAGAGGAAGATTGGGAACAGATGTTAGCTCAGGGTCAATCTTCCTCACCAAAAAAAGAAAAAAAAAAGGAAGAATGACTGAAAACTTCCCAAACCTGGGGAAAGAAACAGACATCCAGAACTGGGAATCCTAAAGAATTAAAAAATAAGATGAATCCAAGAGATCCACACTGAGACGCATTGTAATTAAGTCATCAAAAGTTAAAGATAAAGAGAGAATCTTAAAAGCAGCAAGAGAAAAACAATTTGTTACATACAAGGGAACCCCCATAAGACTATCAGCAGATTTTTCAGCAGAAACTTGCAGGCCAGAAGGGAGTGGCATGATATATTCAAAGTACTGAAAGAAAAGAACCCTGCCAAACTAGAATACTCTACCCAGCAAACTTGTCCTTCAGAATTGAAGGAGACACAAAGAATTTTCTAGACAAGCAAAAGCTGAAGAAGTTCATCGCCATTAGATTTGTCTTACAAGAAATGCTAATGGGCCTTCTTCAAGCTGAAGCTAAAGGATGCTAAATAGTAACAGGGAAACATAGAAAGTATAAATCTCACTGGTATAGGTAAACATATAGTTAAATTCAGGAGACTGTAATGTCATAATGATAGTGGGTATTTCATTTATAAATCTAGCATGAAGATTAAAAGACAAAAGTATTAAAAATTAGTACAACTACAATAATTTGTTAATGGATACACAATGTGAAAAGATGTAAATTTTGACATCAAAAACAAAATGTGGGGGACAGACCCATGGCCTAACAGTTAAGTGCACATGCTCTACTGCTGGTGGCCCAGGTTTGGATCCTGGGTGTGCACCAAGGCACTGCTTGTTGGGCCATGCTGTGGCGGCGTCACATATAAAGTGGAGGAAGATGGGCATGGATGTTAGCCAAGGGCCAGTCTTCCTCAGCAAAAAAAAAAAAAAAAAATGTTTCTGGGGAAGAGTAAGAAAGTAAAGCTTTAAAATATATTTGAAGTTAAATTGTTATTAGCTTAAAAAAGACTGCTATAAATTTAAGATGTTCTTTTTTTTTTTTTTGTGAGGAAGATCAGCCCTGAGCTAACATCCATGCCAATCTTCCTCTTTTTGGCTAAGACCAGCCCTGAGCTAACTAAGGTGTTCTATATAAACCTCATGGTAACCACAAAACAAAAACCTATAGTTCATACACAAAAGATAAAGGAATCTAAACAGACACTACAGAAAATCATCAAATCGCAAAGGAAGAGGGTAAAAGAAGAAGAAAGGAACAAAGGAATTACAAAACAGCTAGGAAACAACAAAATGGCAATAGTAAGTCCATACCAATTGCTTTAAATGTAAATGAAATAAATTCTCCAATCAAGAGATATAGAGTGGCTAAACAGATGAAAAACCAAGACCCAACAATATGCTGCCTACAAGAGAAAAACAACTTTCAGGACACACACAGACTAAAAGTGAAGAGATGGAAAAAAATATTCCATGCAAATGGAAACTAAAAGTAAGCAGAGGAAGCTATATTTATAGCAGACGAAATAGACTTTAAGCCCAAAACTGTATTAAGAGAAAAAGAAGATCATTATATAATTACAAAGCAGTCAATCCAACAAGAGGATGTCACACTTGTAAATATCTAAGCACCTAACACAGGACCCCCTAAATGTATAAATATTAGCAGACCTGAAGGGAGAAATAGACAGCAAGACAATAATAGTAGGGGACTTCAATACCCCACTTTCAACAATGGATAGATCATCCAGACAGAAAATCATTAAGGAAACATTGGATTTAAACTACGTGTTAGACTAGATGGACTTAATAAACATTTACAGAACATTTCATCCAACAACAGCAGAATACATCTTCTTCTCAAGTGCACATGGAACATTCTCCAGGATAGATCATATGTTAGGCCACAAAACAAGTCTTCGTAAGTTGAGCAAGAAAAGAACAGCCATTATAGGTGATTGGAGGTGATGCAGTGATTTCATTCAACTGCACCAGAATACTCAAAATATCTCCTCCTTTCCTAAAATTTTCCTCCCACATCTGCTTCCTCCAGGAAACTATCTTATCTTACAATGGTCTCTGAATTCCAATAGCATTCAGAGCGCTGTTTTGACATTTTCTGTGTCATCTAGCTTTCCTAGTCAACTTTTGATTGGTATGTATTTTTTCCCTCACTTTTAGACTAAGAACTGGGACCGTACTCTTTGTGTATTGCTGTGTCTTTGCTACCCCAAACCCCACTGCCTTTCCATGCATACTAAGCGGTCTTTGCTGTGATGGTAAAGGTGTTGGAGATATTTCTTCTACTTAAAAATATTTTTCCCATTAGTTTAAGATTTTTTGATCTAGAATTGGGCTAAGCATAACAATAAGAATGTACATGGGGCTCTTCCAATGGTGAGAAAAAAACAAAAAAATTTTAAACATGAGTGATTCTTTTCTTTTCTTTTGGTGAGGAAGACTGGCCCTGAGCTAAGGGCTCTGTTTGCTGAGGAAGATTGGCCCTGGGCTAACATCTGTGTCCATCTTCCTCTAGTTTATATATGAGATGACTGCCACAGCATGGCTTGACAAGTGGTGCATAGGTCTGCGCCCGGGACCTGAACCCACGAACCCTGGGCCACCAAAGAGGAGTGTGCGAACTTAACCACTACAGCACCAGGTCAGCCCCAAACATGAGTGATTCTTAAGAGCCTGTTTTAAGGAAAAGGAATGATACGCAAGCAATGAGAAACAGGCAACAACTTTGGTTCAGGTTCCATCTCAAAATCACTTCCTAGTCTCTTTTACACATCGAATCCTAACATTTTCCACCACCTCATTCAACTTGCACTTACCTATTTCAAAACTACTCCTGAGTAGACTTAGGACAGGTATTATGATTCTCATTTATGGGGTGAGGAAATTGGTTCTGAGAGGTTCACGAATTGCTCAAGATCATATGATCAGCACTGTTCAGGGCCTTGATACCGACTACAGGTTCTTTGCCCCAAGTCCCAAAAGAGTAATCATAAAATCATAATATTTCTCTTCCTAACAATCTCTTTTAGAGTTAAGATACTCTCCATTGATACTGCATTGATTTTGTAATTCTCATTTTTTAAAGATCCTAAGATTCTATTTCAGTCTGCTATGTATTCTTGGAGATAGCGTATCTTTATCTTCTGAGGGTTGATAGCATAGAACAAAAAAGGTGAACATAACAGAAACCCATTCTAGTTTATTTATAAACTCATCAAGTTTATTCAAGTTTGTTTTATTTTTAAAAGGGGAGATACTACAAAGATGCAAGAGCCAATTTTTGGATTCACTGTCTGAGTTCTTAGGTCTTTAAGGTTTCTTCTCCATACCAAGTGACAAAGTTATTATTTGACATATTTTCCCAATAACTTTAAAGTTTACCTTTAACATTTATTCTTTAATTCATCTGGAGTCCAATTTCATAAATGGTATAAAATGGGGAGTTCTTTCCAAGACCTTCTACTCCACAACTTGTCCTACATTCATTGATTTATGTTGTCCTTTATACAATTTATCAAGTCCCCACCTATACATGAGTCTGTCTCTGGACAATTAATTCTGTTCCATAATTATATTTGGCTGTCTCTTTAGGGCTACAAAACTATTTTTATTGCAATGGCTATGAAGTTCTAACATCTAGTGGGCAAGTCCTCATTTTTTACTTTTCTTTTTCAAAGTTGACTTCTTAGTATTTATGGACACATTTATTTTTACATTTAATTTTATAATTTTGCCAAGTTTCTCAAAAAAAATCCAGCTGATATTTTGATAAAGATTGTTTTGAAATTATAGGATAATTTGACCATAATTAATAACTTTACAAAGTTAGTCCATCTCATCTATGACGATGGGATGTACTTAAATTGGTTCTTCTTTTATGTCCTTTAATGCACTTTTGAAATTCTCTCCATAGGGTTCTTGTATCTACTTTGCTAGTTTAATATCCAAATAATTTAGAGTTTTTATTTGCATTGTTAATGGAATCTTATTTTTTTTATCATATTTGTCTCCAATTGATTTTTTATATAGCCAAGCAGCACTATTAATACTGGGGGAAATCATCTCTATCAGGCAACCTGATTGAATTTTCTATTAGTTTACCTTATTTTGTATAATTTTCTAGGAAGATTAATGAAGTTTTGACTTTTCTCTTCTAGTCTTACACCTCATAGCTCTTTTATTGCCTATGGAAATGCTAAAGACCTACAGTATCTATAGAGTCATGCATCACTTAAAGACGAAGATACATTCTGAGAAATGTGGCATTAGGCAATTTTGTTGTTGTGCAAACATCATGGAGTGTACTTACACAAACCTAGATGTTATAGCCTACTACACACGTAGGCTGTATGGTACTAATCTTAAGGGTACACTATCATATACGTGGTCTGTCATTGACTGAAATGTCATTATGTGGTGCATGACTGTGTTATACAAGAGATAATGGGGATACTTCTTCCTAATTTTAAGGTAAATTCATTTAAATCTTTTCCTTTAAATATGTGTTTTCTGCTTGTATTTGTCATTTAAAATCCTGTGATATTTCTCCTTTGAAATGTATAATTGAATTATAGATGATATGATATTGAACTAGCCTTGAATTTATTTAATAAACTGTTGATCACTCTATATTTATTTTTAATTCACTATTAGATAAAGTTAACTAATATTATATTTAGTAATTTCTCATCTATGTGTACAAGTCAAATAGGACTTATACTTTTTTGTAATGTTCTTATTTGATTATTTAAACTAAAGTTTTTCTAATCCCGTGAGTGAATTTTTTGGCTTTCCCTTTTTCCCTGTCTTCTGAAATGATGGTTATACGACAGAAGTAACGTATTTCTTACAAGTTGTTCTATGGAACAACTAAATTTCGTTACTTCAAAATTGTCAATGTCTGCTCATTGAAGTACACCACAGAGTGAAGTAATTGTTTAAAGACAAGGAAGATACTGCCAAATGGAATTAATATCTTGACTATATAAGAGATTTATACAAATTAATGATAAAAAAGAGGGAGACAACCCAATTGTGAAAAAAGGAATGAATGTGAACAATTTTCATAAGGGAAAAAATGAGTGGTAGCAATGAAAGAATAAGATGTTTAAATTCATTAGTAATTAGAAAAGCGAAAGTCAAAATAAGAATGAGCTGTCACTTAATACTCATGAGATTTACAAAACTTAGAACTGTATAATGGCAAATATTAGTGGAGTTAGAGTCAAGAAGGCCTCTTGTACTCTTGATGGTAGTGAAGCTATTGTAATCTCCTGGAGCCTCTAGCAGTACTTTGCCATAAAGTATTCACATATCTATGATCTAGCAATACAACACAGTGAAATTCCATGATGGGACATGTTTTGTGATATTACTCTAAAATTTATGTGTGGTGGTATAAAATGGAAGACTATATACCAAGGAGGTAGATATACAAAATGTAGTAAATTTACACTACAGAATTCTATGCAGCAGTTAGAAACAACCAAGTGGATAGATATACACATAGCAACATGGGATGGATGTTTAAAGTACAGAGATGAAAGAAAATTATAAATAAAATTAAGGCTCTAGCACGATGTCAGTCATGTAAACCAAAAAATAAACTCAGTAAAAAAAATAAAATATACCACATACTTTACAATGTTAAATTTAATTTTAAGCTCATGTATTAATTATATTGGAGTGGTTGTTACGGGAGTAAGGAGAATGGGAATGGAGAATAAGAATAAAAGTGAATACATACTTTATTTACATTCTTGCATACATATGTACATATACACATTCATAAAACAAGAGGGAGCCTAGCATCAACTGACAAGAGAGTGCCATGAACTGAGAAATATGATTAATCAAACTTCTGCACCTGAGATAAAATAAAACTACAAAGGTGTCTCTTAGAACTCAAGAGACTTTAGGAAACAGGAAGTGGAAAGTTGTCAAAAATTCGGGAGAGAATCTCCTCTCACCTACATGCTCCCTTGCCTCTGTGCGTTAGCCTTGCTCTTCTCTCTCAATACATCCACTTGTTTTGCTTTTCAGCACGCATGGCAAGAATTCCATTTTGTATATCTCCCACAGAGTTACATCTCCTCTCTCCAAAAGACCAGCCTAGATTGACTTTCAGGAAAAAAAAAATAACTCACAATTAAGATTGATGAATATGGTAGATAATACATTTTTGTTACTATAACACTATAAAACTGCATATAATGTAAGACTGTTTTTCTTTTATGAGAAATAAACTGACAGTTTCCAAAAAGGAATTCCAATTATTAATTTTCTCAAATATATCCATAAACTCCTGGAAGAAATCTTTGGAAATTATATTTGTTTACTTGTAAAAATTCTGTACGTCATTTCTTCTTTCCTTCCTTCATTACTTTCTTCCTTCCATCTTGTACTCCTTTCTTCTCTTTTCTCCTTTGCTCTCTCTTTTCTCTTTCTCCTCTGCCTTCTTCTCTCCTCCTCCTTCTCCTCCCTCCTCCTCTCCTTCTCCTTCTCCTTCTTTTTCCTTCTCCTTCTTCATCTCTCTCTCTCTCTCCCCTTCATCCACAGTTGCAACATCAAAAAAGTTGAAAAAAAACAGATTGCCTGATTGGATCACAAAGTCTACCAATTGACTTTTAGGGAAAGGGAGTTTTCAAAATGATTTTTCTTTAGTAACATGACACAATATTTTCGCTGTTTTCATGAAGCTTTTACTCAGGCTTCCCTTTGAATACAACGCCACCAAGTTGGACAGATACGGTTCTGTCTTCTGATAGCTTACCACATATCCTGAAACCTAAAAATCCCCCTCTCAGTTAACAAAAGAAGACGAATCCATTATTTCTCAACCAGTAATTCTTAATCTCCTGTTTTGAAATAAAAGTTTTGAGCTAGCTATGACATTCAAGTAGAAATACGGGCAACAAGGTTGCCTCAATGCTTACCATTTCACTGCCACCCTCGGTGATGAAAGGAAAAAAGATACTAGGGTTCAAAACAGGATGCTTTCTGGCTATTTGTTGCATCCATCTCACTTCATTGAGTACTTCAAGTGAGGAAATCTTGTGGAGTGGGAAGTAATAGAAACGTATGATGAGCACTTTAAAATTCAGAAAGCCATTCAAAAACACCCACCATGTAATTAAGCTGTTTATTTTTATTTTCAGTCTATTAGAATCGGTAGAATATTTTCACTTTAGCACCAGCATGACAGTGGGCTCACAGGGTGGGGTGGGAGGGTTTTTATAGCCACCAGCGTAGTGTCTGAAAAGAATTTACTTTCTCCTCTGCCCACTCCACATCCATGAAATTAAATAAAAGATTTTTTACGTGTTTGTTTTCACAAAGATAATGAATTGTTCACTGGCTACTGCTTTACCCCTCTGCCTCCATTCTCTTACTGGGTATTTAAAAAGTTAAATTTTGTTTCCTGTAAATGGTGTTATTAAATCACAGAAAAAGCTCATTTTCAAGAGCTTGTTGGGTTGTTGTAAAGACAGCCCTAGGGCTATCTCTGTGAGCTCCAGAAAAGATGTGGTGAGAAGTTTCACAGTGAGTTGCTTTTCCTCTCCAAAAATATACACTATTGTTTTTAAAACTAAATTTGTTTAGTTAAGTATGTAAGTATTTCCTCTAAAGGAGACTCTGTCATTTGAAAAGTTATCCAAATGACTTCTACTTCATCTAATGGTTCAAGGTATTGCTTCAAGGTATATCTTCTTATCTCTGTTGATAAGAGTATAAAATTTCCAGTTCTTCTCTCTGAAGATTGAAACTCTCAGCTACTTCCTAGTAAACGGGTTCTTAGAATCAACTCTATCACAAGTTACTCTTGAAGAGTTCCCCTTCAATTGACATATAGTTCTGATGTTAATGGCACCCGCTTCCCTTGTCTAACTTCCTAGTGTATCCTGCTCCTTGGGTTAAACCCTCTGTTCCCAATAAGCAGATAATCCCCCTTTAGGCCAAGTTCATTCTTGCTTCTGAGGTTTTATTCTTTGCTTTACTACTTTTCCCTTTATCCTGTCTTCCTGATTTCTCAGCTTGTGGAAATCTCACACTTTCCTCAAAAGACAAATTCTATTTCCACTTAAATAAACAAACAAATAAAAAACCCAAACCAACCAACCCACCTTCCCTGATTACTCCTGCCAAATTGCCCTTTCTCGTATGACACTTATGTAATTCCTTGCCTTGGTCTCTGCTTATTTCCTGTGTGAACACATTCTGTGTGCTAATAAGGGCAGGAAACCTGTTGATGATTGCTTGATCATTTTTTTTTAACTAGCCTGCTGCCTAAGAAAGAGCCAGACAAGCAGAAGACATTTTAAGAAACACATTTTAACTCAATAAGTGGCTACTTGGTCTGGTCATTACCTTAATTGTTAGAATCTTTACCCTGTAATTAACTTTTATTTCCTAGAAATTCAAATATCTGGGTTTTATAGCAGGGACTGATCAGTTTATACCAAATGTGTCCCTGTAGATAGTTCCTCTTTGCCTTTTCTCCCCATGTAAAGTCTGGCATCATTTAAAGAATAATAATATTTTCATTGTGAGATATTTCAAAAACAGAGAAACTAGAATAGAAAAATAAATATCAAAGCTTAATTATGCAGGGGCCGGCCCCGTGGCTTAGCAGTTAAGTGAGCGTGCTCCGCTACTGGTGGCCTGGGTTCGGATCCTGGGCGAGCACCGACGCACCGCTTCTCCGGCCATGCTGAGGCCGCATCCCACATACAGCAACTAGAAGGATGTGTAACTATGACATACAACTATCTACTGGGGCTTTGGGGAAAAAAAAAAAAAAAGGAGGAGGATTGGCAATAGATGTCAGCTCAGAGCCGGTCTTCCTCAGCAAAAAGAGGAGGATTAGCACGGATGTTAGCTCAGGGCTGATCTTCCTCACAAAAAAAAAAAAAAGGCTTAATTATGCGGCTTTAACAAATAAAAATATTAAACACTACACACCAAACATTCTTCTATGAATTTTTACACATATTGACTCATCAATTTCTCAGAACACCCTATTACGTGGTACTATTATTATCATTCTCATTTTCTGAGTGAGCATGGAGTTAAGTACTTTGCATAAAGTCACACAGATTGTAGGTGGCAAAGGACAAATCTGAAACAAAGCATTCTGGTTCGGAATCTGTGCGCCTAATTCTCATCCTATATTACCTTTTTGCTTTGCCATTCCATTAAATGCTAACATTATGAATCCTAACATTATGAATTAAAAATATTAATTTCCATTAAATCCTAACATCTGTTTGCTTTAGACATTTAAAAATAACATTCCCCTTGTAAACACCTTTCTACTCCCATTCCACTGACTCTCTCCCATGAGATGACAATTATTATTAATTGAATGTTTATCAATCCCATGTGTTTTTGTGCTTTTACTCACGAACTTATATTTACTTTTGTGCTTATATTTATGGAGTATTATTTTTGAAAAGTATTAAATTTTATTTAAATATGTATAATTTGGCAATTGCCTTCATTTTATTCAACATGTTTTTTAAGATCTATCTCCATTGCATACATACCTTTTGTTCCTCATCTTAACTGTCGTCTAGTGTCCCACGGTAAATATACTATGGATTTCCTGCTCATGGACGTTTGTGTTGTTTCCAGATTTTTTTTTTTTTCTGAGGAAGATTTGCCCTGAGCTAACATCTGCCTCTTTTTGCTTGAGGAAGATTCGCCCTGAGTTAATGTCTGTGCCAGTCTTCCTCTATTTTGTATGTGGGTCGCCACCACAGCATGGCTGCTGACAAGTGGTGTAGGTCCAAGCCTGGAAACTGAACCTGGACTACCAAAGCAGAGCACACTGAACTTAACCACTAGGCCATGGGCTAGCCCCCAGATTTTTCAAGAATAAACAATGCTACAATGAACATTCTTACATATGTCTTCTTTAGTTCATGTGCTTGACTTATTTTAGGGAATATAACTTAGTAGTAGAACTACTAGGGTGTAGGATACGACATTTGGTCAAGCAGCTTTCCAAACTGGCTGTACCAGCTTGTATGCTCACTAGACTGAATGTGGAGAGTCCCTGTGTCTCCATTTCATTGACAACATTGGTGCTCTTAGACCTTTTACTTTTGTTAATTTCATGAGTATGAAATTGTCTCAGTATTTAATATTTACATTTCATGATTAACTGTTGAAGCTGAGATTCTTTTTATAAGATTTACATTCAGATTTCCTCCTCTGTAAAATGCCATTTCAATTCTCTGCTCAGTTGTCTTTTTTATTAATTTGTAGAAGTTGTTTATAGGATTAATACTAAGCTTTTATTTCTATTAAATTTGAAAAATATTTTCTCTTCAGTTTAGTTGCTTTTAACTTTGTATTTGGTTTCTTTCATAATACAGGTATTTAAAAGTTATATCTGGCAAAATTTATCCATTGTTTTCATTATGGTGTGTGCAATTCAATGGATTTTAGTATATTCACAATTATAAGCAAGCTTCACCACAATTTCAGAATTTTTTTTTTTTTTGGTGAGGAAGATTGGCCCTTAGCTAACATCTGTTGCCAATCTCCCTCTTTTTTCTGAGGAAGATTGGCCCTGAACTAACATCTGTGCCCATCTTCCTCTATTTTGTATGTGGGATGCCACTACAGCATGGCTTGATGTGTGGTGTACAAGTCCATGCCCAGGGTTCAAACCTGTAAACCCCGGGGGGCCGAAGTGAAGCACATGAACTTGACTATTATGCCACCAGGCCGGCTCCCAATTTCAGAATATTTTTGTCACCTCAAAAAGAAATGCTGTATCACCTAGTTATCAACTCCCTATGCCTCATTCTTCCATTAGAAGAAGCCAGTAGTATACTTTCTGTCTCTACAGATTTCCCTGTTCTGGATTTTCAGATAAATTAAATGATATAATATGTGGTCTTTTGTGACTGGCTTCTTTCACTTAGCATAAATGTTTTCAAGGCTCATCCAAGTTGTAGCACATATCTCTACTTCATTCTTTTTTATTGTCAAGTAATATTCCATCACATGGGTATACTAAATTTTGTTCATTCGTTTGTCTATTGATGGACATTTGTGTTGTTTCCACAATTTGGCTATTATGAACAATGCCTCATGTGTAAGTTTCTATGTGGACATGTTTCTATTTCTGTTGGGTACATATCTAGATGTGGAATTTACGGGTCATTTGGAACCTCTATTTAATGGTTTGAGGAACTATCAGGTTGTTTTCCAAAGTGACTGCACCATTCTATTTTCCACTGGTATACGAAGGTTCTGGTTTCTCTACATCCATACCAGCTCTTGTTGTTTTGATCCTAGCCATCCTAGATGCATTTTCCTTATAATTAATAATGTTGAACATCATTTCATGTGCTTTTTGACGATTTGTAAATCTTCCTTGAAGAAATATCTAGTCAGATCCTTTCCCTATTTTTAAAATTGGGTTATTTGCTTGTTTGTTATTGAGTTGTAAGAGTTCTTTGTAAATTCTGGATACGAGTCTCTTATCAGATATAGCTTTGCAAATATTCTCACTCATTCTGTGGGGTGTCACTTTTTTGATGGTGTCTTTTGAGGCACAAAATTTTTTATTTTGATGAAGTTCTATTTTTAGAAAAAAGATCTATTTTTTTCTTTTGTTGCTTGCGCTTTTGGTGTCATATCTAAGAATCCTTTGCCAAATCCAAGGCCATGAAAAATTTACCCCAATGTTTTCTTCTAAGCGTTTTATAGTTTTAGCTCTTACATTTAGGTCTTTGATCCATTTTGAGTTAATTTTTGTACATAGTGTGAGAAAAAGGTTCAACTTTGTTCTTTTGTATGTGGCTAGCCAGTTGTTCCAGCACCATTTGTGTATTATGGTGTATAATTCTCTGTGTGTTGCTGGATTTAGTTTGATAGTGTTTTGCTGAAGATCTTTGCATCAACTTTCATAAAAGGTATTGGTTTTTAGTTTTCTTTTTTTTTGTGATGATTTTGGTTTGGGTATCAGGGTAATACTGACCTCAGAATGAGTTGGGAAGTATCCTTTTCTCTTTAATTTTTGGAAGAGTTAGTGAAGAATTGGCATTAATTTTTTATTAAGTATTTGGTAGAATGCAGTGGTGAAGCCACCTGGGCCTGAGCTTTTCTTTGTGGGTAAGTTTTTGATTTTTGCTTTAATCTCTCACTTGTTATAAGACTACTCAAATTGCCTATTTCTTCTTGAGTCAGTTTTGGTAGTTGGGTCTTTTTAGGAATTTATCCACTTCATCTAATTTGTCATCATGCAATTGTTCATAGTAGTTCTTTATAATCTTTTTTATTTCTTAGGGTCAATAGTAATATCTTCTCTTTCATTTCTAATTCTAATAATTGATTCTTCTCTTTTTGTTCTTGGCAATCTAGCTAAATGTTTGTAAATTTTGTTAATCTTTTCAAAGAACCAGCTTTTGTTTCATTGATTTTTCTCTATTTTTTCTAGTCTCTATTTCACTAATTTCTGCTCTAACCTTTATTATTTCCTTCATTCTGCTTTCTTTAGGTTCAATTTGTCCTTTTTCTTTTTAGTGTCTGCAGGGGAGAAGATTAGATTATTCATTTAAAATAGTTCTTTTTTCTTAATAAAGGCATTTACTGCTATGTATTTTTTTCTAAGCACTGCTTTAGCTGCATGCCAAAAGTTTTGGTATGTTGTATCTTCATTTTCACTCATCTAAAACTATTTTCTGATTTCTTCTTTAACTCGTTCATTTAGGAGAGTTGTTTAATTTCCATATCATGTGAGTGTCCCAAATTTTTTTCTGCTGTTGAATTCTAGTTTTATTCCATTGTGGTTGGAGAACATACTTTGTATTAATATCTATCCTTTTAAATTTATTGAGGTTTGTTTTATTGCCTAGCTTATGGTTTATCCTGGAGAATGTTCTGTGTGCTTTTAGGAAGACCATACATTCTGTTGTTGTTATGGTTAGTGTTCTATAGATGTCTATTAGATCTAATTGGTTTACATTGCAGTTTAAGTCTTCTATTTCCTTGTTATCTGTCTATTTGTTCTTTCCGTTACTGAAAGTGGGGTATTGTAGTCTCTAACTGTTGTTGAAGAACTCTCTATTTCTTTTTTGATTTCGGTCAATTTTTGCTTCATGTATTTTGGTACTCTGTTATTAGCATATAGACTTATACTTGTTATATCTTCTTGATGGATTGACTCTTTTATCACTATAAAATGTCTCTCTTTATTTCTAGTAATATTTCTTTGTTTTAAAGTTTTTTTTCTAGGAACAGCACAGCTGTTCCAGTTTTCAGTCATTATTTCTTCTAATAATTTTTCTGCTCCTTTCTTTCTCTCCTCTCCTTTGATACTCCTGTTATGTGTATTTTGACGTGCTTAATTATGTTCCATAATTCTCTGAGATGTTCTTCATTTTTCTTCATTCTTTTTCCTTTCCATTTTTCAGCTTGCATAATCTCTATCAATCTATCTTGAGAAGACATTTTGTTTCTGCCAGTTCAGATCTGCTATTAAGCCCCTCTAGTGACGTCCATAATTTTTCTTTGACTCATTTTTTTAAAAAAAAATTCTATTTCTTTATTGATATTCTCTATTTGATACAATATTGTAACCATACCTTCCTTTACTTCTTTAATTATGGTTTCCTTTAATTCTGTGAACATGTTTATAATGGCTACTTTAAAGCCTTTTTCTCAGAAATTCACTATCTGCTCTCTCATAGATAGTTTCAGTTGCCTTCATTTTTTACCATATATGGGTCACACTTTCCTATTTCTTTTCATGCCTCATAATTTTTTGTTGGAACTGGGTATTTTAGATAATATATTATAGCAATTCTTAGTAGTGTCTCTCCATCCCACTCCTCAGGCTTGTTATTGTTATTTGCTTATTTATTTGTTTAGTAACTTACTATATTTTTTTAGTGTCATCTACCCCAACCCTCGCCTCCAGTGTTCAGCCTCTGAAGTTATTCCTCAGGGATGCACAGGTTTGAATATGCTCACAGTCTCTCTGGATGACAGTGGCATTGGTAGGACTCTCTCCCTATCTTTCCCTGACCACATTCAGCTGTTAAACTTCACCAAATGCCACCTGATTACTTTATTGCATTTAATAATTCCTTGGGGTATAAATTGCTCTACAAACTAATCCATTCAAAATCTGGCTCCTTTGAAGGAAAAGTTTCTGAGTTCAGTGTTTGATTTTTGTTCTGATCCTTGGAGGGTTCTTCCCAGCTGTATTATTCCCTAGTTCTCTTCTGCAAACTAGTTGGCCTACAGATTAGCCTATATCTTGAATCTCCTCCCAATTGTCTTTCACCACAACCTCTACTGTTCTTAAGAGTGCCTTTGGGCTTGAATTTCTTCACTTTACTTTGCCAGAGAAGACAGTTCCTCAGGCAGAGATGAAGAGCTATCTGTTCTATGGCTTATTCTTTCCCCAGGCAAAAATCTCTGTGCCAGGGCTCTGGAACTGAGGGAAGGGAAATGGCAAGTTTCTTTCTGAGGTCACCTCCACTCTAGGAACCAAGAACTTCAAGGATCCAGGGGCAGAAGTTTGGGGGTTCTCTCAGTTTACCTCTACTGGTGTGGAACTATGGCCTCTGGAGCCAGAGAAAGAGTGATCAGGCTTTCAGTGGAGCATCCATTCCAGACTGGATGCTGGGTAAAGAAAGGAGTCCCTACTTCTCAATTGCACTTGCCTGGGCTTAGCCTCAGCAACAAGACACTTGGGGCAGTATGAAAAATGCTGACTTGCTCCTCCTTCTAGGAAGAAAGCCCTCCCTCTGGGTTCTGGGGGGAGAGGGAACCCTGTGTTCTTGGTAACACCAGTCTGGAGTGGAATCTCCACCTCACTGAGCTGGGAATGAGGGAAAGAGGGAGTGACGTTGGTTCAAATACCACATACTCTCACTTTTCTTACCAAATTTTTATAGATACTTGTGAATAGATGTTTCTTCATGTGCCAGTCACCTTTAGGACAATTTTCAGAGGCTTTTGTTTTTTTTAAATAGTTTTTACTAGTTTCACTGGGGAGCTGGCCAGCATTCTCCTTATGCTGTCATGCTGGAGGTTGATCTCCTAGATCATTTTAATATTTTTGTTTTACAGGCTTTCTAGATATTTCAGAGTTTGAGTTGTAGAGTGTTTAGAAAGCAAAATAAATGCTTAATGCCTGATACAGATATACAGACAATTGACCTGGTTGATAATCAATCAATTAAATCACACTAGTTTTGATGAATTTGTCTTGTTAAGAAAATCACATTTTCCAAACTAGCCAGTTATCTTGTGACTTATCTTGTGACATATTTTGTAGTATATTTCAATAATATTCCATTCATCTAGTAACTATTCACTCAATGAGTTCTCTTTTCAATGCACCTGTGAAACAGGAAATAATGACAACTGATCTTAAGCAGTCAAAAGAGATGTCGTAAAATTAGTGTACTAAATGTTACGCCATTTTTCATAGACAACGTGGTAGACACTCACTGCTATTTTAGAAAAAGTTTTACCAAATGTGTTTTCCCATCCAAAGGTGAGAGGCACATGAAAGGGAGTAGAGGTACTAGAGAAGGCACAAGGACAGAAGTGATGAACAAGAGTAGCTTAAAAAATTATAAGGAACAAATAAAAAACCAAACAGATGGCTTTCTATACATTGAAATTTCCTAAGTACACCATAGAATTAGTTAAAACACAGTAAGCAATTGATTTTATGACTGATTAAAGAACAATTAGTATACTCTAAGAAAATGGGGATACTTTAGAGAGATTTCCATCAAAAAATAGTTAAAATAAGACATGGTAGTGTTGAAGCGGGAGCTTTAGTTGTAGGGAAGAGTAGAAAGAGGAGTCATTTTTCCATAGGAACTGTGACATTAAGTGCTTCTATGTATAACGGAACAGCTATGATGGGCTTGTTCTTCCCATGGTGCGACTAACATACCAGCTACTCTATTGGACAGATGCTAGATGAATATTTGCACAATGAGTGAATTAATAAATCGACCAATTAATTAATTTTAACAACTATTAAGCTATTAAAATATTTGGAGTTTAACAGAATTGACTTTATGGTAGACCTTGATATTCACAAGATGTGCAGCACATGGGGATAGCATATGCCATGTACCCGTGCAGGTCATACATCTCAACCATCATCAATATTGTCACTCCAATCTTTAACGTTTTCAAAAGTTTTTGGCTAAGTACCTTCACTTTTTTTTTTTAATTTCTTTATATCAATTGTCAACACAAACAGTTGGCTTTCTTTTTGAGGACTTTCCTTTTCTTTCTTTTCTTTTTTTCATACCAAGAAGAGGCTTATCACACATTGTAACGAATAGAGAACAACGGAGCTTTGAGCAACTGGCTAATACTAGCCCCTGAAGATGTAACCAGCTCTCATACAAACCTCATCTGAGTTTGAGATTTTTGAGCAAGGAGGTGGAGTGCACCTGGGTTCAGACATTAGGGATACAAAAAAATGAAAGCAGTAAGATAGCATTCAGAGAGAAGACAAAGGCTAAGACCAAACCAATGGTCCGAGCGACTAATCCACTCTCATAAGGTCAGGCAGAGAGGCAGCTCTGTGGCTGGAGACAATAAGGAAATGAGGGAGAGTGCAGGGAGGCTCAACCGGAGAAAGATCCTGGAGTGGTTTCTTAAAGAATGACAGTTTGAGCCAAATCCCATTTCCTATGTGCCTATGGCTATATATCCATACTTCCCCCTAACATTTGTGAGGCTAGGGCGAGAATAAATATAGAGATCCACACATGGTATGTTTAATATTGAAAAGCCATCCATCAAGCAAACAAACTGTTAAATAAAAGACGTTTAATCCTCTTACCTTGAGAAATACACCTTCACAATGATCCCAAAAGTCAAGTCTGAGTTTAGAATTCTTGGATTCCTGAGGGTTCCACAGAAGATGGCGGTATAGGTAGAGCCAGCCCAGGGCCCTGACCTGACCCTTTTTTTCTCTCTCTCACCCCTACTCTATCCTGCACTAATAGGATACCCAGTGTACTTGGGGGGACATCTCAATGCATATGGCTAAACTCCATCCACACTCCACACCATTAGTGCCCCTTTGGCCATCCCTCAGGTCTTGGAGGCACATACCAGCCAGTTGGGGAATTCAGAATCTTGGTACCTGGACTGCCCTATAAAAAGGTGGTTGCATTAGCCTCACAAACTCCTCCCCTTGAGGTGAGAAGCATGAGCTGAGACAGCTAGAGCTAGACCCTCTAAAGCCCAGGATGAGGCAGGGTAGTACTGACTGTAATTGTTAGTCCAGATCATATAAGAGTCCTTAACTCTTCATATCTTTTCAAGTACATTACCATTGACTTAGGTTGGACACCACAACTGTGCCCAAATTGAAAAAGGGAGAATTAGGATAATTTTAACAAAATGGTAAATATTTCTTCCTTTATTCTTTAAACTTGCTCCTGGGAGAATTATTAGAATTCATGGAAAACTTTAATTTCTCTTGATTTTCTATGCATCAGCTTTGCAAACATCTCTTACACGCTATTTTATTTTAGTTTATTTTAATGAGCTGCAACAACTGTTGAATGGTTGTTTATAGAAAGATCTTTGAACACAAGAGCTGTCTTACTCACGTTTTTTTTTGCCCATCACATTGCACAGGGCATTGCACAATCAGTAAATATTTGTTGAATATTGTGGCAGCCATCAGCCAGAGATCAGCAAAAAATGTAAAGCTTGCTAAAAAGCACAACAAAATGTGAGCAGGGACACACTTCTGTACTTCCTTCTTTTTGTGGCAAGAAAGTGACTATTTGGACTAAACTGAAACATTCAATTATTTATTGCCTGTGCATTTCATTTTTTGGAAGGAAGCATGCTTGGTGCATTGAGGGTAGTTTGGAATGGACATCAGGGTGAAGAGGGCTGATCATCACAAACACACAGGCAAAGGCAGAGGGGTCGTTCCACAGTGAGACCACACTCCTCTGTAGAGGTAAGCCAAGGGGGACAAGCATGCTGAGCTGTCAGTTAGTCTGGGCCTCTCCTTTGCAGAGAAGTGAGAATGAAGGAGGTCAGTTCTCCCCTGGGCAAGCAGGGAAATAAGATATCATTTTGAATGTCAGCTCTTTGCAGCTCAATTATTGAGCACTTTCTTTGCGTCTAGCACTCACGCGAGTTATGCTTTACACCATAAACATTGTTGCTATTCAGAAAAAACAGCCAGTGTAGACCCCTGTTGATGAGAGCTGATTTATGAAGTAAATTGAATCTAGGCCTTGAAAGTTAAGTGAATTAAATGAGGTAGCAGAAAGATAAAGGAATAACTCAAGTGGAGGGGGTGCATGATGTGAGAATGTGGTTCAGGGGAGCATATCAGGTGTAGGAAGGTGCCAATAGACTAGTCTGCCTAGAGCAGAGGGTGTTGTAGGAGGTATATACGGATGGAAGGGATTCGAAGCATATCATGAAAGTTCATGTTTTGAACTCAGTGTGCAAATTTACCATGTCTCATTCTAACACTCTGACAAATCTGAATGCCTACTTTTATTTAACGATTAAACACTTACATAGTATTTATTTCCTAAGACTTAAACAAATACTAAGTCATTTATACCTTGTAACAACCCTATAAAGACTTTCATAATCCCCATTTTACTAATGAAGTAACTGGAATACAGAGATTTTAAGTAATCAGCCTTACACATCACAACGTGCTACCTTTCTAGAATGTGTACATGGTCCTCACGTTTTCCTTTGCTTGCTGCCTGGTACCTGAAATTCTTCCACTTGTAGCTCAATCCTTTTAGTTTCAAAGTGACCTCTCTGGGGGGGTTTCAAATTCTACTTAGTAAAGTAGTCACACTCTAAATTCTTAAGTGTCATGGATCAGGATCCAAAGTACCTTCTAGATCTTAAATAGTGGTCTTTGCATTGGTTTATGAGTAAGATAAAAAAAAATCAGAGATAAAACTTGTTATTCTATGCTTGACTTCTTAGCTGCAAATCTTATGCTAAAATGGGCTCCTGAATGTTCATTTTCTCTACTCTTTATCACAAGGAACATCAATACTACAATAGGGTCGTGTTGCATGTACATAAGGCTCTGTGACTCTTCACAAATGCCCAATGTAATGATTACAGAGTTTCTGTTTCTCATAAAACTGTGAACTGTCCCTTAACTTGGACAAAGAATCACTTGTATGGGAGAAAGGTTGCACATCATTTTCTGCCTGCTTACTTCCCGTGAGCTTGCCCAGGAATGCCACCCCGACCGGCGAATGGAAGTAGAAAAACAAGACTGAGGAGCCTTCGCTCCCTGCACACAAGCTGCCTCAAGTCCATGGATGGAGCAGCCTGTTAAGTTTCTTCTGCAGCACTGAGTGCTCATTAACAAAAAGGGCTAGTTGACTGCAGATCATATTTCCCCAGGAATTCTGCAGAGAGAGACCAAGTTAATAACTGCCAGGGGCATCTTTGTGCAGATGGCATATGCACAAACTGTTTTGCTGGAATCCTATTTTTAAATTGGTTAAAAATCAATTGGCTAACCATATCATCAGGACTGAAAGTTACCAGAAATCTCGTTGAAAATAAATTTCCATTTTGAAGTTGAGAGGGCACATATCCTGAATAGAGTTAATTGGTTTAGTTGCTCATATTTGGAATAAATACAAAATAAGGTCTAAAATTTAGCTTTGGTTTCTAGAAGTCATCGAACTGATGGTGAAGCTATCTCCCAAGCTAGGGATGATTTGCCATGTTTGATACACTAAATTATTATTATTGTGAGCCGTAGTTGTTAAAACTACCAGGAACATTAGTTCTACCCAATGATGCCAAGAGTTTTCCTTTAACAGACACCTGGCTTTGCGTATAGAATTAATTCTGTCTTCAAAGAAATAAATACCTTTACAATTTTTTAGAGTTAACATCTAGAATGTCTGCTTTTGGGAACAATGTTTTGAAAGGCTGCTTACCTCATTTAAATATTCAGTAGGGGCCAGCCCAAGGGCGCAGCGGTTAAGTGCACGTGCCCCGCTTCAGTGGCCATGGGTTCGCAGGTTTGGATCCCGGGTGCACACCGATGCGCTGCTTGTCAAGCTATGCTGTGGTGGTGTCCCATATAAAGTAGAGGAAGATGGGCACTGATGTTAGCCCAGGGCCAATCTTCCTTGGCAAAAAAGAGGAGGATTGGCTTCACATGCTAGCTCAGGGCTAGTCTTCCTCACAAAAATAAATAAATAAATAAATACATACATACATACATACATATTCAGTAGTATAACTCAGGTTTGAAGTGTAGCTGACCTTCATATAATGACACTCTCAAAGTTAAACATTACTCTCTCCATGGAACCCCTAAAATTTGAAACTTTAATTCCCTACAACAATAATAATTCTAAGAGGTATTATATCTTGTGCCTGAAAAAGGGATCCCACATCACAATTAAACAGGTCACTTTCCTATGGAGCCACTTAAAATCCCTAGCATGCTCATGTGCACCGTGACTCTCTGAGACAGAAAGACTTTTCCCAGAATCCGTTTATGGTGGAACATTTTGAAGGACCACTATCCTGGGAAACACACTGTGGCAAATGATGACTTCATGTGAATTTTTTCTTCTTCATAAGAGGAAAAGTGGTGCATGAAAAAGGGTCAGAGGGAGACATGCATGATGTCAGGGAAATGCATCAGAAAGGGTTAGTGAAGAGCTTGGGTAACTAACTTCACTTGTTTTATATTTTTGCCCTAAAGCAGTTCTGCAATTAGGTCCAAAGAGTTATCCACAAAGGCCACTTCTTATCATCAGAGCTCACGCGAACCAGAACTGTGGATATTCTTCACAGAGGCTCTTTTCGATTTGTAGTAGAGGAAGCAATGGGATGTGGGCCAGATTCTATTTCCCTGCACTCATAAGCTGTTTTCCCTAAGGCATGCAAGAGCAGCTCATGAATAGCTGGGAGTCAAATTTGGCCCGTTTAAAATATTATTGCATTGTCCACCATAATGATAGTAATAACCTTGTAATGAGTGTGCATAGAGCTAGGCCTGGTACAAAACCCAGAAGGAGCCACACTCTTTGCCTGTGCCTAGTGAATACCAAAGAGGCCTTCCATTTCCCATCGGGGGCAGTCACTGTTGAAAAAGTAGGTGATCACTTTCTTTCTGACATTCTGGCCTCTGGCCATGAATATTGAGAGCTGTTATCCTCTGAGGCTACCCATTTCCTTCCCCAGAAGCCTTTAATGCTTACGGTAAGTATACTACCTTGTAACTCATGTGACCTGAAATAATGTCAACTGTCCATTCCATAAAGCATTCCTCAAAAAAGGTCAGATTCAATACCTCATATTGATGTAAGAGCCTCAGCTAACTCCACTAAATATAGAAATCCATCTACGGATTTCTTTCTCCATACAGAGACATTTGCATTCACTCATCTAAACGCTGGCATCTGGCAGTCACACCTCCACAGCTATTTTCTTCAATTTTGAAACTCTCTCATTTTTTTTAAATTGGCAAGCAGACAATTTATTGATCATCCTCATTTTGTATGCAGGATTTAGAATGGGTTTCAAGAAATTAAACCAGCATAAAACAATATCTAGTAAAAAATTTTTGGAGAGAACAAAAGTAGAAGGATAGGGAGCGAGGAGAACAGAGACATCACATAATGCAAAAGAGACAGAAGGAACAGTTGACTACAGAGCAAGAGAAGCTAATATTAAGCTGATGTACAAGTGATGCTATTCTTTGATATGATAGCCTTTAAAATAATTACATAAGGTAATAAGAGACGTAGAACAGATGTGAACAAGTTAATTGGCTCTGTTTGAATTTCCCAGTTAGGATTATCACACTGAGTATCTCGTAAGGCTGTGTTGCTGTGAATGCCATTCTACAAGAATGGTAATCCTTTATCCAATCACCAAGTAATGCCAGGAAAGAGCTGAGCTGTTACAGTAAAGGTGAACCATACCATTGCATTAGTCTTTTTTTTTATTTGTTGTTGATATTTGCAGAATTGAAGAAGTGATTGAAAAGAGATATGACAGATGTAAAATCAATCACTTAGATATTTTTCTACATCTCCAACTTTGTTTCAGAATGCCATACTTGTTTAGAAATGCTCTGCACAGTAGAGGCAAAAATCAGGATTTGGGATATTTGCAAAGTGACTGTTTTCAAACGCAAGATGCATGACGGTCCTGAATTCCTGGAACTTTCTCACTCACTGAGGCCTATGGGAAAGAGGTAATACCAGATCCCAGCTTTTGGGCAGTGTGCCAAAAGCCTAGATCTTAAAGTTATCTAAAAATCACCAGTGGTCCTGAAAATGACGTGATTTCACAAGTTTAAACATGTCTGATGTTCCTTCCTAATCTTTGCTGGGTGATTCAGCAATGTCAGCTGTCAATAATTTACCCCAGCTGGTTGAGTTCATACCAGCCTGCTTTGTAAAGGAAGGACACTCGGGTTACAAATCAGTGACAGACTGAGTCATACGGTAGGGGACTGTGTAATATGCAGATTTTCTCTTCATTCATTGCCTTTCTGATCCACAGCATTGTTTCAACTGGGAGCTGCAGTATGGGACCAGTTAGCCAATGGAAATCTGCTCTCTGGACCTCCTGGTGGTACCCTGTTACTGAAGTCCAGCCTGATCATCGGGGTGTCGCACAATGTAACATGACACCCCCAGAGTGAAACAGAAGCATCTATAGTAATGCATAGCTTCCATCAGCCCCAAACCCTCTATTTATTCAGAAGCATCAACAATGTCCCAAACAGAAAAAAAAATGGACTGAATGGATGCAAATCAAAAGGTTTATTTGTGGACAGATTTTTCCCCTTTTTCCCCGGGAAAGAATAGCATGAAGCTGCCTCTCAGTATTTTTTTTTTTTTTTTTGTGAGGAAGATCAGCCCTGAGCTAACATCCATGCTAATCCTCCTCTTTTTGCTGAGGAAGACCAGCTCTGAGCTAACATCTATTGCCAATCCTCCTCCTTCTTTTCCCCAAAGCCCCAGTAGATAGTTGTATGTCATAGTTGCACATCCTTCTAGTTGCTGTATGTGGGACGCGGCCTCAGCATGGCCGGAGAAGCAGTGCGTCGGTGTGCGCCAGGGATCCAAACCCGGGCCGCCAGCAGCAGAGCGCGTGCACTTAACTTCTAAGCCACCGGCCGGCCCTCTCAGTATTTTTTAACAGGGCATGCTGACTTCCCGGTGCTGTCGAGGATCTTGTTTGTCCTCTCAGATGCTTTAGGAAGTTACTTCTTTCAGTTCACCTAGAGTTGATCTCATTAATAAAAGAATGACTTTACGGAAAAGAGTTTCTAAAATTATACTCTAACTCAGAATTGCAGGAGTTGGCTTTTTCAGCCAGAAGATAAATTTCTTAAGCATTAAGCTTACTTTATCAAGCATTACATCTGACATTCTCTCATAAATTTTGCATATATTTTAACGTATTTTAATATTGTGTGGGCTTGGTTTATAACATTCTCATGCAGTTACAAAGTTGAGTCTTCTCAGTCAAATATTAGTTGTAGGAATGCATAACCCTCCCCAAATATCACTCGACTGGAAATAACATTGGCTAAGTTTTCTTTTGAATTTGTTTACTCTTTTGCTTGTTTATCGTGCACTTTGTGTATGTTGGAACCAGCCATGCAGTTGTAATACTTTTATGAGAGTGAAAATATATTTTGACAAGGTTGCTATTGGAAACACTTTTTAAATACCTAGTGTGTCACACTCCTGGGTATAATCAACGTCATAATCTGGTCAAGTAGATTGGTTTCAGAAGGTTTCAGAAGGCAGCAGAGTGCATTGCTTACAGAGGTCACGGACATTCAAGTCGGGGCAGAACTGTCACAGAACTGTCACTTCTCTTTGTGAAGACGCCAAGAGCAACATGATTGGATAGACCAGTCTTCAACTAGTTACACTTTCTAGGGCCCACCTTTACTTAGCCTTGCAGCACAGACGTTAGCTGTAGTGCTAAATCTGCCCAAACTGTTGCAACTGAACTGGCAGGTCAATCAACTCAGTCAAGTGACCAAGTCAGTGAGAAAGCATGAACTTGAGTGTTGGACTGAATCCACCAGCCTCCTCGATTCAAGTGGCAGGTTTGTTCAGAAAGACAAAAGGCAGAAATTAAGATATTTGTACATGATTCTGTTTGAAGAATAGACAACAGGTCCTATCAT
Organism: Diceros bicornis minor; assembly: GCF_020826845.1. Lineage (NCBI taxonomy): Eukaryota > Metazoa > Chordata > Mammalia > Perissodactyla > Rhinocerotidae > Diceros > Diceros bicornis. The sequence goes on from NC_080751.1 coordinate 27,637,503, forward strand.
GAGTTGATATGGTCAATTTGGTGCTTTTATGTTAACAGAACTCAAGAGAATTAAGGAGTACTACCGACCTATTGAGAAGATTACCTCACAAAGGGCTAAATCCAAAGAGTTCAAAATCTGTGATCCATATGCACATGACCTCATTAAAAACAGTGGTAATAACAACACCACTGAGCACTAAGTATGTGTCAGGCACAGTCCTAAAGGGTTTACATTAATTATTTCATTTCATCATTACAACAACGTGTGAGATAGAGAAGGCAGAGATTAGGGAGAGGTGAGTGCACAAGCAATACCAAAAGACTCAGTAATCAAGATAAATAGTATTTTAATGAAATATTTTTAAAAATAAAAATTAATGCAAAAAGCCCATGATGAACAAAACATTGAAATTTTAAATAAAGACAAGCTGTTGTTTGTTGTTTTATGCCCCTGCATTATTGTGCAATGGGAACAGTAATTTCCAATCAGCCCAAGCTTCAGGGGCCATGTGGCCGTTGTGGGTTCCACTGGGTGGGTTTATGAGGGTTGATAATAGCGAGCTAACAGACTGGACAATGAGGAGCTATAAATATCATCATGCTGTTTTGATTGTAAAATTTTTATTAACTTTTTCTTTTTCCACTTGTTTCAAAATATGGGAAGATATTTTATGTGTATAGCACATGGTTTTCTTTTTTGTTTCAGGCTTGGATATGATTTGGTGCCACATTGGAGATAAATGTTCTCATTATCCTCTTTTTAAAATGAAGACTCTCAGGTTCCGTAGAGGTTAGTCAAGTTATCCAAGCTCACACAGCTAGGAAGAGGCAGAGCCCAATTTTGAATCCAAGTAAGTAGTCTAACTCCCAAATCCACTGTCTTAATCACTGTGCTCTCCTGGAAATCACAGCACTCAATTAACCAGAAAATCCAAGTATCCAGCACACTTTGCTCTCTGGGCACTCTAGTTAATATGGCGTTGCCCAACTACATCCTCAACATTCTAAATTTTTAACATAAATCATTCTAAGAAAGAAATCAGACCCTTTATAGAGTATCTTACATATCTACCAATATGACCGTGAGGTAGGTGTGAATACTGTGTCTGAGGGTAGTGCCATTAAATAAATATTTAAATAAACGGTCTTTCAAAATAGAGACCATGAATAATCTGCCTGTGAGAATGCAAAAGAGGCATTAGGAAGCACTAATATCTTCTAATCGTTTTGCTATAGAACACATTGCTTTGGTCAGACATGGGTCTCTTTGCAGGATGTAGTCTAAGTGACCTGAACATTAGGCCATAATGTTGAAATAGTACTTTGTTTATTTTAAAGGCTGACAAAAGCACATATCTGGATATGCAGATTTCTTTGGCTCTGCCATAAAACTCATATTTATTTTGCTTCTGCAAGCTGGTTCTCCTTGACACCTGGGAAAAACGGGTTTTCTTTGAGCCATGAGCTGATACACATAAGAAGTTGTTTTACTTTGTCTTAGTGAGTGGGAAGATTCTGAAAAAAAGAATATAATGTTGCTGATATATAATGATGGTGATGATGAGGAGGAGAATGATGCCATTATACCTCTGAGAAAATTTCAGCATGGTTCGCAGTGGGGAGGAACAGCATCACCAGAGCTCTGTGAATTCGGCTCTAAGCCTCCCTAAACTATATTGTAAATCACTAAAAGAGGAAATGAGACATTTGCCTTCTCTTTTCTTCATCTCTATTTTTATTTTGCTTCTTTCTGTTTAAAACTACAAATTTTTTCTCTCTACAGCTACTGCCATTAATTGATTGATTCATTTATTCATTCACACATTCAACAAAATTCTTTGAGATCTTGTATATACCAGACACTGTACTAGATGTTGAAGAAACAAAGATGAAAATACATGGTTGCTGCCCTCGGGAAGCTTATAATCTAGTTGGGAAATAGATATGTACAAAGTATTTGTAATGACAATAATGTGTGTATGCAGAAAACACAACGGGGTCACATCACAGCCAAAGGAGAGATTAGTGAGAACATTAGGGAAGGCTTCCAAAAGGGAACTACTTTTACACTCAGGCTTAAAAGAATAAATAGAAGTTTTCCAGTTGAGTAATGGGAAGACTTTCTAGATTAATGCAAAAACACAGAGGCCAAAGGGGACATGGCATGTTTCTGGAATAAGTAGTTCAGTGTTGCTGAATCATCAAGTGACAGGGAAAGATCTAGAAAGGAGATGGCAGACTTAGACAGAAACCAGATCCTGATAGGAATGCAATGTTGACATTCAAAGGAGTTCAGCTTTTATCCTGAAGGAAGCGGGCAACAATTGAAGAGTTTTGCCAGGAGAGTAATATGATCAGAACTAAATGGTGAAAGACCACTTAGATGTTATGTAGAGCATGAATCAGAGGGATAAATACAAGTGTAGATGTTTTAGGCTTTTTTTTCCTTTTCTTTTTTTCTAGGACCTCCGTTTTCTTTCTTAAAATAAAGTTTTCTAATTAATGAAGGTGGATTTGGGTGTTTCAAAATTGATCCATTTGCTATTATTTAATATATATAAAACACGTGCTTGCAAAGTATGGCTCTGATAATCTTACAAACATTTGCAAATCGTAATCTATTTTGCCACAGACAGATCAGTTCAGTAGAATAAAACTCACTTTGGTGCTTTGGGTGTATCAAGGAAAAAATAGGGTCGTGCTGCCAAAAGGCCAGCCATGTGCATTTGTGGCCACCAAGAAGGGAATATGTGCTTGTTGCCGCAAATATGAGCATCTTCTAGTGTGTTCATAATTCTATTAGGATCTCACATCATCATGCATATCCTCAAAAAAAAAAAAAAAAAGCTGAGTTTTAGGCAGAAGCACTCAATGGGCAGTAAATAACCCTTGATCTTCCTCCAACCAACAATTAGTCCTGGTTGCTGACTACTTGAATCATCTTATGGTATTTTGGTGCAACTCTGGTAGTTTTCAACATACTTATTACTGTAGGTTCAAAGACTGATTTCTCCTGATTAACATACAGTAGAGTTAAGGTGAAATAGCACAGCAAAGACAATTCATTTCTACTCTGATCATTATAGCATTTTACCTAAAAGAAAAATCTCTCCTCCCGTTTCAGGGCAATGCTATTCTAAGAGTTTATGCTGAAATAAAATCCTAATGCAAAGCCTGTCTTAAAATGCTGAACCTAGAATAATTTGGCATAAATAAGACATGGAGTTAGCTGACATGAGATATTGTGTTTATTCCATAGTTGGCGAGGACAAAACTAGGCTGCTATTGTCACAGGTGAAAAGTGTTTTCAAAAGTCTGCTCTGGTACTTGTTAGATAAGAGGCTGCCTTAGTCTGAATAACCTGAACAAGATTTATACACATCACTGAAATGGACTCGCGTTTACAGTATGTCCTTGCTCACCAGGGTTAACAGTGCAAGGGCGGCGTGAGAGAATCAAGCCAGGAAACCTCAAACAACCTTTGGGGAAGAGCTAGGAGGCTGCTTAGAAGAAAACAGATTTTCTGAATTGACTCTTTGACTTGTGGCAGGTAGCAAGCTCTCTCCTGCACCAAGAATAGACCCCAAGCTGCTGTTATGACCTGAGCAGGGAACTTATTTCAGCTGGGGGAACTTTCTAACTCAAAATGGTTAGAAATGTATATTTATAGAAATATACACTTATTATATTAAAATTTATATCAAAATATATTAGATAAATATATAAAATAAGCCAGAGTTCTACTGCCATCCTCTCTAGAAAGAGTAAGATGCTTTGCAAAAAAAAAATCACAGAATCAAATAACGGTCCTTCGTGTGGAGTTTTTTAAATTCACTAGTGTGCCACAATCACAACGAAAAAGAGCGTTTATGGAAAGCTGGGATTCATACCCAGTTAGTATATGTTTTTACTGCACAAGGATCTTATCTTGCATGCTCTCACTCAGGGACAATTCAGCTCATGCCTGTGCTCCTAGGGATTGAGCTATTTTCAAGTTCCTTTATGATCTATGCAGAAATTATCTCTACTTCCAACCCATCTAATGTAGTGCGTGGGTGCAATGGCTGCCTTCCAGTGAGCTGAAAAGCTCTCATGACTTGGCATACAGTCTTTCCCTGGGCCCTTCAGTAATGGCATTTCACTTAATACAATATGCCCCTAACTGAGTTTTAGTGATTTCAAATGAATTTAGTCTCCTTATCAATATCCTCTATTTGGTGGTGTGCTTGCTCTTCAGTGTGCTGTGCCAATAAACCCAGCACAAGTGCTGCCTCCTTCCCTCTCAGTTGTCTGGCCTCTCTCACATGAAAGCAAACACCAGGCAGCTGAAAAGGAGGCACTCAAAAAACTTGTTTGTATCATAAATGTAAATATCAATAAACTCCGAAGGTTGACAAGGGCATGCTCTCAATAGATTTGGCTATGTTGTTGGCTGTTTTACAAGTGAGATGCTGGAATATGAGGAAGCGCGAGTAGCTTGCTTGCTGTGCTAAAAAGACACATTAACATTTGAATCCAGAAGAATTGTTGACCTGTTTGAAACAGAACTCAGTGAGTCCCATCACAGGGCGAGGCAGCACAATCCTAGAAGGAAAGAAGATAAGTCTTGCCAGGGGTGTCTGTGGATTCTGCCCGAGCTGTACATAGAAACTAGAATCAGATTGCAATTGATAAGAAGTAGTTCAGTATTTTCCAAACTGGAAGTTCTTAGGAAAACTTTTCTGCTCCGTTTTTTGTTTTGTCTTGCTTTGATTGGTTTTTTAGTATGCTTTCCTCTCTTTTTTTAAATAAATTTTTTATTTTGAGATGACTGTAGATTCACATGTAGTTGTAAGAAATAATAGAACAAGATCATGTGTACTCCATACCCAGTTTTCCCCAATGGTAACATCTTGCAAAATTGTAGTACAATATGATAACCAGGATATCGACACTGATTTAGTCAAGATACAGATATTTCCATCAACACAAGGATCTCTCATTTTGTCCTTTTATAGCCACACCCACTTTCCATCCCTTCCCCTCCTTAGCCCCTGGAAATCACTAATCTTTTCCATTTCTCTGATTCTATCATTTCAAGAGTGTTGTATATGTGAAATCATGGGATTGGCTTTTTTCATTTAGAATAATTCTTTGGAGATTCATCCAGGTACATACCAATAGTTTGTTCTCCTTTATTGCTAACTAGTATTCCATAGAATGGATGTACCACAGTTTGTTTAGCCATTCACCCGATGAAGGACATCAAGAGTGTGTCCAGTGTGGGGCTATTGCAAATAACACTGCTATAAACATTTCTGTATAGATTTATGTGTGAACATAAGTTTTCATTTCTCTGGGATAAATTTCCAGAAGTGTAACTGCTAAGTTATATGGTAGATACATGTTTAGATTTTTTAAGAAACTGACAAAATTTTTCATGATGGCCGTACCATTACACATTCCCCCAGCAGTGTAAGAGTGACCCAGTTTCTCCCCATCCTCTCCAGCATTTGGTGGTGTTGCTATTTTTTATTGTACTTACTCTGATAAGTGTATAGCAATATCTCCTTGTGGTTTAATTTGCGTTTCCCTATTGGCTAATAATGTTGAACATCTTTTCATGTGTTCATTTGCCATCTGTATATTCTCCCCTTTTATTTTTCCCATTTTCTAATAGAATATTTTACTGTTGAGTTTTGAGTGTTCTTTAAATATTCTAGATATTAGTCCTTTGTCAGATAGGTGGTTTGCAAATATTTTCCCCCCATCTGTAGCTTGTCTTTTCCTCCTTTTAACAGGATCTTTCACAGAATGAAAGTTTTATTTTTGATAAAGTCTGATTAATTGAGTTTTGCTTGAGTGGATAGTGATTTTGCTTATTCCTAGATCCTGAACATTTTTTGCTATGGTATTTCTAAAATTTTATAACTTTACATGAAATTCTGTGATCCATTTTTTATATAAGGTATGAGACTTAGGTTAAGGCTCATTTTTTCACAATGATTTTCTAATTGCCCCAGCACCATTTGTTGAAGAACCTATCTTGTCTCCACTGAAGACTTTTGCACCTTTGTCAAAAAATCAGTTGGCACTTCCAGGTTCTGGTATATCATGGAAGGAGCTTGGAAGTTGACACTCTGTCCTAACAAAGCTGAACAAACTGAAAATCAATAACACTTCTTAGATCAAGCAGATAAGTGAAGTTGCAGAGCAATCTGCTGCCCCCCAAATTGCAGAGACAGACAAGTGGATATAGAGAATCACAACTTACCAGAGTAGAAACTCATGAGCAGAAACCTCTGTGGGAACCAGTGCCAGGTTAGGAAAACCTAAACTATAATTGACAAATTGCTAGAAGCTCCTTGTGGACAACTCTGAGAGTTAAAAACTCCAGGGAGGGGCTGGGCCGGTGGCATAGTGGTTAAGTTCGTGCACTCCTCTTTGGCGGCCCAGGGCTCACAGGTTCGAATCCTGGGCGCAGACCGATGCACCGCTCATCAAGCCACGCTGTGGCAGCATCCCACATACAAAATGGAGGAAGATGGGCACAAATGTTAGCTCAGGGCCAGTCTTCCTCACCAAAAAAAAAAATCCAGGGAGACCCAGTCACGGGGGCCCCCTACAAAGCTCTTGAGTTTTACCTCCAAGAGCTCTACTAGGTCCTTACAGTAAATATTGGAGGAAAATCCTCTCAAGCTTCCAACGGGGGCAGGAGAAAATGAACCATTTTGAAATATGCCAAAGCTTTCTGTTCTTCTTAACAAAGCCCAACCTCAGGAGAAACTATTTTACCAGATACTGTTGGGGTTTTATTTGAGCCTACCTGGCCAGTGGGAAGGGAAATACCCAACTCCAGCCCCCTCTAGCCACCCTGTACCATGTAAGGAGGGAAAAAAACGAAAAGCACTGATGAAGTTCACAGTCCAGGGCACAGGCTCACCACAAGACTGAGCCCTCATCATAGGACTTGAGAACGCTTCCCATCACCCACCTTACCACAAAACTACTAAAGGCCTTACTCACCGCAGTTCCTTTACCCAGCACATCATGTCAGCCTCTCAAAAAATATCACAAGACATACTAAAAGGCAGAAAAATGGTGTGAAGAGACTGAACAAGCATCAGAACCAGAGTCAGATGTGGCAGGAATGTCAGAATTATCAGACTAAGAATTTGCAAAAATTTTAATTAATATGCTAAGGGCTTTAATGCAAAAAGTGTACAACACACAAGAACAGATGGAGAAGGTAAACAGAGAGATGGAAATTCTCAGAAAGAATCAAAAAGAAATGCTGGAAATTTAAAAAAGCAAACCACTGTAACAGAAATGAAGAATGCCTTTGATGGGCCCATTAGCAGACTGGACATGGTCGAGGAAAGAATCTGAGCTTCAAGACACAATCATGGAAACTTTCAGATTGTGGGAAAAAATGGCAAGGGAGGAAAACCCAGCTTCCCTGTCCTTCCACAAAGATCAATGATTGAACAGCTATCCATGAACAAAAACAGCTCCGGGAGACTTCCAGAGTCCACTTAGGAAATTTTAGCAACACTATGGAAGAAGAAAACTGAGAACCACCACAGAATACATTAATACTGTAATACAGTGACATGTTAACTACTTACCTCTAGTATAAAGGTTAAAGGACAAAAGTATTAAAAATAGCTATAGCCTCAGTAATTTGTTAATGAATACACAGTATAAAAAAGATATTAATGTTATCAAAAACATAAAAGGGAGGAATAAAAGGATAGAATTTTTATATGTGATTGAAGCTGTTATCAGCATAAAATAGACTTATATGTATAAGATGTATAAAAACCTCATGGGAACCACAAAGCAAAAATCTGCAATAGATACACAAAAGATGAAGAGAAGGAAATCAAAGCATACCACTATGGAAAATCATCAATTTACAAAGAAAGGCAGCAGGAAAGGAAGATAAGAAAAATGGAATTACAAAACAGCCAGAAAACAATTAATAAGATGACAATAGTAAGTCCTTACCTATCAATAATTACTGTAAATGTCAACGGGTTGAATTCTCCAATCAAAAGGCATAGAGTGGCTGGATGGATAAAAAACAAGATCCAACTATATGCTGCCTACAGCAGACTCACTTTAGCTTTCAGGACACACATGGCTGAAAGTGAACAGATAGCACAAGATATTCCATGCAAGTGGAAACCAAAAGAACAGAGGTAGCTACACTTATATCAGACAAAATGGACTACAAGCCAAAAATAGTAACAAGAGATAAATATGGTCATTATATAATGATCAGTGTGTCAATTTATCAAGAAGATATAACAATCATAAATATATATGCACCCAACATTGGAGCACCTAAATATATTAAGCAAGTGCTAACAGATCTGAAGGGAGAAATAGATAATACAATAATAGTAGGAGATTTCAATACCCTACATTCAGTAATGGATAGATCATCCAGACAGAAAATCAACAAGGAAATGTTGGACTTGCGATCAAATGGAACTAATAGACTTATACAGAACATTCCATCCAATACCAACAGAATACACATTCTTCTCAAGCACACATAGAAGATTCTAAAAGATGTCAATAGTGAGGGAGGTTATGCACGTGTAGGGACGGGGAGTATATGGGAACTCTCTGTACCTTTCATTCAATTTTTCTGTGAACCTAAAACTGCTTTAGAAAATAACATTTATTAATTTAAAAAATAAAATATAATAAACCTAAAAAAATCAGTTGGATATATTTGTGTGTGTTGATTTCTTGGTTATCTATTACGGTCCATTGATCTATAGGTCTACCCTTCTGTCAATACCATAAGTCTTGATTACTCTAGCTATATAATAAGTCTTGAAATCAGGTAGAATAATTTCTTTCCTTGTATTCTTTTTCAAAATTGTTTTAGCTATTCTAGTTGTGAAACTTTCTTCTGGACTCCATGGTTTCTGATGGTAAATCCTGTCATACAAATTTTTTTTCCTTTGTAAAACGAAAAGGTAAAGTGTCATTTCTCTCTTGATACTTTCTAGATTTTTCCTTTGTCTTTGGTTGTCAGAAGTTTCATGTTTCATGTATTGTACGTTTTGATCTGAATTTGCTTGGGTTTGTCCTATGTGGGGTTTACTCAGCGTTTTGAATCTGCAGGTGTATACCTTTTGCCAAACTGGTGGAATCTTCAGGCATTATTTCTTTGAGAAGTTTTTAGTCCGACTGTCTTTCTTCTCTCTCCTTCTGGGACTCTGATGACATGAATGTTAGATATTTTGTTATAGTCCTACAGGTCCCTGAGTCTCTGTTCATTTTAAAATTTCAATTTACTTTTTCTCCATTCAGATTGAGCCATTTGTATTGCACTATATTTAAGTTCAGTGATTCTTTCCTCTGTTCCTTCCACTCTGTTGTTGAGTCTATCACTGAGTTTTTTTATTTCAGTTATCATATTTTTTAGTTTTAAAATTTCTGTCTGGTTCTTCTTTATATCTTTTATTTTTTGCCAAGACTTTCTGTTTCTTTGCTGTGCCTTAATTTTTTCATTGTTTCATTTGTGTTTGTAATTGCCCATTGAAGCATTTTATGATGATTGCCTTAAAAATCTTTGTCAAATAATTCTAAAATCCCTATCATCATCTTTGTTTTGGCATCTATTCATTGTCTTTTTTCCTTCAGTTTGATATCTTCTAGGTTAGTGATATGATGAGCAATTTTCAATTGAATCTTTGACATTTGGTTATTATATTCTGAGAGTCTACATTTTATTGAAATCTTCTCTTTTAGCTGACTTCCTCTGGCACTGCCCCAGCAGGGGAATTGGAGTGTCATCTCCTTATGGCCAGGTTGGATAGAAATCCAGGTTCCCCACTCACCTTTCTTTAAAACCCAAGGTGGGCAGTACTCCTCATTACTGCTGGGTGAGGGTAGGAGTTCTGGCTCTCCACTAGGCCTCCCTCGATGATACCTTTCTGGCTGAGAGGGGTTGGAGTGCCTAATTACTGCCTCCCACATGGCTTTCACTGACATACATCAGGTGGCAGGGGAGGGGACTGATTATCCCTGGATGAAAGTCATGACTTTCCTCTATGTCTGCACTGACACCTCTCCATTGGGAAAGTGAGGAGTGGTTGGAAGTCTTCGTATTTCCAAGTAGGTGTGGAATTCTAGGCCATGTGGTCTCCACTGATATCACTTTGGGAAGGGAGTTTGTTATTATCCAGTGGGGTGATATTACCCTGTGGAGATGAAAGTCTGAGCTCCCAACTTGGCTTTTGCTGGCATGGATGGGGTGGGGCCATGGTTTATTCTGTCTTCCATTTTCTCTAAGAATCTTCTTATGTTTGTTTTATATATATAGTCCAAGGTTTAGTTGTATTTAGTGGGAAGAATAGGTAAACATATGTCTACTTCGCTGAAGTTGAAGTCCCCCATCAGATGCTGCTTTAATATCGTCCCAAGGTCTAGACTTAAGCATGACTTCCCACAATTGTGAATTAAAGATTCTTTCCAAAACTGTGTGTCTCCCATTCAGGCCCTTATATGATACCTGAATCTTCCAAACATTGAGGTAAACTTTTTTCTTTTCTGTCATGCAAACCATGTGTCAGATACTTTGCAAAATGTCAAAGCTACTTATATCTGAGGACTATTCAATTATCAGTTAGTTAGCTCTGTAGGAGAATTTGGAACAAAGGAATCACACAATCTGAGTTTAGCTTATGGGAAAAGGACTAGAGATCTTCATGGGAAGAACTCGAATGGCAATTCCAGGGCACTTGGGATAAATGAAGGACCCTGGGCATCTGAGAGGCAGGCAATGTGCAGAGATTGGGAGGGGAATGGAGACGCGCTCTCTATCTGTTACTAATCTCAGCGGGCCCTTCATGCTAACTACATTGCCTTAGACCATTTCCTCTTCTACCCTCTAGAGACTATCTCAGACCTCTCTCTCTGCAAATCTACACCGGCTCCCACCTATCTTCAACTGATAACCATATATCCAATTTCACTGAGAAATTACAGTAGTATGTCCACAAATTCTCACAGCACATCTACCTATCTACTTGTTGAATGAATAAATGATCAATATACAGAGAAGGAGACACAACAAATCAAAATGATTACAGGATATACCTGGAGCTTCCACAGCCTTACCCAACTCTGCTAAACACTTTTGAACTGGAGGATCTAATCAGGGAAGAGGCCTGGCTAACAAGGTTTTTTGTTTGTTTGTTTTTTTTGTGAGGAAGATCAGCCCTGAGCTAACATCTGCCAATCCTCCTCTTTTTGCTGAGGAAGACTGGTCCTGAGCTAACATCTGTGCCCATCTATCCTCCACTTTATGTGGGACGCCGCCACAGCATGGCTTGACAAGCGGTGCATCGGTGTGTGCCCAAATCCGAACCCTGGCCACCAGCAGCGGAGCGCGCTCACTTAACTGCTATGCCTCAAGTATTTTTTTTCTTTAATGCAGAAATTATAGTGCTCAAGGAACCCAAATGAATATTTTAACTTGAGTTTAAAAATTTAATTAACAGCAACTTTACGTATAAATGTAAACATTACACAAATAATTTCCTGGTCTCTTAACTCCCTACCTTTGGAGGTAAAGTTTGGAGTGGTCCTAGTTAACTTTGGTGTAAAGAGAAGATTACTCAGAAAACTGCACTTTATTAAGACATCCTTTGTGGAATACCTTTTCTAGTTAGTGAATGCCTTCACCACTTGCAAAACGTGCTAGAGAGAGCACACATTCAAGGGGATTTGTAGCTTCAAAAGGCAACTCTGCCCACAACAAAACTTGAAAAAGTTTTAAAGAATGAAAGCTAAAAAAGAAAAAAATAGTGCCAGTAAAAAAAAATCATAGATCATTCAATCGAGGAATAATAATAACCCCGATCTTTAGAGGCTTGCATTTTCCTAGAAATTTTCAGAAAAATAAAAATAAAACAAGCTTGATTCACTGACCCATTTTCCTTAGTTTGCACGTGTAAAAATCCAGAGCTCCATCAATTCTCCAGTAATTCCTCTCCCTTGTTTTAAGCACCATCATGCCAGCATAATATTCACTTTTCCAAAGGTAATTCCATCTTAAAATTACTGTTTCAACTTTCAGAACTCAATACTCCTTTCAAATATTTATTTCTTTATTCCTTAAAAAACTGCAGCCTTTTCAGCGGAAAATCCATTTAAAACATTTTTTCTTTAACCAAACACACATCTGTTCTTTATTTTTTAAAAAAAGTTAAAATGAATGCCGGGTCTTATTATTTACGAGGATAATTTTCTAATCTGTCAGATTTCATCTTCGGTTTTATAGCTTTGAAATAGGGTATTTTTAATTAAAATAAAAGAGGGAGATCGGAGACTAGTGACTAGTTCTAAAAAAGCCTTGCTGCTGTGTCTTAAACGTTTACCTGCTCAAGACAACAGAGAGGCTTAGATGCACTGTACCACCAGCAGTGCTATCTGTAGGAAGAAAAACGCTTGCGTGGGGCTCCTCTTGCTTGCTGTATTTAGGTCTCATCTTCTACATCCTTTGGGCAGCATGTGAAGATGTCGACCACTTTCTCCTCCTTGACATTCTCTACCTACCCTGTCAACATTTCATTCTCTTGGTCCTTTTCTTATTTCCCAGCTTTGTGTGGTCTGCATCTTGTTTTCACGCTTTTTTATTTCATTCTTTTTTTCATCCATGGAGAATCCATCCTTGCCTTCTCCATGTCTCTCTCTGTTTTAATGAGTTTAAGAAATTTTTTTATTATTTGTTTTTTTTTCCCCCAAAGCCCCAGTAGATAGTTGTAGGTCATAGCTGCACATCCTTCTAGTTGCTGTATGTGGGACGCGGCCTCAGCATGGCCGGAGAAGCGGTGCGTCCGTGGGCGCCCCCAGGATCTGAACCCAGGCCGCCAGTAGCGGAGCGCGCGCACTTAACCGCTAAGCCACGCGGCCGGCCCTATTACTTGTTTTGAATAGTTAATGCATTCTCATTGTTCAAAGATCAAGACAATATCGCAGGGTATATACTAACGTACTCACTTCATCCTTATTTTCCCAATTTTTTCTTGCCACCGTATATGACCACCTTTATTCGTTTTGTACCTATCTAGTCTTTCTTTTTTTACATGCAAGTAAATAAAATATACACTCTACTTTTCCAACTGTTTTTACATAAAAGGTGGCATACTTTATACACCATTCTGCACCACGTATTTTTTACTTAACTCTGTATTCTGGTCATCTTTGCATATTACTACAGCTTTTCAGTAGCTACCTAACATTTTATTTTGTTGATATATCCTAGTTTCTCAAACCATTCCCCTTCTGATGCACACTTGGTTTGTTTCCAATCTATTGTTATTACAAACATCATTATAATTTATAGCATATGTCATTTCGGACATGTAGGGGTGAGCTTATAATAGAAGTTCTAGGCAGTGGAATGGTTAGGACAATGGCTCTCTTTATTCTTCTCCTTCTACAAGCCCTACCTTACCGCTCTTACTAAAGCTACAGGCTTCAACTTATCTCTGTTTTTTAGATTCATCCCTTATTTATACCTTGTACCCTAGAATTTGCCCAAGCTTCTCTCTCAAATTGTCAACTACTTTTCTAGACATTGTTACTTCAATATTCCATCGGCACTTCAAATTTGTCATTTATAAAATTGAATTCATCCTTTTCCTTTCTTATTCTCAAAGCTTCTTCTGTTGTTGTTTTACATATGGAGGATTTCTTAAATTTTTAAAAGCCTTTTCTTTTATTCCCACCTATTCCTTGCCTTTCCATAAACACAAACTTTGGTTGCTTGGATAAACACTCCATTTTCTCTCCAAACCTTTCTTCATTTTGTTTCCATTCTATTCTGGTACAGCATGAAAACTGGGAGGTGGGTCATTTCCCAGACTCTTCATACCCCACCTTTGTTTTATATCAGGCCTGAGCTACACAGTAATGGAATAAATCAGGCTGCTGCTTCGAAAGGCAGTAGAAACTAAAATGTGATGACTTCACATTTAGTAAATTGGATGTCTCTCTGTTACAAGGAGTTTAAAAATGAATATCCGTAAAAAACAAATTTCTCACCCATAGACGTTACTCAATTAAATGACCAATACTAAATTAAACTTTCTGCCTTTTCAGTTTATTTTGGCTCTTGTGTCATCCATTAACTTGTGAACATATCTAATTAACTTTTGGTCATACATTTAGTGGTCAACACATTATTTCATTGCTATAAAATGCTATGAAATAAATAATTGGTATGGAATTAACTGGATGATTCAAACTATAGAGCTGCCAGGTACATTTAGTTTTCATTGGAAATGTTAAACTTTCAAGGAAATCGTTAGTTCTGGCCACATATCGGGTTTTGTCTATTTTATTCTATTCTTATTTTGTTCCAAATAACCAAGCTTGACTTTTTAAAAAATTCTATTAACTTTTGACAAAAATAGCTTAGTTTTTAGGTAGGCAAAACCTTTGTCCAGCATCAGAGGATATCTAAGGCTTAATAGAGAAAGACATCACCAGAATGATCTTGCCTAATTTTATCCGCTTGGGACATTTTCCCCACATTTGTCATTTTGTAGAAGTCCCATCTGTCACAGTTTTTCTTCATCACTTGCTCTTTGCAGAGTTAATTTAAAAATTATGAAATATCTAGAGGTAAAACTAAAATATAGATATCCAATACTGTATACAGCATAGGTTATTCCTGAAAAAACCTTTCTGATATACTGATCTCTAGAAGAGAACATGAAAATAACATTCATTGATCAAAGAGGATAGATAACTAAAGAGATTTTGACAATGTTCACGAATACTCTAGTCAGTTTGTAGCTATCTAAGAAGCACCAGCCAACTAGATTTGAATTTTGAGAACAGAGAGCAACTGTGGTGAAAGAGGCATTTTTTTCTCTAATGTAATGGATATTGGCTTGTGATTCTAAAATGGACAATTCTGATTGTAATAAGACCTCCACAAGGAAGAATTATGTCAGCAATATATTTAACAACTTCCTGTTTATTATTGGATATCAGAGGAACTAATTCATTGTCAGTAATTATGAATTGAAAATCATGTGTTTACAGCAATTTTGACCATATAGTGGTACAGTAATTAGAAGAGACCTGGAAATTCATCTGCATGTGGAGAAGTGGAGTATTTATCCATCTTAAAAATACTTAAGTTCAATCTCTTTCACTTTAAAAAATAAACAAAACCCAAGTTCTTGTGTTTGGTAAAATTAATTACGTAACAGGGCACACACATGATGAATAGACAAACACACCCTGATTTATGTGGCGTCATTTTTTAAGTTGACCAGTTTTCAACTTAAAAACATAGTTCAAGTTATATCTTATATAAAAGGACTGATATCTGTACTACAGCAGTGTGAACAACCACAAGATTGTATGTTAGGTGCTCGATAAAATTATTATTCTAAATCAGTTCTTATGTTGGCCAGTTACATTGAAGGAACAGCACCACCACAGTTTTAAAATGACAGTGCTATGGCAAACTGGTCATATGCTTGAGTTACTACTGTAAGCAATGGATTTAGAGTATTATGAAAACATATGCTTTCTTAAGTGCTGTGAATTATATGGAATAATTCCAAACATCTCTTTTACTAATGAATCAAAATGGAGCTTACTTACCACTTTCTCTACAGTCAGCATGAGGAAAAAATTTATAGAAATACAGATTCAGAATACACACTGCACCTTTCTTGGGGATAATGATGTGTTAGGCAGTGTTCAGTTTAGTGGAGATAGAACCTCAATTTGGCAGTTCAAGAATATTTCTAATTTGGTAGGGGGCCTAAAAACATGGTTTGGAAGAATTTAGAGCCACGCTGGACACAGAATGCTATTTAAATTGAATTTGTAATCCATTTAGGGTAGGTGAAATTAAACTAAATTGTACAAATTCCACAGGACTTGATCTTTTGAACAACATCCTATTTTTTTTTTTTTTTTTTGTATCTTCCTTTCTTCTCTCCCTCTTAAATCTTGGAGGACATCAAGCAGAATAAAAATTTTATTTTCTAACAGGAACTAATTCTTTCTTGTTTCCATCAGAAGAGCTGCAAAAAAAGTATATGATTGAAAAGTATGTGCTAATTGTAGAAAATTTGGAAAATAATAGAAAATAGAAACAACATAATACAAATTGTCTATAAATGTATGACCCAGATAAAACAAATATAAACATTTATACATACCTGAAAATACACATAAGCAAACACACACACTCGTACACACAACAGATTTTACAAAAATCAGATCAAACAATATTTAATTTTTCTACAGTTATATACAGCATATAGTTTTTCCCATAATATGATGGGAACTCATTGCTTTCTAATATTTATATTTATTGTGTCTGTTTGGTGGAAATACTGTATAATGCTGTGCTACTGTGTACGTCTCAGCAACTCCACCCTTGAAGCTTGACATCAGACAGGTGGGATCATTTCACCACAGCAATGCAACAAACACTACAAACCAGGGCCCGGATTATTGTTTTGTTGCTTTTCAAGACTTAAATGAAGCAATGGAAAAAATATTAATAATTCAGGTTTACTTTAAAAATATATCATGTCTGTAGTGCTTACAATATGAATAATGCTAAACATTGAGGAAGTAATTATTCCACTATTCCAAAAATCAATTATCCTCTGTGACAAAGAAGTTGCTCATCTTATTGAAGAACGAGTGACATTCTGACTTTTGTCTTTTTTCCTTTTTTTTCCTTTTGTCTTATTCATTAACATTAAATTTAAATATCAACCAATATTCATGTGAGAACTACATCCAGAGAGCCCCGTTGTTAAATATTTACAAGCACACTATTGCCCACCTTCCACACTCCACACCCTCACCATCACTGAGTATTAATAATTCTAAAAATCTTTCACTCCTTGGCAAATTAAAAGTAGCATGTCAATGCTGAGCAATTTCTCGTATGTTTATTGGATATTTGAATTTCTTTTGTGTGTTCAAATTATTTACTTCTTTTATTGATTCATATTTCTTTTGGAGTTATAATGCTTATTTTATTAATTTGTAAGTACTTTTTTAATAGCATAGTAACCCTTTCTTAATATTTGGTGAAAATAAATTTCTACCAGTTTACTCCATTACTTAACATTTATGTATTTTTTGATGCAAAGTTTCTGCCTTTTCAAATGTGTAGAAAACATTATCCTACTCCACAAGTAGTTAAATATTTATCTATCTTCTTTTCTTATGTGGTAAACATTTTTATGTTTAATTTCTCAGTACATCTAGGATTTATTTTAATATACATTTTTCCCCTAATATCCATTTTTTCTAGTCCCTTTTATTGAATAAGCAATTCTTCCCTTGTTATTCTGTGATATTTCCCCTTTCATTCACCAAAATCTTATTTTGACTGTGGTCTGTTTTAGAGTTTTTTATTAGGTCCCATCGATACATCTGCTAATTTTGGCACAAATGAAAATGTTACCTTAAAATCTGCTAGGGCAACTCTCAGGTCTCTCTGTTCCATTACGTTCTTAGTGATTCCTTCTTGTTTCTTTTTCAAATTGTAATGTACAATATTTTTTATTAGTTTACAAAACTACATACCCTTTGGGACTTGAATGAATTATTCTTTAAATATATTAAATTGGCATGTTTTCGATATCCAGATTATTCAGCTAAGGTACTGATGAACAAATCTCTTTTCATTTGTTAGGTTTTACCCCCTTGACAACAATCACCACCACGGTTATTTACTGAGTGTTTACTCTGTTGCAGCCACTAAGAGCAGCAATGAGAAAACAGTACCCTGTTCTCATCAGTCTTCCCTTCTTCCATGGGGGGCAGAGATTATAATGATTTTTAAAATCATATAATATATTAGGTGCTGCAAACAAAAACAAGGTAAGGGGCTAAAAAGTGATTGTGGGGAAAGGAATTTTATTTAAGTACTATTTTTGGATACACAAGCATACATACATATAAATATATACACGCATATAAACATATTTGTCTTTGTGGAAAACATTTCCTATCATCTCTTCCAATTGGTCGTTGGTATTAAGGGGGGAATCTTCTCAGGCTAATTGCATTAAAAAAAAGTGAAATCATTATGGGTTAACTCCAAGAAAAATTTTAAAATCAGACAAATTTCACAAATGTTATTTTCTCAAACTTTCAAGACACCTCTATCAAGTGATCAGGAATTAAGCTAACTACCAGAGAAAAATTTAGCTTTTATCTGGCCATTTTCTTATATAATAAATTTTCATTTGATTGTTGATTTTTCTATATCATAAGGATGACATCTATGAATAACAGAAACCTAACTTTGTGTTCCACCACTGATTACACCTCTAAATCCTGTTTCTAATCCTTTTGCATTGCCCATAATGTTCAGAAAAGCATAGATAATAACAGCGGCAGTGGTCAAGGATTTTTTTTCCCCAACTAAACTTTTTGATTATCTTATTTGATATTTACTCATAAGTGTTATGTCTGCTGTCAGTTTCAGATAGAGATTCTTATTTGTGTTAAAGGCATATACCCTCTGTTCTGCTGTAATACCACAGTTGCCTTCCAAAGAAGCACTATGATTTTATAGATTCAGTCATTAAAACAATTATTTCAATAGAAAATCAGTAGTTATTGGCTAAACAATTTTCATATTTAAATTAATGTTTTCTGCCCTGAAGGATTATTAATAATAGTTATATGATTATAAATATATACTTATAAACCATAAATAAGCATCACTGAAAAAATCCTGACTTTGATTACATCTGTCTTTTGTTCTAGTAAAATTGCTTTATTTTCCTATTGCTTCATTAATGTATTTCTTATATATTTCCATTGCCTTTGTCATCTTTACCCCACACTGTTTCAGGAGCAAAGTCTGTAGCCACTAAAAATTAGCTATTGGGAGTAGAGATCTCGTCTCTTGTCTTCCTCTCTCCCTGCCTCCCTTCTTTCCTTCCTTTCTTTCTTTCCCTTCTCCTCCCTCCTTGCCTTCCTTCCTTCTTATGGAGTACTGTTTTTCTCTGGTTGCTAGCTTAATTCCTGATCATATGATAGTGATATCTTGAAAGCTTGAGAAAATAACACTTGTAAAATTTGTCTGATTTTAAAATCTTTCTTGGAGTTAACTCATAATGATTTCACATTTTTTCTATGCAATTGGCCTTTTTTCTACTTTTTATTTAGCTTAGTTTTCCATAAAATCTTCTGAGAGGTAGTGCAGTATGGTGGTTAGGAGTAGGGACTCTGGAGCCAGATTTCTCTTCTAATCCCAGGTCTGCCACCTACCAGCTGTTAAATTTCCGGTAAATTATTTAACATCTCAATGTCTCAGTTTTCTTATGTTTGAACTACCCCACTTATCATATAGTTTTGTCTGAGAATTAAATAGTTTAATAGATTTAAAAGTCTTAGAACACTGTCTGACACGAGATAAGCACTCAAAATATGTTAGCTATTATTAACTATTTCTAAAATCTCCATATTTATTGCAGATCATTATGCATAGTATTTTCATACTTAAAAGAGCCTTTATTTAGAAACATCCCTTTTATCATATACATAATTTTTATTCTCACTTTTACAACCAATTTGTCAGAAGTTAAATATCATGTGTTACGTGTGCTGATATCGTGTCTCACCCACTCTAAAAAGAATAACCTCCTCATCTTACTAATAACTTAGAAATTTACAGCATAGAAATTAGATAATTTGTTGATTTTTGCAATGGTTATTTTGCCTTCCTCTGGCTTTCACTAAGTTTATGCATGAATCAGAAAATATTATAGATTTATAGTTTTAAAATTTTAATGCAATGGCTATATCTTTGTTATTTTTGAAATTATGTTCAATTATACTACTGATTCCAAGTTTACCTTAGTTATTTAGGATGTTTTGTGTATTGGAAGGAGGGAGGAGATTTCACTGAGCCGTCATGGTAGATAACTTTCTGTTATTTCTAGCTGGTTGTCTTGAGGCCCAAGACTGTGTGCCTCATTATTTTAACATGTTGGCAATCACTGAGATTTTCTATCTGACTTAGTATACTTTTAAAGTGTTTTATACATGCAACAAAAGAAAATATATTCTTTTTTTGGTGGTTGCAATCCAAATTTCAAGTAATCTTACTAATTACATAATCCAAATCACATATTTCATTGTATTTTTTGTGTGTGCTTACTTGAATCATCAGAGGCTGACAGAAATGTGTTAACCTCTCCCACAAATATTGAGCTTCTGTCATTTTGTCTTTGAATTTCTGATAAGTTTGCACTCTATATTTCTAACTTACATTGTTGGGTCCTACAGAGTTATGACCATTACTTATTCACTGTGGATTATGTTCAGTGGTGTGCTGGTAAATGTTTAACCAGCAGGTCTCTAAGGGTGGGAAGGAGAGGGGAGGGGAGAAGAGGTCTTATTTGAAACATTTGCCAAATTCTAAAGGTTAAATACTATCACCACTCAACACAAAATGATCATAATTGTCCTAATTTCATCTAGAATTCTATATTTCTGATATTAATATTGCCATTTTAAATTACTAGTTTGCCTGATAAATATTTACCCAATATTCTTTTTATACTTCCTAATTACTGTAATGTATTTTTAGGAGTAGATAGTATATACATGGCTTTTTTTAGTGTCAACCAGAGATATTTTGAGTTTTATCCATTTACATTTATTATGATAATTATTATGTTTGATACGCTTTCTGTAATTTTTAATATTTCTTAATTTAATAAATATTTTTTCTTATTTTATGGAGATGAGAGTCTTGTTTATTTTATTATGAGACCTATATTTTGTTTGCTTTTGATCTTTTTCAACAATATTATTTCAGTTTTAGCTTGACTTCTGTTCAATGCAATGTTAATTTTTAACTAACATTAAATTATATTTTCTATGTAGAAAATTCAATAATGAGATCATCTTGCAATTTATTTCCAAACTATTTAACTAATATTTTAATTATATCTATTATATCTTATAAAGACTATGCAGTTGGATTTTTAAACTCAACCTAAGCCTATGTCTTGTGTTAGGTAAATTCAACCCATTCTTTCCATATTTATTGTGATTGTTACTTTTGTTTATTTATTTTATTGGTTGCATTTCCTGATTATTTCTAATTTCATTGCATTGTTTCTTTTTTATTTCTTCTAGTAGTTTGGAAATTGTATTTTCTATTTTTATTCCAATAGTTATTTTCCCTAAAATTATAAACAATTATATTCTCTATTCAACTAAAAGTTAATCAATATCAACTACTGATACTTGACTTAAGAGATTAATAGAGTCTAAACTTAACTTTCCATAATAAACAAAAGACTAGACAAAATGTATGAAGCAACTGTTTTCAGATATTGATTAATAAGCAGAGTAGGACTGTGATCCCAGTGAGAAGATAAACAAATGTGTTTAGCCCTAAGATTGCTCCAGCTTTCTGCTTGAAGCCAGTTCCCAGACTTGGGCACAGGGAAGGAGATCCCCAACAGCGCCCAGAGGTTTCATTGAGTTGAGGTGACAGATTGGTATTCAGGAAGATAGAGTTAGCTAGAATTGAAGAGGAAAAGTACTGGAAAGAAGGGAACTATGCAGAAAAGGGGGTTCTCAAAATGGCTTGGAGTCCCTTCAAGTCCTTGACTGAAAACTAATCTGTACACACATACTATGAAATTCCATGAGGCCAGGCAAAAAAAGGGGAAACATACACTTTATACATAATCCAGCAGTTGCACTCATAGATTCATACACCTCCTCCAAAAATATGTTTTCACACCTTTACATAGAAGCTTTATGTGTTAATAGCCCTAAACAAGAATCGACTCAAATGTCCATCATCAGGAGAATGGATAAACCAATTGTGGTAAAGTCATGCACCACATAACCATATTTCAGTCAACGATGGACCACATACACAACAGTGGTCCCATTAAGATTAGTACTATATAGCCTAGGTGTGTAGTAGGTTTATCATCTAAGTTTGTGTAAGTGTACTCTGTGATGTTTGCACATTGCACAAAGAGGAAATCACCTAATGATGCATTTCTCAGAAAGTAACCCTGTCCTTAGGCAACGCGTGACTGTCTATCTGTGCAATGGAATACTATTCAGAAATAAATAGGAACACATTACTGATAGATGCAATAACACGAATGAATTTCAAAAATGTATATTTAGCAAAAGAAGCCAGACACAAAAGAGTACACGCTACATGATTCCATTTATATGGAACTGTAGAAAAGACGTCTAATTTCTAATGGCAGAATGTAGATCAATGGTTGACTGAGGCTAGATGTGTGAGATTGACCTGGAAGGGGCAAAAGGAACATATTTTGGTAAAAGAAACATTCTTTATCTTGATTGTGGTAGTGGTTACACAGGTGTTTACATTGTCAATTCTCAAAACATATACTCCTAAAATGGGCACACTTTACTGTATTCATACCTCAATTAAATTGACTAAGAAAAGTTGATTAGTCTCCCTCTCTTTTAAGTTCTAGACAAATTTCATTGCACTTTTCTATTCTTTCTTCCTCAGCTAAGACAGTACTATTTGGTAAGCCCCTACCCCTTTTTAACTTTCTTCTTCCCCCAGATATATGAAAATTATTTATTTATTTATTTATTTATTTATTTTTGTTTGTTTATTGCATTAACATTGGTTTATAACATTGTATAAATTTCAGGTGTACATCATTATACTTCTACTTCTGGATGGATCACAGCATGTTCTCATGTTTACCACCCAAATACTAATTACAATCCATCACCACACACATATGCCTAATTATCCCTTTTGCCCTCCTCCCTCCCCCCTTCCCCTCTGGTAACCACCAATCCAATCTCTGTCTATATGTGTTTGTTTGTTGTTGTTATTATCTACTGCTTAATGAGGGAGATCGTACAGTATTCGACCTTCTCCCTCCGACTTATTTCACTTTGCATAATACCCTCAATGTCCATCCATGTTGTCACAAATGGCTGGATTTCATCATTTCTTATGGCTGAGTAGTATTCCATTGTGTATATATACCACACCTTCTTTATCCATCCATCCCTTGCTAGGCACTTAGGTTACTTCCAAGTCTTGGCTATTGTGAATAACGCTGCAATGAACACAGGTGTGCATGTATCTTTACGCGTTGTTTTTTTCACGTTCTTTGGATAAATACCCAGCAGTGGTATAGCTAAATCGTATGGTAGTTCTATCCTTAATTTTTTGAGGAATCTCCATACTGTTTTCCATAGTGGCTGCACCAGTTTGCACTCCCGCCAGCAGTGTATGAGATTTCCCTTCTCTCAACATCCTCTCCAACACTTGTTGTTTCCTGTCCTGTTAATTATAGCTATTCTGTTGGGCGTGAGGTGATATCTCATTGCAGTTTTGATTTGCATTTCCCTGATAGTTAATGTATGAAAATTATTTAGAAATTCTTTCCTAGAAAGTAATTAAACTGATTTCATGTTATGCCTTTCCTTATTTAAAATTAACACATTTAACAACTGTGACATCAAATATTATTTAGAATTAACTATAACATGCATTGATTTATCTGGTTATTATTGTTCCTTGTAGTCTGAATCTACATTGTTATTTCAGTTTTGAGTAGCATTAGTTCAACTTTTCAGAATTATTATTATTATTTTTTAGTTTAGTAACTCTGTTTTTAATTTCTAAGCACTTGTATTATTTTTTTGTTTTGCCTTTTTTGTTTTAGTGTTTTTCTTAGTGTATATTTGCTTTCTGTTTGTGATAAATCATTGAATCTTTCTGAGGATACAATTTTAACTCTTCTATAATTGTCTTTTATTTCCTACATTTACATTAGTTTTCTTAGGCTATTTTTTCCTCTCATGATTCAGCCTTATGACTCTTAATTCTAGTGTTTCTTATTTTTGTTTTTATTTATTTATTTTTTCCCAAAGTACAGTAGTTCTTGCTTGTCTGTTTTGTTGATGTTTGTAAATAAGGACCTAAAGTGATCCTTGGGCAAAAGTGATCACTATGGGAAATTACAGTGGCTTCTTCAACAAAACTAAATATTTACTTTCTCAGATTGGATAATACAAAATTTCATTAAAACCTCCCAAGACATGACACATATGTGGGGAAGGATGCCTCTGGATGCTTGCCTTGTGGCTTTCGGATTTCTTTGTTCAGGAAGCAGAAGCAAGTTACCAGAAAGGATCCTCTCTTTGTTTCAAGAGCCGGTCTTGGGCTTTACCTTAGGTTAAAGGCTGGATTCCTTGAGAAAGGGCTAAATGCTGTTGTTTAAAATGAAAAATGTGCATATTCACTAAAACAAATATTATACTTGTAAAAGCATATCTTCCAAAAATGCTAAAACAGGTGTGCACAGATGTATGTTCAGTAATGTTTACTGTACTATTATTTTAATGGTGAATATTTGGGGACAATCTAGAATTTATCACAGCAAAATGGTTAAATTATCAACATTATTATATATATACATGCATGTATATATATGTATATTATATATTTTTTAAACTTAAGTATATCTGGTGAAGAATAGAGTTCATTCACTGTAGCTTTTTGAGTGCAAAAAACAAATTGCAAAATGGTATCTTAATATAAGACACAATTTTGTAAAACAATAAACAAAATAATTATCTACTTTATATGTAATATATAGGTATTATATAGAGATATTGATATAATTATAGCTACACATGCTCTCTATTTACATGTATGTGTTTTTTTTGTGTGTGTGTATATATATCTATGCATATTCTTCTATTCTGGCTAAATCTTTACAGTTCTGGAAAATATAATCCAAAAGATTTTTTGTGATTACATCTCTTAGGTGACAGAGTATACAAGTGGGGAATCTGCAGCTTTAGGTATATAAATGTCGTTATTGTTTGATGCATTTTTTCTCAATGGGAATATATTTTGGTAATTAAATAAATGATTTTAAAAGATTAAAGCAGTGTTTTAAAACTCTACCAATAATTTGAGGAAATTAGTACAATTTTACTTTTAATTCCTTCTTAGAATTTGTTTTTTAGAATTGTAGATGTAGATTAAGGTCAGTCAATTATATTTTATCTTTCCAAAATATTTCTGACTTCTGCATTATATTTTGTATTTGGTTATAGTAACACAAATTACTTTTTAACACATATTGGTTGCAATACTGTTTTCAATGGTCGGAATCATAACATTTAAAAAATATTATCCAGTATCTTATTTCCCTTTTTTGACCTTGTAATCTTGATTTATCTCTCAATATTCTGGAATAGGTTTCCAATAAGTCTTGAAATAATTTTTTTCAAGAAGGAAAATGGTTGCTAAATTCATGCTCCCAACATAGCTGAGAATGACTTTTTTAATTCGCATACCAATACAAACTTGAAATGTTATTCACATTTTAATCATAAATGTTTCTCCAAAGATTTCTGCAGACTATTATCGCATGGTCTCATGTTATTCACTGATGTGAAGACGTCTCAGCCCAGACTTAATTTTGTTTACCTATGGGTAACCTGTTTTTTTCTGTTTAGATATTTGCAGGTGTTTTTAAGTTCTAATTCAAACTTTAGCTATAATGTTTCTCCTTTTTAAGTCTTGGTTATTGCTTCTATTGTATTTTTTTCCTAGACTCTCTCTCTCAAAATTACCAGTTTTCCACATTTGTGTCATCTTTTTTTCATCAACTTCTCTCATAATTTTTCATTTCTTTATTAGTCTGGGAGAACTTTTAAAGTTTGCCCTCTACACCTCTACATACTAATTCAATTTGTTCTTTATTTTACACAGTCCAGACTTGGATTTTACTCTTGTTAATTTTAGTTTACTTATTATCTTTTCTTACGTTACCCATCTCATGTTGTAACTAACCTGTTTTCTTTACAACTCAGCATGATTTTTATATACCCTTTGTTCTCCTGCTTGACATGAATCACCTATTTTTGCATACTATTTGAAAGCCAAATAATATTCTAACATTTTCTACTGATTCTGAATTGAAAGTAATATAGGCAGCAGATGATATGTATGGGTCCTTTCGGCACCACTTATACTTAGTATTACTAAGTATATATACAATGTATCACTAAGATTCTATTCTCAATTCAGTTCTGTAGAATAGATTTTAAGCACATCTATTCTGGATTGAGTTAAGATTATCTCCTGCATTCATTGCGTGATTCACTGACACTGAACCAGTTAAATTCAAACAATCTGCAATTATCAGCATGTCCCACCAACAGCCATCCGCCTGTCACTGCTGCAATCCACAGCATTAAATTTATTGTGGTTATATCTCAAAGATGAAGTGGATTTCTGTTGGCATCTCCATATTTCCCAATCTTTTGTTTGCTGGGGATTTCAATGTCTGAATTGTAGGAGAAATTTAAAGATGAGAGAAGATAAACAGTAATTTAAGTATGGTAAAATAAAATACTCATTGTTTTAGTAAGCTTGGGCTGCTATAACAAATACCCTAGACTGGGTGGATTAAACAACAAACCTTTATTTCTCACAGTTCTGGGGACTGGAAACCCAGGATTAGGGTGCCAGCATGACTGGGTTCTGGTAAGAGTCCTCTTCCTGGCTTATAGACGGCTACCTTCTTACTGTCTTCACATGGCCGAGAGAGATTTTTCTCTCTCATGTCTCTTTCTGTAAGGTCACTCAGTAATCCCATTTATGATAGCCCCACCTTCATGACCTAATTACTTCCCAAGGCCCCATCTCCTAATACCATCACATTGGGGGTTAAGGTTTCATCATATGAATTTGGAGGGAACACAAACATTTAGTCCATAACACCCATGCAGCAAAGTTTTCTCAGGGCAGGGATGGTAGGCATCCCTGCTTCAAAGACAGGCAATGGTGGAGAAAGAAATTATTTCCCTTCTTTTTTTCAGGCCGATAGGATCTCTTGTTTTAGCAACATATGCATAACTGCTAATTGTGCTATTTCATTCAACTATATAAATTTTGTAGATAGAGTGATATTTTTCCAACTTTTGGCAGTAGCTTCATTTCACTTATTGAAGTTTTTGTGAAATTTTCATCTTTTTGTGGACCTTTATGGATACTTTACCGGGATTTAAGGAGAGGCTGCATTAGGAGCATCTAGTCAGACACTACTCTTTTCCCATATTAATTATTCTGAGCAATTTTTCAAGGAATATTTTCAGGGCAAAGTGATTTGAAAAGAATGAAATCAATAAAAGTCTTTTTCCTTCTCTGTCCAAAATGACATAACCAAGTAATTTTCATGAGCTCTATCTCATACCAGCGAAAATCTAACAGACAAGACTTTGAAAATGTAGCCTTCAAAGTATGAAATTAAATTGTTAAAGTTTCCCAGTCTTTTTCCCAACCTTTAAGAATATACTTAAATTAAACTACCTACTTTTAATATATTGAGAATTGAAGAAAAATCTGTCAATGTATGTGTACTATACAGTATATTTTAAAATTAAGTATATGACTACATTTATATGTAAGAATTCTAAATAAAATTCAAGTCTAGGAGAATGCTGTTTTCAGATTCTTTGCTTCAAAATTCTATTATATTTACAAACTATTACTATTTTGAATGCCCCAAGTAAGTAATTTAAATACTCCAAGGAAGGAATTACTAAAAGAAAAGATTTAACTACATATGAATTTAAATAAACAACTACACTTTTTTATAAATGGGCTTTGTATTTCATATAAATGACCAGTATTCCAGTGCGACAGACAATGCAGAATTTTGGATAGCAACTGTGAATGAAAAACCATACTTATTTATGGTATGCCTGGACACAGTAAGCTAAGTACTTTGGTCTCCCACTTCCTGGTTTCATTCCTCTTGGATTATTCAACATCTTTAACTTTTATTTCCTTAACGGTAAATTGGTAACAATAATAATAATATGTTAGGTTATAGTGATAAATAAATGAGATAATGTGAGTGATCTATAAATGGAAAATCCCCATTCAAATATACTCTAAAATACTAGCTGTGTAGTAACAGTTGGCATGTTATTAGTAGCTGTATTGGCAATGTCGTTTTCAACTATGAAGGACAATCTATATAGAAATAATTGTACATATATTTATCATGGGCCATTGCAACTGTTGATAGTTCTTAAACTGCTCAAATGGTACTTAATGCTCAGTTAGTAAACCAAGTAAACTCAGTTTCTGACTTAAATGGACTGTGAATGAAGGTATAAAGGATGGTTTCATTTACACATTTAAATAATTGCAGGACTTCAGTTGGATGAGAAATACTTTGGCCTCATTAATAAGGACTGGTTCAGATTACATTATGAGAGAATTCCTGAAGCACTAGTTTAATTTCATTTTTTTCCCAAGCAC
Organism: Diceros bicornis minor; assembly: GCF_020826845.1. Taxonomy (NCBI): domain Eukaryota; kingdom Metazoa; phylum Chordata; class Mammalia; order Perissodactyla; family Rhinocerotidae; genus Diceros; species Diceros bicornis. The sequence continues at coordinate 27,665,832 of NC_080751.1, forward strand.
ACATTACCATGGTCTGCTAGAGAAGAATGAGGCTCCAGAAAGCTTAAAAAAG